>NC_084747.1:14728264-15078264 GCF_033978785.1 Entelurus aequoreus | reverse complement strand
GAGAAGGCATTCGACCGTGTACCCCGGGAAGTCCTGTGGGGAGTGCTCAGAGAGTATGGGGTATCGGACTGTCTGATTGTGGCGGTCCGCTCCCTGTATGATCAGTGTCAGAGTTTGGTCCGCATTGCCGGCAGTAAGTCGGACATGTTTCCAGTGAGGGTTGGACTCCGCCAAGGCTGCCCTTCTTGTCACAGATTCTGTTCCTAACTTTTATGGACAGAATTTCCAGGCGCAGTCAGGGCGTTGAGGGGATCTGGTTTGGTGGCTGCAGGATTAGGTCTCTGCTTTTTGCAGATGATGTGGTCCTGATGGCTTCATCTGGCCAGGATCTTCAGCTCTCACTGGATCAGTTCGCAGCCGAGTGTGAAGCGACTGGGATGGGAATCAGCACCTCCAAGTCCGAGTCCATGGCTCTCGCCCGGAAAAGGGTGGAGTGCCATCTCCGGGTTGGGGAGGAGTTCTTGCCCCAAGTGGAGGAGTTCAAGTACCTCGGAGTCTTGTTCACGAGTGAGGGAAGAGTGGATCGTGAGATCGACAGGCGGATCAGTGCGGCGTCTTCAGTAATGCGGACGCTATATGGATCCGTTGTGGTGAAGAAGGAGCTGAGCCGGAAGGCAAAGCTCTCCATTTACCGGTCGATCTACGTTCCCATCCTCACCTATGGTCATGAGCTTTGGGTTATGGCCGAAAGGACAAGATCACGGGTACAAGCGGCCAAATTGAGTTTCCTCTGCCGGGTGGCGGGGCTCTCCCTTAGAGATAGGGTGAGAAGCTCTGTCATCCGGGAGGAGCTCAAAGTAAAGCCGCTGCTCCTCCACATGGAGAGGAGCCAGATGAGGTGGTTCGGGCATCTGGTCAGGATGTCCGACCGGTAGGAGGCCACGGGGAAGACCCAGGGCACGTTGGGAAGACTATGTCTCTCGGCTGGCCTGGGAACGCCTCGGGATCCACCTGGAGGAGCTGGATGAAGTGGCTGGGGAGAGGGAAGTCTGGGCTTCCCTGCTTAGGCTGCTGCCCCCGCGACCCGACCTCGGATAAGCGGAAGAAGATGGATGGATGGATGGACTTTAAGGGCCAAAACCAAATGATTTAAATAAGAGCCAATAGTAGGTCATTATTTAAATATTTAATAAATATTGTTACACTGCCATCCTGTGTTTTTGTCTGATTATAATTGTGATCAACAATGGAATCGTTCAATGCTGTTGAGAATGTGAAGTATCAGTATTCAGCATTGATATGACCGATACTGCCTTGCTATTGGATCCATACCCAAATTTACAGTATAACCTAAAAATAATGTAAAGTATCCAAACAACAGAAGAAAAAATTATCATTACAATTTAACAGAAGTGTAGATGGAAACATGCTATTACGGAAAGTAAGCAGATGCTAACAGTATAATAATAAGCAGAGTCATAATAGTTTGAACCAAATAATATAATAATAACATGTTTTAAAATGGTTCTCTTGCCATTTATATGCCAAATCATATATTGGGATATATATCATTATCGCAGGAGGCTGCGATATATATGGCTATGTAGATTTTAGGCTATATCGCCCATTTGTAGTCCAGATACGAAGGTCTCGGATACAATGTTTTCTCACCAGCGAGTTAGCAGTACAGCGACACTTTGCCAAGCAAAGGTGTGGAAGTTCTCTTTCCGTGACAATTGTCCCAAAACATGACTTAAAAAAAATACAGTAATAATAGTTTTTAAAATCCATCCATCCATTCTGACGTTAGGAAATTAAAGATGTATTCTAATTTGTTGGAAAAAGTATTTATATCCAAGGAGAAACATTTCATGAATCATGTCTGAACTAAAGTGTGTTTGTGTTGTTTGTCCAACAGACCTTCAGCAGCTGATTGGTCATCCAGAAGAACTTCCCCCTCAGTCGCAGCCACCCCACATTAAAAAGGAAGAGGAGGAACTCTGCATCACTCAGGAGGGAGAGTGTCTTCTAGGACGAGAGGAAGCTGATTACACCAAGTTTCCACTGAGTATTCTCTCTGTGAAGACTGAATATGATGAAGAGAAACCACAACCAGACAACCTCTTAGCTCCACTATCAGATAGTGAGGCTGAAGACGAGGTTAAAAAACCTTTGAGCAGCGATACAGACTGTGAAGGTGATATGAGGACTCACATTGACAACAAACACCCTGAATGCTCTAAAAAAAAGACAGGCAAAAAACGTTTGAGCTGCTCAGTTTGTGCTAAAAGTTTTACTAGGAAGAGCAATTTGACTCAACACATGAGAGCACACAAGGGAGAAAAACCATTTATTTGTTCAGTTTGTGGTAAAAGTTTCTCTCTAAAGAGCAGTTTGACTGAACACCTGAGAACACATACAGGAGAAAAACCATTTAATTGTTCAGTTTGTGGCAAAAGCTTTTGTCAAAAGAGCAGTTTGACTGAACACACGAGAACGCACACAGGAGAAAAACCATTTAAATGCTCAGTTTGTGATAAAAGCTTTACTAAAAAGTGGCATTTAACTCAACACATGATAACGCACACTGGACAAAAACCATTCAGTTGCTCATTTTGCGGTAATAGCTTTTCTCGAAACAGCTATTTGACCCAACACATGAGAACACACACAGGAGAGAATCCATTTAATTGTTCAGTTTGTGGTAAAAGCTATTTTTCCAGACAAGGTTTGGCTCAACACAAAATGATACACACTGGAGAAAAACCTTTCACTTGTTCGGTTTGTAGTAAAAGATTCCATCATAATGCAGTCGCAATAAGACATTTAAAAACACACACAGGAGATTAACCAATCAGCTTTGCAGTTTGTGGAATGTTGCTCAAATGTGGCAACTTTTTCAAGGTAAATTCACTGCTTCTTTTACAAATATCAGAAGTCTTCATACAAAGTGGGATTATCTCAAGCATAATCTTATCTCTACATGACCTCATGTCTTCTGAGTATTTGAAACGCTCCTGAATAGTAAAATGAGGCTTGTAGTGCTTGGTTACTCCTTCTTCAGACGAGACACGCATGATGATTCTAGCTGGGGAGGAATTGTAGTCTTCTTCAGTGATGATGTACCACCTCTAGAATGCCTGATTTTGAAGACCAACATCATGAATCGATCTGCCTGAAACTACACCTTCCAGGTCGCCTGGTGTTTATATTTTGTGTCTACAGACCAACATCAGATGATAATTCGGTTGTCCCTATCCAAGAACTCCACCCAAAATCTGAAATGAATGTTCTTGGGGATGTGAAGGGCCATCATGAAGACTGGCTGAGAAGTTATAAGACTGACGCTCACGAGTTTGCTATACTCAACCCTGGTTTAATGACAAGTTCCATAAGGCAGATGGCTTATCGAAGCATCATACAGAATATTTATTTCCCCTAAGAATCAGAATCGAATTGAGTCATTTACAATTACCAAAATCCCTATTGGAACCATTTCCACAGGTGAGAACAGCGCATGTATGTGACTTTAATTTGGCTCCTTGCTAGGAATACGCTTGTTTGCCCACAATATGCTCGAGTCCTCAAGCCAACACTGAAGTCTTTAAACCAATTATTATAAATTAAAAAACAAAACAAAAAACACATACAATATAGCTATATTTTAGTTTTTGAATGTTAAAATATATTTATGGTCTTCCATTTTATGGAATTATTTTGGTTTATGTGACGTCAGGTGGGTTCACTTCCTGTTGTATGTAGACACGTCATGTGTGGATCTTCATATTTACTAGAGATGTATATATGCGTTATAAATGTTTATATGCGATATATGCGTTAAAATGTAATATCGGAAATTATCGGTATCGTTTTTTTGTAATCGGTATCGTTTTTTTTGTTTGTTTTTTTTATTTTTATTTTTATTAAATCAACATAAAAAACACAAGATACACTTACAATTAGTGCACCAACCCAAAAAACCTCCCTCCCCCATTCACACTCATTCACACAAAAGGGTTGTTTCTTTCTGTTATTAATATTCTGGTTCCTACATTATATATCAATATATATCAATACAGTCTGCAAGGGATACAGTCCGTAAGCACACATGATTGTGCGTCCTGCTGGTCCACTAATAGTACTAACCTTTAACAGTTAATTTTACTAATTTTCATTCATTACTAGTTTCCATGTAACTGTTTTTATATTGTTGGACTTTCTTTTTTATTCAAGAAAATGTTTTTAATTTATTTATCTTATTTTACTATTTTTTTTAAAAAGTACCTTATCTTCACCATACCTGGTTGTCCAAACTAGGCATAATAATGTGTTAATTCCACGACTGTATATATCGGTTGATATCGGTATCGGTTGATATCGGTATCGGTAATTAAAGAGTTGGACAATATCGGAATATCGGATATCGGCAAAAAGCCATTATCGGACATCCCTAATATTTACCTTTACTGTATAGTAGTTGTGTTTGAATATCTCGCTTTATTACCTCATGGCAACTACTGAAGATATTTTTCTTTTGTGACTGTCATTCTCTGGTGACTGTTTTGGACCCCCCCACACCCCCAAACATTTTTATGTTAAAATACTGAACATCTGTTCAGTATTTTAACATAAAAGTGTTTGATTGTGAGGCATTAAAGGCCTACTGAAATTATTATTTTTTTATTTAAACGGGGATAGCAGATCTATTCTATGTGTCATACTTGATCATTTCGCGATATTGCCATATTTTTGCTGAAAGGATTCAGTATAAAACAACGACGATAAAGATCGCAACTTTTGGTATCTGATAAAAAAAAAGGCTTGCCCCTACCGGAAGTAGCGTGACGTAGTCAATTGAACATATACGCAAAGTTCCCTATTGTTTACAATGATGGCCGCATGAAGTGAGAGAGATTCGGACCGAGAAAGCGACAATTTCCCCATTAATTTGAGCGAGGATGAAAGATTTGTGGATGAGTAAAGTGCAAGTGAAGGACTAGTGGGGAGTTGAAGCTATTCAGATAGGGAAGATGCTGTGAGAGCCGGGGGTGACCTGATATTCAGCTGGGAATGACTACAACAGTAAATAAACACAAGACATATATATACTCTATTAGCCACAACACAACCAGGCTTGTATTTAATATGCCACAAATTAATCCCACATAAAAACACCTAGGTGTTTGTTATGCTAGCTCCTAGCTACTAGCTCGAGCTAGTTATAGCTCGAGCGGGTAATATGGACGGGATCCCGTATATATAACCCGCCAATACAATTCAAACACCTGCACAACACACACACTCACTCAGCCCAAAGAACCGTTCACCTAACCCAAGGTTCATAAAGCTTATATATTTAACCAAAGTTACGTACATGACACGCACGTACTGGCAATCAATCAAATGTTTGGAAGCGCGCGGGTGGGACCTGATATTCAGCTGGGAATGACTACAACAGTAAATAAACACAAGACATATATATACTCTATTAGCCACAACACAACCAGGCTTATATTTAATATGCCACAAATTAATCCCGCATAACAAACACCCAGGTGTTTGTTATGCTAGCTCCTAGCTACTAGCTCGAGCTAGTTATAGCAAGCGATCAAATGTTTGGAAGCGTACTCACGGTATCGCGTCTGCGTCTGTTAACGAAGTCAAAGTCCTCCTGGTAAGAGTCTCTGTTGTCTGAGTTCTTCGATCTTGACTGCATCTTTCGGGAATGTAAACAATGAAACACCGACTGTGTTGTGTTGCTGACTTCCCTCGCAAAATACTCCGCTTCGCACCGACTTTCTTCTTTGCTTGCTCAGCTTCTTTCTCCATAATGCAATGAACAAATTGCAACAGATTCACCAACACAGATGTCCAGAATACTGTGGAATTATGAAATGAAAACAGCTACTTCGTATTGGCTTCAATAGGGAAGCCATACCTCTGTTAAACTGGCTACGTCACGCGCATACGTCATTCTCCAAAGGCGTTTTGAACCGGAAGTTCCCCGGTAAATTTAAAATTGCACTTTATAAGTTAACCTGGCCGTATTGGCATGTGTTGCAATGTTAAGATTTCATCATTGATATATAAAGTATCAGACTGCGTGGTCGGTAGTAGTGGCTTTCAGTAGGCCTTTAAAATCCACAAAATGCAACGGGTCCATCAGACCCACAAACGCTGGCTGAGTAACAACAATATGAACATTACACAAGGGTTAATCATTATTTGTTTTAATGGTGCTGTTTTGTTGTCTTTTCTTATTGTTTTAGTGTACTATGAACCATGTTTGTGTCTGTAATAAAGTGATGATTAACATATTATTTTTCTTATCTAGCCCATCTCCATTTTTCTTTTTCTTATAATTTTCATATGTTTTTTTCTTTTCCTATAACATGTGCTTTTTATTTTATTAGTAAAATAAATAATGCATTTAAACATTACAGACTTCGCTGAAACTGTCGTAAAAAATGGAACGAAAACAACGACATTGCCCCTGCACATTAGGGATGGGCGATACCACACTTTTAGGATTCGATACGATACCGATACTTTTTCTTGCATTTTCATCGATACCGATACCAATAATTTCTTATTGGCAATTTTTTGTCAGTCAAAAATATTATTACTATTGTTATTATTTAAGACAAATCACAAGACAAATACAGACCATTTATACCACATTTATTATGGTCAATATATAATAAAAGTAAAATTAAAATAAATAACATAAATATGAAAAATAAATTAAATATTATATATAATAATAACTATATATTATATAGTGCGATGAGGTGGTGACTTGTCCAGGGTGTACCCCGCCTTCCACCCGATTGTAGCTGAGATAGGCTCCAGGGCCCCCGCGACCCCAAAGGGAATAAGCGGTAGAAAATGGATGGATGGATGGATGGATATATTATATATAATAATAATTAAATATTAGGGCTTTCCAATTAACAGTCAAATCCGAATTGCAAGAAGCTGCAGTTATTTTTTTAAGTTTGTTATATAATTAGCAATTAATGTTTTCGAAATGTAAGAAATCATGTTACAGATTAAAACCAAAATCACATTCAATCTATATTAATATATTCAAGATTTGCTTGGAAAAAAATAAAACTGTAATGCAAAGATGAAGAATCTCTAAATTGTATCTCTTTCTTACCTTGTTTTAAATACTCAAGCAATTTTCAACTAACAGTAAATTCCCCTGTGTGGAAATTATTTGAATTTAGGATAATCATTTAAACAAAAATATTCAGTAAACATTACTAAAAAAAACAAAACAACAATGCCTGTTTTAAGTCAACATTTGGACAACACTGGATATGCCTGGCTGCATCGCTGTCGGCTGGCTGTGTGTGTGTTGCACGTTGACGACGCTCATTGGCTGTCTCCTGTCACGTGACTGGGCCAGCTCTATACTCTGCCAGGTACAGGGGTGTCCCAGCACATAGTAAGTTAAGTAAGTCATCAAAAACATCTGAAAGTGATGCTTGCACCCCCCACACGCCGTTTTTTGGTTTATATCGATACTTTTTCAGAAAAGTGATGCCAAATGAGTAGCGTGTGAGTATCGATATATCGATACCACAGGATCGATACGCACATCCCTACTGCACATGCGCAGAACCGACCGTGTTTCCGGTAGCGACTTCGATGGCGGACTCGGCGGCTGTGGCTTCCTGGAGAAGTTCAAAACTTACAATATAACAGAAAATATGTCTAGAAATACCTCAAATACTTGATTTTTCTAACACCAAGAAACGGAAGTTGAATTTGGAGCGATGGAGTGTTATCTGAAGTGAAGATTGAAGACGTGATAGAAGATGGACGACTACTGCTATGCTAAGATGGCGACGTCCGCTAAAAGAGAACATGAAAGAGAATCACTAACGGAGAAAAAGACGAAAACTGCAGATAAATGTGAGTGAGTTGAAGTTTCCAACAACGTAATTTTTGGGGCTATCGTAAACCCTGAAAAGAGCGTTAAAAGAAGTTAGCCGTCCTTGTTGAAGAATGTAAAGAAAGAGCCGCCATGATTGTTAGCTTGAAGAAGGCAGTGGAGTTCACATCAGAGGAGATGAAAGAATGCAAAAGTTGGACAATATGTGGCTGCGATCTCAACTCGGTGAGATAGTTAGCTGGCGAAGTGTAAGACAAAGTTGTGCGAAAACGCAATTTAAATACGCTTTTAGTCAAAGTCCACTGGCTAAACTTTGTCTGCATCAATTGAAGTGCTTTCGTGGGAAACAATAACAAACGTCACAGTGTTGGCGCTAGGAATTTTCAAAATGGGGGTCCTAGGGACCCCATCAAGTCATAACAATGGGGTCCCACTTTTTTGTCACCGTTTTGAAAACAAATGATAAATGTATGCACTCGGCCGGGGTTTGAACTCACAACCTACCAATCTCAGGGCGGACACTCTAACCACTATCCTAAACCTTCTCCATGTATCAGTTTACTGATCCATTGTTTGTTTCTTGTAGTAAAATGCAAAAAATGCCATCCAACAGGTAGCTAACCCCCTGATTTTGAGTTTTTTACATGGGTGCTAAGGATATTTGCTTTGGCTCTTATTTGTATAACTCACCAAATCAAACAGTATGCCTTTATTCAATGACACATAAAGACAATGACTGCACCGTTTAAGTAACGATATGCGTTGTATAGTGTTGGCGCTAGGAATTGTTTTCAAAATGGGGTCCCAGGGACCCCATCAAGTCATAAAAATTGAGTCCTGCAGTACATTTTTGGGGTCCCACTTTTTTGTAAGCGTTTTAAAAACAAATGATAAATGTATGCATTATCCTGTTATATCTCACATTCTATATTGTGTTTTGGAAAAAGGTTGTCATAATTAATTCATTAAATAATACAAAAGAAAACAATGTTTTATGCATATGTAAATGTATTCAGTTATAAACATTCATTCACTTTCTTCTTTCCTTCATGGATCTAAACTTTACCGCTGCCGGTAGTTTTTCTGTATGTTCATTTAATAAGTTATAGGTGTATTTATTTCAGTATAAAAGTGTAAAACGTTTTTTGCTTCAGGCATGAAATGATGATAACGGTGTGCCAGGGCATACATGCATATGACAAATTGAATTGATTATTCTCACCTGTATGTATATCATCAGTCGTTTAAAAACCGCCACATCTACACTCCAGTTTGTATAGTCATTGAAAGACAGAACAAGCTGAAACACCTGCTTCTACCGATAACTGATCAATTTAGTAATAGCAATTATTTTTCAAATGTAAATTGTGCACATGCACCTTTCTTTGCGACTGGTTTTGGGGCGGCTTCTCTGGCGTAGGTTACAATGGCGGTTCAGGGGTGATACGATTTGATATGTTGGAGCGTGATGGTTTTTCCCTTCTGAACATTCTGTGTGAATAGCAGGCTTTTGATTGATTGATTGAGACTTTTATTAGTAGGTTGCACAGTGAAGTACATATTCCGTACAATTGACCACTAAATGGTAACACCCGAATAAGTTTTTCAACTTGTTTAAGTCGGGGTCCACTTAAATTGATTCATGATACAGATATATACTATCATATATACTATCATCATAATACAGTCATCACACAAGATAATCACATATAATTATTTACATTATTTACAATCAGGGGTGTGGAGGGGGGGAGGGGGGTGAGGGGGGGTATGGACATCAAGTAGTGGACATAGAGAGAGAGAGAGAGAGAGAGAGAGAGAGAGAGAGAGATCAGAAGGCATAAGAAAAAGTATCTGCATTTGATTGTTTACATTTGATTATTAGCAATCCGGGGAGGGTGTTAGTTTAGGGTTGTAGCTGCCTGGAGGTGAACTTTTATTGCGGTTTTGAAGGAGGATGGAGATGCCCTTTCTTTTATACCTGTTGGGAGCGCATTCCACATTGTTGTGGCATAGAAAGAGAATGAGTTAAGACCTTTGTTAGTTCGGAATCTGGGTTTAACGTGGTTAGTAGCAAAATGTCTTCCTCTGCAACACGCTTTGACTTCAGTTTTTCAGGACTTATGCAGATCCCAAATGCACAACAGCAGGTACCCATAGCAGTGCTGGCGTTAACGCAGTTTTTGTGTCTTTTTACGCATTGAAATCAGAAAGGACGCGTATTTCCGGAAGTCTGTGTGTCCCCCGGACGCAGATTTTGTTTTTGTTTTTTGTTTGCTTGTTTTCCACACATTTTCTACCGCTTGTCCCTTTCGGGGTCGCAGGGGGTGCATTCGGGCGAAAGGCGGGGTACACCCTGGACAAGTCGCCACCTCATCACAGGCTCGGTTTGCTTGGTTGTTTTTTTAATCGATTATCGCTTTCCAGTGGTGTTTTGTTTTGTTTTATATTTTCCGGCTCAAATTCTTGATTATTAATTATTGGTCAACTTCAAAGTAAAGCACTTTCCGGTACAATTTCTTAAATTTTGAATCGCCGAAAGTTTTACCGATCACAAATACTGCATTACGTGTTATTGTGTTCGTCATGGCAAGCAATAAACCCAAGAAGCGAAGCTTCAATGAAAAGTGGCTTCAGGAGCCACTTTTCAGCAAATGGCTCACTTATGACGATGGAAAGATGTTTTGCACGCCATGTAAACGGGCTAAGAAAAAGAACATCTTTACCACCTGGTGCACTGATTTTCAAAGATCCAGCCTCACCAGGCACCAAGAAACATCATGTTGCACCTTTCCTGCTTGTCTGCTCCCAGACCGTGGTCGAGGAGCGCCAGGGAATGATGAGGCCATCGATTTGTTACAACTCTTTATTTATGTTTTCCACAAAGCCGAGCAGACATCCACCATTCTATTACCACTCCTGAACATGCTAGCGCTCCCTCTCCTAACTTGCCCACTCACTTAAACACGTCACTCACCCCACATACTGCCATTCTTAAAGGGGAACACACAGCTTATGGCCATCACCAAGCCAGAGATGAAACGCTAGAGGCATTGAGTGCCACGCTATTAAATGACATTGAAACTAACTTGCCAAATTCTAAGTTTGTTGGCATTATTTGCCATGAAAGTGTAGATGTGGCGGTTTTTAAACGACTGATGATCTACATACAGGTGAGAATAATCAATTAAAATGGTCAAATGCACGTATGCCCTGGCACAACATTATCATAATTTCATCACCGAAGCAAAAAACTTTTTACACTTTTATACTAAAATAAATACACCTACAACTTAATAAATGAAAATATAGAAAAATACAGGCAGTGGTAAAGTTTAGATCCATGTATGAAAGAAGAAAATTAATGAATGTTTATAACTGAATACATTTACATATGCATACAAATTTGTTTTCTTTTGTATTATTTTTTAAATGAATTAAGTAGCATTTATGTTAACTTTTTTCCAAAACACAGTACAGAATGTGAGATATACACTACCTATTCACCAACATCCTCCTGTTGTGCTGAAGTTTGCTCCTCCAGTACGTGTTTAAACATCTAATGGATTATTTGTAAGCTAAAGTGTGTTTGTTTGTGTGTTATAGACATCCAGCAGCTGACTGGTCATCCAGAAGAACTTCCCATTCCGTCAGGAGGGAGCTCCACTTTGAAGCAGGAGACTCCACAACCACCCTTCATTAAAAAGGAAGAGGAGGAACTCTGCATCACTCAGGAGGGAGAGTGTCTTCTAGGACGAGAGGAGGCTGATCTCACCAAGTTGCCACTGACTGTTGTCTCTGTGAAGACTGGAGATGATGAAGAGAAACCCCATGCAGACAACATCTTAACTTCGCTTTCAGATAGTGAGGCTGAAGACGAGGTTGAAGTAACTTTGAGCAGCGATACAGACTGTGAAGGTGATATGAGGACTCACACTGACAACAAACACTCTAAACGCTCTAAAAAGAAGAGAGGTAAAACGCATTTGAGCTGCTCAGTTTGTGCGAAAAGCTTTACCAAAAAGTACAATTTCACTCAACACATGAGAACACACACAGGAGAGAAACCATTTCAGTGTTCGGTTTGTAGTAAAAGCTTTTCTCAAAATAGCATTTTGACTGTACACATGAAAACACACACAGGAGAAAACAAATTTAATTGCTCAGTTTGTGGGAAAAGCTTTTCGATAAAGAGCTATTTGACTGAACACATAAGAAGAACACACACAGGAGATCAAACATTTCGTTGTTTCGTTTGTGGCAAACTCTTTACCCCAATGTGCAATGTCACTCAACACATGAGAACACACAGTGGCCAAAAACCATTTATTTGCTCAATTTGTGGTAAAAGCTTTTCTCGAAACAGCTATTTGATTCCACACATGAGAACACACACAGGAGAAAAACCATTTAACTGTTCAGTGTGCCGTAAAAGCTTTTCTGTGAAGTGCAATTTGACCGAACACATGAGAACACACACACAAGAGAAAAAACATTTAGTTGTTCAGTCTGTAGTAGACACTTTTTTTCCAGGCATGGTTTGACCAACATATGAGGAAACACACCGGAGAAAAACATTAAAGTTGTTCAGTTTGTAGTAAAAAAAAATCCAACATAATGCGGACAGAGTAAGAACACACAAGGGAGAGTAACCAATCAGCTGTTAAGTTTGTGGTATGGTGCTCATATGTGGCGACATCCACCCAAACCCAGGGCCTCCTTAAATACCTCTGTGAAATGTATCCAATTTGTTATTAAACAGTTTTTCAACAATTTTAGAAAATTGTGGAAGTAAAGAAACAGGTGTATAATTTGTAAATTGGTGTTTGTCTCCAGTCTAATAAATCGGGATTTTGTTTTGCTATTTTCATTTTGTTTGGGAATTTGCCTGTTTGAAATGACAGGTTATTGATCTACGTTAATGGTTCTGAGATCTGTTCAATACATTTTTGATTCTATATAAATTCCATTTCAATCGGTTGAGGTCTTCGATTGACATATTAGTCACGATTTTAACTCTTTCCTCTTGCGTGACGAACATTGAGTTGGGATTTCTATCTATGGTATAATTTTAGTCCTCAATTGATAATGTGTCTGCAATCCTTTCCTCCGGTTTTGGTCCAATATTCAAAAAGTAATTATTGAAGCTTTCAACTACTTCCTTCATATCGTCATTATTTACGTTTCCGAGGGTAAACTCTCCTAGTGCCATTTTTAATGATACTATTAAGGATGCCCCATCTTGCTCTCATATTGTTTTTGTTTTCTGTCTAATAATTGACTGTAATATTATTTTCGACATGTTCATTGTGTTAGAATAATTGTATCTAAGTTATCACAAAAACTTTGTGTTTCAATGAGTTCCCAGCGAGAAGCAAAAACATGTCTTTGAACCTACCAAGAAGAAGGCTTGTAAAACTCCACTGTGTAGGGGGGGAAGCAACATGAAGGTGTTCTGTTTTCTTTCATGTATTGTAATCAACAGAAATATATTGTTTTAACCCAAGGACTACAAAGCGGAGAGAAGGCAGGATCTGCCCAAGTTCCAGACACGGCTTTTTTGAACTCTTTTACGAACCTCTTTTTGAAGTCTTTTACAAACCTTTCTTTGAACTGTTTTACAACCTTTTCTGTGAAGTGTTTACGACCTTTTCTTTTGAACTGTTCTGTAACCAAAGGCAACGCTGTTTATGACCCACGTCCCTTTGGAAGCAGCTGTTGCCATGTGGTCAGGGAAAGTCCAAATAAAGGAGGAGGCATACAATCTTTCGCCAGAGCGTGCTGGAGACTGTGCAGGAGTACAGCCCGGACGTTTCTCCTCAAATTGTGCCAAATGTAATTCTGTCTCTGTTTGATTCTTTGCTTCTTGTCCTGTTTAATAGTTTGAACCTGACACATAGTTTGCTAGTTAGCTTGTTTTTAAACATTTTGTATAATAACATCAGATCACAAAGCAAAAAGGTCACAGAAATAAATAGGTAGGGTTAAGTAGGAGCCATAGAGAGTGAGAAAGAGAGTGACAAAAACTCTTTCAGAACTTTATCATTTTTGGGGGGAATGAGAGCACAAAAGTTTAGCACTTGGTGGGAGGTTTTGAGATGGGGGGTAGGGGACTATTTATGAATCATAATTCTATAATGACTTAATAACTATAATAGTTGGACCAACATGTTTGTAGCACAAACGAATGGGACACGTTTGGGGAGATTGGGACATGGTTGGAGTCTCATTATGATTGATATCACGCTAATTACATGTTAATAAAATAAAACAATGATAACTTGAAAACCGTAGTAGCACAAACGACTGGGACAAGTTTGGGGAGATTTGGACAAGGTGGGCGGACTAACTTGAAACAGGTTCTCAAAATAAATTCACTGCTTCCGTCATGCCTGCCCAGGTGTTCCAATCACTGTTTATTACCTGCCTTGTATATACTCCCCTGTCTTTAAGTCTAGTTGTGACTTTGTTGCCATCCTTGTCACGGCCTAGCGTTTCTCGTACGTACTCTTGCCTTTCTGTTACTCAACCCTGCCTGACCTTTGACCTGTCCTGGAATAAACCCACCTGTGTCTGTTCTGCCAACTCTGCATTTGAGTCCTCCTGCCACCACACACGGGAGATTAACCAATCAGCTGTTCAGTTTGAGGTATGTTACTCAAATGTGGCGACTTCCACCCAAACTCAGGACCTCTTCATGGTAAATTCACTGCTTCTTTCACAAATATCAGAAGTAAAAAGGTTTTGTCTTGTGCACTCCCTAGCTGCACTCACCTTATTTTGTTAATTAAATATTATTTTACTTACCCTCTGTCATGTGGCTGTCTTCTCTGTATCTCTGGTGTCAGGCTGAGAGTATGTTATTTTCTAAAAAGGTTCTGTCTTGTGCACTCCCTAACTGCACTCACCTTCTTTTGTTAATTAAAGATGATTTTATTTACGTTCCGCTGTCTTCTCTGTATCTCTGGGGTACCGCTGCAAACACCGCTTCCCGCATCGTTACCATGACCACATTTTGAAAATGTTCTTTTGAAAGACGTGGTGTTTGTCTTGTGTATGGTGTTCTGTAATATTTTATTGAAATAAATTCGTTTTTTGTAAAGGCTTCATGTTTATCAGTCAGGTCTCAGAGAGCACAGCCTGTAGGTTCAATGTGCTCGATTGTTGCTCAGACAGTAATGTGTTTATGTACGTTTAGATTGGGGTAAGATGCTTATAACGGGAACATATGTTAATGTGATAAATACATCAGCGCACTAGCTCGCTTCTCCAGATAATTAGCATGTATTGCCAGTCTATGAGTTTAATGAAGTGCGGTAGTTACGGTTTTATGACTTTCATTTGAAAAGGTAAAACTACCCTTCAAGGGTTTTACCGCAGTTTATTATGAACACTGTTATCGTTACATCTCTGTTTATACATTGATTCTGTCATGGTAAAAGTTCAATTTCAGGATTAATAATCGATGAAAACAAAAAATTTGATCAATCAGAAAAATCTTTATTTGTGAAGTGTGAAGTGAATTATATTTATATAGCGCTTTTCTCTAGTGACTCAAAGCGCTTTTACATATAGTGAAACCCAATATCTAAGTTACATTTAAACCAGTGTGGGTGGCACTGGGGGCAGGTGGGTAAAGTGTCCTTGCCCAAGGACACAACGGCAGTGACTAGGATGGCGGAAGCGGGGATCGAACCTGGAACCCTACCAACCGAGCTATACTGCCCCATTTCAACTATTTTTTTCGTAAAGTACACATAAGGCTATAGTAGGCATGTCAACTCTTTTTCATTGAGGGCCACATCACAGTTATAGTAGCAGACTACAAATAAAATGAATCACACTGATAGATTGATTGATTGATGATTGATTGAAACGTTTATTAGTAGATTGCACAGTACAGTGCATATTCCGTACAATTGACCACTAAATGGTAACACCCGAATAAGTTTTTCAACTTGTTTAAGTCGGGGTCCACGTTAATCAATTCATGGTAACTCTGAACAACCCTGTTCTAAGTTGCTTGTAATTTATTATCCATCCATCCATCCATTTTCTACCGCTTGTCCCTTTTGGGGTCCAAGGGGGTGCTGGAGCCTATCTCAGCTGCATTCGGGCGGAAGGCGGGGTACACCCTGGACAATTCGCCACCTCATCACAGGGCCAACACAGATAGACAGACAACATTCACACTCACATTCACACTCTAGAGCAGTAGTTCTTAACCTTGTTGGAGGTCCCGAAACACACCAGTTTCATATGCGCATTCACCGAACCCTTCTTTAATGAAAAATAAAATGTTTTTTTTTTTCAAATTCAAGACAAAGTTATATGTTTTTGGTAACACTTTAGTATGGGGAACATATTCTAAGTAACAAAGACTTAATTTAGAGTTTTTTGGAAACTAGGGGAACATATTCTAAGTAACAAAGACTTAATTTAGAGTTATTTGGTTAGGGACCCCGACTTAAACAAGTTGAAAAACGTATTCGGGTGTTACCATTTAGTGGTCAATTGTACGGAATATGTACCATACTGTGCAATCTACTAATAAAAGTTTCAATCAATCAATCAATCAAAGAAAGGGTTAGGGTTAGAGGGTTAGGGCCAGGGTTAGAGGGTTAGGGTTATAATAAGGCCATGCCGAATAAGGCATTAATAAGTACTTAATAATGACTAGTTAAGAGCCAATATGTTACTAATTTGCATGTTAATAAGCAACTAATTAATGGTGAATATGTTCCCCATACTAAAGTGTTACCATGTTTTATTACTGGTGCACAAAATGAACCGTGCATGAACATCACCTTGTTCAAACAACAAAACCAACACAGTGCATAAACTCACAACAAATTACACACCTGCAAATCAGTGTAACTTCTGCTGTTGCCGTATCCGTAATACGCCGATAGGGAGAAGTTTTTATTTACACGATGAGTCGGGTGTGTTTTGACCTCCGCCGAACCCCTGAGCCCGACTCACCGAACCCCTAGGGTTCCATCGAACCCAGGTTAAGAACCACTGCTCTAGGGCCAATTTAGTGTTGCCAATCAACCTATATAATATTTGTTATTTATATTTGTTTTATTTAATCATAATTTGTAGGGATGTCCGATAATGGATTTTTGCTGATATCCGATATTCCGATATTGTCCAACTCTTTAATTACCGATACCGATATCAACCGATATATACAGTCGTGGAATTAACATATTATTATGCCTAATTTGGACAACCAGGTAAGGTGAAGATAAGGTCCTTTTTTTTTTAAATTAATAAAATAAAATAAGATAAATAAATAAAAACATTTTCTTGAATAAAAAAGAAAGTAAAACAATATAAAAACAGCTACATAGAAACTAGTAATTAATGAAAATGAGTACAATTAACTGTCAAAGGTTAGTACTATTAGTGGACCAGCAGCACGCACAATCATGTGTGCTTACGGACTGTATCCCTTGCAGACTGTATTGATATATATTGATATATAATGTAGGAACCAGAATATTGATAACAGAAAGAAACAACCATTTTGTGTGAATGAGTGTGAATGGGGGAGGGAGGGTTTTTGGGTTGGTGCACTAATTGTAAGTGTATCTTGTGTTTTTTATGTTTATTTAATAAATTTAAAAAAAAAAAAAAAAAACGATGCCGATAATTTAAAAAAACGATACCGATCATTTCTGATATTACATTTTAAAGCATTTATCGGCCGATATTATCGGACATCTCTAATAAATTGTTTTTATGGTGCTGTTTTGATGACTTCTTTATTGTTTTAGTGTACTATGAACCATGTTTGTGTCTGGAATAAAGTGATGATTAACATATTAACACATCATTTTTATTTTCCTCATAATTGTCATAGTTTGTTTTCTATCTTTTCTATAACATATGCGTTTTATTTTATTACTAAAATAAATAACGCATTTAAATATCACAGACTTCGCTGAAACTGTCGTAAAAAAATGGAACGGAAAACAACGACTCTGTCCCACTGCACATGCGCAGAACCGACCGTGTTTCCGGTAGCGACTTCGATGGCGGACTCGGCGGCTGTGGCTTCCCGGAGAAGTTTAAAACTTACAATATGACAGAAAATATGGCAAGAAATACCTCAAATATGCGACTTTTCCAACACCAAGAAACGGAAGTTGATTTTGGAGCGATGGAGTGTTATCTGAAGTGAAGATTGAAGACGTGATAGAAGATGGACGACTACTGCTATGCTAAGATGGCGACGTCCGCTAAAAGAGAACATGAAAGAGAATCACTAACGGAGAAAAAGACGAAAGATGAAGAAGATAAAGGTGAGTGAGTTCCAACAACGTCATTTTGGAGGCTATCGTAAACCCTGAAAAGAGCGTTGATGAGAAATTAGCCGGCTTTGTTGAAGAATGTAAAGAAAGAGCCGCCATGATTGTTAGCTTGAAGAAGGCAGTGGAGTTCACATCAGAGGAGATGAAAGAATGCAAAAGTTGGACAATACTCTTCTTTGCGACTGGTTTTGGGGCGGCTTCTCTGGCATAGGTTACAATGGCGGTTCAGGGGGAGTGATACGATTTGATATGTTGGAGCGTGATGGTTTTTCCCTTCTGAATATTTGGTTCAAATAGCAGGCAAAATGTCTTCCTCTGCAACAGTGAAGAAATGGCTAATGCATACTTCTTTTTTGTACAAAACCCAAAACTAGTGAATTGGGCACGTAGTGTAATTCGTAAATAAAAACAGAATACAATGATTTGCAAATCCTTTTCAACTTGTATTCAATTAACAATAGACAATAGACAAGATATTTCATGTTGGAACTGAGAAAGTAAACATTTTAATTGCGAATAATCCTTAACTTAGAATTTAATGGCAGCAACACATTGCAAAAAAGTTGGCACAGGGGCATTTTTACCACTGTGTTACATGGCCTTTCCTTTAAACAAGTAAATGTTTGGGAACTGAGGAGACACATTTTTTAAGATTTTCAGTTGGAATTCTTTCCCATTCTTGCTTGATGTACAGCTTAAGTTGTTCACAAGTCCGGGGTCTCCGTTGTCCTTTTTTACGCTTCATAATGCGCCACACATTTATCTTACTTGATGGGGTCCCAGGGGCCCCATCAAGTCATAAAAATGGGGTCCACAGTAAATTTTTGGGGTGCCATTTATTTTTAAGCGTTTTGAAAACAAATGATAAATGCATGCATTATCCTGTTATACCTCATATTGTGTTTTGGAAAAAAGTTGTCATAAACATTAATTAATTCATTTAAAAAAATAATAAGAAAGAAAACACATTTTTATGCATATGTAAATGTATTCAGTTATAAACATTTATTCACTTTCTTCTTTCCTTCATGCATCTAAACTTTACCGCTGCCGGTAGTTTTTCCATATTTGTATTTAATAAGTTGTAGATGTATTTATTTCAGTATAAAAGTGAAAAAAGTTTTTTTGCTTCAGTCACAAAGTGATGATAATGGTGTGCCAGGGCATACATACATTTTTTATTTAACGCTTAAGTCTCTAGAGTCTACATCAATTATAGATCCATTTATCTTCTTCCGCTTATCTGAGGTCGGGTCGCGGGGGAAGCAGCCTAAGCAGATAAGCCCAGACTTCCCTCTCCCCAGCCACTTCGTCCAGCTCCTCCTGGGGGACCCCGAGGCGTTCACAGGCCAGCCGGGAGACATAGTCTTCCCAACGTGTCCTGGGTCTTCCCCGTGGCCTCCTACCGGTCGGACGTGCCCTAGACACCTCCCTAGGGAGGCGTTTCCGGTGGCATCCTGACCAGATGCCCGAACCACATCATCTGGCTCCTCATCCATCCATCAATTCTAAGTTTAAAAAAAAATAATGTTTATGTTGTTTTTTAGTTTGTTTTCTGCCGTTTTTCCTCAAAGAAAACTATGTTTTTTTTATGGCAGACACACAAAATATTCAAAATCTTGCACAAAACATATTTTTCAAAGTGGAAAATTTAATTTGAAAGCCTTGGATAGGTCAATAATTCATAAAAACATTGATTTTGATTCAATATTATGTTTTGCGCAATGACCGTTTTAAAGAAAAAAAAACAGCTTTGTTTTATTAGTCAACATTGCAACTTTTTCTAAATTAAATTTCACCTGTAAGCTTTTTTTTTTATTCCACTTTTGTTACGTTTTTGATTATTTTAATAGTATTTTTAGAATGTGCTGTGGGCCTTTAAAACATTAGCTGTGGGGACGCAAATTAAAGATTAAAGATACCAATGATTGTCACACACACACTAGATGTGGTGAAATTTGTCCTCTGCATTTGACCCATCCCCTTGGGGAGCAGTGGGCAGCAGCGGCGCCGCGCCCGGGAATCATTTTGGTGACTTAACCCCCAACTCCAACCCGTGTTGCTGAGTGCCAAGCAGGGAGGTTATGGGTCCCATTTTTATAGTCTTTGGTATGACTCGGCTGGGATTTGAACTCCAACCTACCGATCTCAGGGCGGACACTCTAACCTGGCCTCCAGGCCACACTTTTGACACCCCTGCTATAGATAATAAAACATTTTAATCTGATAAGTCTATCGATAAAAAGCAGAGCCTGGCGACGCATGCACGTTTATCATAACGCACAATCAGCATCTCTGCTTCAGTAAGCAATGACGGGGATGACGTCACTGTCAGTGATGCTAGCAACACTTGCTAACTTGTCAGCCACTTCTCCAAGAGACTCTTTTTGAACACCCCTCTCACATTAACACTTCAAAAGGCACATATTTGCCCCGTTTGTTGACCTGCAAAGTATGTTTTTTGGGTGGAGGAGTCTGGTTGGGTGCTGGTTAGCTTGAAGCTAACAGCTAGCCTTTCTCCGTCCTCGTACGATGTCGATCCAGTGGAAGATAAAAGTGAAGTTTCCATGGAGTCACAAACACTAAAACAAGTCATTTACTGGAGACATGGACCAGGATGAAGTTAAAAAGGTTGACTTTACACTCACCTTAGTGTTTACCATGAAGTCTTTCTTTTGAGAGCCCCTCGCGGTAAACTTGTCCGAGTGCAAACTGAGGCAGTATTTGTCATTAATAAAACTTTCGGCGAATCAAAATTTAAGAAATTGTACTTTGAAGACGACCAATAAAAACGCAATAAACGGTGGCGGAAATTTGACCCGGCAAATATAAAATTAAAAAAACACCGGCGGAAAGCGACAATCGATTAAAAAATCTGCGTACCGGGGACGCGCAGACTTCCGGAAATGCGCGTCCTTTCTGATTTCAATGCGTAATAAGACACAAAAAGTGTGTTAACGCCAACAGTGCTCACACTTACAGTACATAGTAGAACATGTTTAAACATCTAATGGATATTGTGTAAACTAAAGTGTGTTTGTTTGTGTGTTATAGACGTCCAGCAGCTGACTGGTCATCCAGAAGAACTTCCCACTCCGTTGCCGGCTGGGAGCTCCACTTTGAAGCAGGAGACTCCACAACCACCCTGCATTAAGAAGGAAGAGGAGGAACTCTGCATCACTCAGGAGGGAGAGTGTCTTCTAGGACCGCAGGAGGCTGATCTCACCAAGTTGCCACTGACTGTTGTCTCTGTGAAGACTGATGATGATGAAGAGAAACCACAAGCAGACAACCTCTTAACTCCACTTTCTGATAGTGAGGCTGAAGATGAGGTTGAAGTGACTTTGAGCAGCGATACAGACTGTGAAGGTGATATGAGGACTCACACTGACAACAAACACTCTGATTGCTCCAAAAAGAAGAGCGGTAAAACGCATTTCAGCTGCTCAGTTTGTGCGAAAAGCTTTACCAAAAAGTACAATTTCACTCAACACATGAGAACGCACACAGGAGAGAAACCATTCAAATGTTCAGTTTGTAGTAAAAGCTTTTCTCAAAATAGCATTTTGACTGTACACATGAGATTACACACAGGAGAAAAAACATTTAATTGCTCTGTTTGTGGGAAAAGCTTTTCGATAAAGAGTTATTTGACCAAACACATAAGAACACACACTGGCCAAAAACCATTTATTTGCTCTGTTTGCGGTAAAAGCTTTTCTCGAAACAGCTATTTGATTCCACACATGAGAACACACACAGGAGAAAAACCGTTTAACTGTTCAGTGTGCTGTAAAAGCTTTTCTGTAAAGTGCAATTTGATCGAACACATGAAAAAACACACCAAAGAGAAAACTTGTTCAGTCTGCGGCAAAAGATTCCATCGTAAGTCAGACGCAGTAAAACACATAAGAACACACACGGTAGATAACCAATCAGCTGCTTAGTTTGTGGTATGTTGCTCATATGTGGCGACTTCCACCTTAACCCAGGACCTCCTCAAATACCTCTGTGAAGTTTGCCCCTCACCCCCACTCCCCACCTTGTCCAGATTTTCTCAAACTTGTCCCAATCATTTGTGCTACTTTTGTGCTGGATTTTTTTTTGGTGTAATTAATAAAGTTTTTTAGGTATTAATGTTTCAATATTCATAATTGATGTACTTTTTGCCACATACGTTGTATATTTTTTATGACATTTCCAGTTCATTTTATCATCTAATATTATACCCAAAAATTTGATTACTTTTAGTCTTTCAATGTCTACTCCGTCTAATTGTATTTGTGTTCGACTCTCTAATCTACCATTACCAAATAGCATTATTTTAGTCTTACCGAGATTCAAAGACTGTCTGTTTTTGTCAAACCATCTCTTTAATTTATTAATTTCTTCTGTTTTTATTTGTGCATACAATCAAGAGGCTGGACGATGATGTGAATAAAACCGCAAAGAAGAAAAATGGATAAATAATATTCATAAAGTCAGGAGAAAATGAAAGAGCGTCAAAGGAAATGGCTCTTAAAAATATCACTTTAATCATCTTGTGGAATACAATTAGACCGTGATCGTGTCTGCAGCAATCACTTTGTAAAATGTTTGTTTGAACATCTGATTTGTTTGAGAAACTCTGTGATGGAATCGAGTTTATTCTCTACTATATTAGTAGTGTTTGAGAGAACTAAACGTAAAGAAAGGACAAGAGATCGCACTAGTTTGTGTTCTATTGTGGTTGCTATGCCTTTGGAGGTGGGAGTAAGCCAGAGTACCCGGAGGGAACCCACGCAGTCACAGGGAGAACATGCAAACTACATACTGAGTCCGGGAATTGAACCCAGGCCATTCGTATTGTGAGGTACATGCACATGCCCTGTTCCACTCTGCTGCAAAAAGGAACCTTTCATGTGCTGTACAGACAGAGGCCCCAGTGAGAATTGAACTCACGACCCCTGGTTTACTAGACCAGTGCTCTAACCACTGAGCTATGAGGCCTTGACACTCACTCACACTTGCTATAATACAATCAAGCTGCTGGACGATCGTGTGCATAAAACCGCAAAGAAGAAAAACGGATATATAATATTAATAAAGTCAGGCAAAAAACGAAAGAGCGTCAAAAGAAATGGCTCTTAAAAATATCACTTTCATCATCTTGTGGAATACAATCGTACCGTGCTCGTGTCTGCAGCCATCACTTTGTAAAATGTTTGTTTGAACATCTGATTTGTTTGAGAAACTGTGATGCAATCGAGTTTATTCTCTACTATATTAGTAGTGTTTGAGAGAACTAAACATAAATAAAGGACAAGAGATCGCATTAGTTTGTGTTCTATTGTGGTTGCTATGCCTTTGGAGGTGGGAGGAAGCCGGAGTACCCGGAGGGAACCCACGCAGTCACAGGGAGAACATGCAAACTACATACTGAGTCCGGGAATCGAACCCAGGCCATTCGTATTGTGAGGTACATGCACATGCCCTGTTCCACTCTGCTGCAAAAAGGAACCTTTCATGTGCTGTACAGACAGAGGCCCCAGTGAGAATTGAACTCACGACCCCTGGTTTACAAGACCAGTGCTCTAACCACTGAGCTATGAGGCCTTGACACCCACTGACACTTGTTTTAATACAATCAAGCTGCTGGAGGATCGTGTGCATAAAACCGCAAAGAAGAAAAACGAATATATAATCTTAATAAAGTCAGGAAAAAACGAAAGAGCGTCAAAGGAAATGGCTCTTAAAATTTCACTTTCATCATCTTGTGGAATACAATCGGACCATGCTTGTGTCTGCAGCAATCACTTTGTAAAATGTTGGTTTGAACATCTGATTTGTTTGAGAAACTCTGATGCAATCGAGTTTATTCTGTACTATTTTAGTAGTGTTGGAGAGAACTAAACGTAAAGAAAGGACAAGAGGTTGCACTAGTTTGTGTTCTATTGTGGTTGCTATGCCTTTGGAGGTGGAAGGAAGCTGGAGTACCCGGAGGGAACCCACGCAGTCACGGGTAGAACATGCAAACTCTGCACGCTGAGTCCGGGAATCGAACCCAGGATCTTCGTATTGTGAGGCACATGCACTAACCCCTGTTTCACCGTGCTGCAAAAGAGCACCTTTCATGTGCTGCAAAGATAGAGGCCCCAGTGAGAATTGAACTCACGACCCCTGGTTTACAAGACCAGTGCTCTAACCACTGAGCTATGAGGCCTTGACACCCGCTCACACTTGTTTTAATACAATCAAGCTGCTGGAGGATCGTGTGCATAAAACCGCAAAGAAGAAAAACGAATATATAATCTTAAAAAAGTCAGGAAAAAAAATGAAAGAGCGTCAAAGGAAATGACGCTTAAAAATATCACTTTCATCATCTTGTGGAATACAATCGGACCATGCTTGTGTCTGCAGCAATCACTTTGTAAAATGTTGGTTTGAACATCTGATTTGTTTGAGAAACTCTGTGATGCAATCGAGTTTATTCTCTACTATTTTAGTAGTGTTGAGAGACAACTAAACGTAAAGAAAGGCCAAGAGATGGCACTAGTTTGTGTTCTATTGTGGTTGCTATACCTTTGGAGGTGGAAGGAAGCTGGAGTACCCGGAGGGAACCCACGCAGTCACAGGGAGAACATGCAAACTACATACTGAGTCCGGGAATCGAACCCAGGCCCTTCGTATTGTGAGGTACATGCACATGCCCTGTTCCACTCTGCTGCAAAAAGGAACCTTTCATGTGCCGTACAGACAGAGGCCCCAGTGAGAATTGAACTCACGACCCCTGGTTTACAAGACCAGTGCTCTAACCACTGAGCTATGAGGCCTTGACACCCACTCACACTTGTTTTAATACAATCAAGCAGAGAACTAAACGTAAATAAAGGACAAGAGATCGCACTAGTTTGTGTTCTATTGTGGTTGCTATGCCTTTGGAGGTGGAAGGAAGCTGGAGTACCCGGAGGGAACCCATGCAGTCACGGGTAGAACATGCAAACTCTGCACGTTGAGTCCGGGAATCGAACCCAGGATCTTCGTATTGTGAGGCACATGCACTAACCCCTGTTTCACCGTGCTGCAAAAGAGCACCTTTCACGTGCTGCAAAGACAGAGGCCCCAGTGAGAATTGAACTCACGACCCCTGGTTTACAAGACCAGTGCTCTAACCACTGAGCTATGAGGCCTTGACACCCACTTTCACTTGCTTTAATACAATCAGGCTGCTGGAGGATCGTGCGATTAAAACCGCAGAGAAGAAAAACGGATATATGATATTAAAAAAGGCAGGAAAGAAACGAAAGAGCGTCAAAGGAAATGGCTCTCTCTAAAATATCACTTTCATCATCTTGTGGAATACAATTGGACCGTGATCGTGTCTGCAGCCATCACTTTGTAAAATGTTTGTTTGAACATCTGATTTGTTTGAGAAACTCTGTGATGCAATCGAGTTTATTCTCTACTATATTAGTAGTGTTTGAGAGAACTAAACGTAAAGAAAGGACAAGAGATCGCATTAGTTTGTGTTCTATTGTTGTTGCTATGCCTTTGGAGGTGAGAGGAAGCCGGGGTACCCGGAGGGAACCCACTTAGTCACGGGGAGAACATGCAAACTCTACACACTGAGTCCGGGAATCGAACCCAGGACCTTCTTATTGTGAGGCACATGCACATTTCACTGCAAAAGGGTACTTTTCATGTGCTGCAAAGACAGAGGCCCCAGTGAGAATTGAACTCACGACCCCTGGTTTACAAGACCAGTGCTCTAACCACTGAGCTATGAGGCCTTGACAACCCCTCTCACTTGTTTTAATACAATCAAGCTGCTGGACGATCGTGTGAATAAAACCGCAAAGAAGAAAAACGGACATATAATATTAATAAGTTAAGGAAAAAAACGAAAGAGCGTCACAGAAAATGGCTCTTAAAAATATCACTTTCATCATCTTGTGGAATACAATGGGACAGTGATCGTGTCTGCAGCCATCACTTTGTAAAATGTTGGTTTGAACATCTGATTTGTTTGAGAAACTCTGTGATGCAATCGAGTTTATTCTCTACTATATTAGTTATCTTCTGAACAAAACACAGTTGTATAATCTGCAAATAATATGAACTTTAAGTCTTTTGTAACTTTAGAAATGTCGGTTATATAGAGATTAAACAATTTTGGTCCCAGTATTGATCCCTGGGGTACGCCACAGGGTATAGTTAGCGTTGTGGACGTGTGTTCGTCCAGCTTCACGTATTGCTTCCTAATGGTTAAGTCACTTCTCACCCGTTTCAAGACCAGCCCTCTGATGCCATACTGTTCTAGTTTGTTGATTAAGATATTATGATTTATTGTGTGGAATGCTTCGTTTAGATCCATAAACACACACTCTTTACCATCTATTGCATTGGTAATCTCCTCTGTTATTTCCATTAAAGCCATCGATGTTGAAATATTAGCGCTGTATCTGTATTGGTTCTCTGCGAGTGTTCTATATTTGTGTATGCATCTATCCAATCTGTTATTAAACAGTTTTTGAACAATTTTAGAAAATTGTGGAAGTAAAGAAACAGGTGTATCATTTGTAAATTGGTGTTTGTCTCCAGTCTAATAAATGGGAACAACTTTTGCTATTTTCATTTTGTTTGGGAAAATTCCTGTTTGAAATGATAGATTACTAATAAACGTTAATGGTTGTAAGATCTGTTCAATACATTTTGTATAAATTCCATTACAATCAGTTGAGGTCTTTGATTCACGATTTGAACTATTTCCTCTTGCGTCACGCCCGTGACGAACATACTGTTGGGATTTCTATCTATGGTGTCATTGAAGTCCTCAATTGATAATGTGTCTGCAATCCTTTCCTCCGGTTTTGGTCCAATATTCAAAAAGTAATTTTTGAAGCTTTCAACTACTTCCTTCATATTGGCGTTATTTATGTTTCTGTCAGAGAAGTTGAGGGTAAACTCTCTTAGTGTCATTTTGAATGATGCTATTGAGGATGCCCCATGTTGCTCTCATATTGTTTTTGTTTTCTGTCTAATAATTGACTGTAATATTCTTTTCGACATGTTCATAGTATGGTAGTTGGCTTGTTTTCATACATTTTGTATAATAACGTCAGATCACAAGGGAGAAACTTCCTTCATATTGTTGTTATTTCCAAGATGGCGCTCTGTCTGGTTTCAGTTTTTCTTGATTTTTTTCCTACTGCACTAAACAGTTCCAGTCTCTGCTGGTGTATGATCGCCAAGCACTGTTGGATTTTCGACCTCCTGTCAAAAATAACTTTTCCTATGATCTTGGTGTTTCAAATGTCTTTCCCCCGTTGCTGTCAGAAATACCAACTCACCTTTTCCGGGTTCCAGCCCTATCGCTGCGGCACCCGTAGTGGTCGGCGGGTAAAGCAGAAAGTATATTTTTAAATATATAATATAATTTTGTTATTGCCTGCATGCATAATTGTAATTAATTTAAAAAGCAGCCCTCTGAAGGCAGCCATATGATGCTAACCAATGTGGTTTGTACGTTAAAGTTAACAAGTTAAAGTACCAATGATTGTCACACACACACACTAGGTGTGGTGAAATTATCCTCTGCATTTGACCCATCACCCTTGATCACCCCCTTGGAGGTGAGGGGAGTAGTGAGCAGCAGCGGTGGCCACGCTCGGGAATCATTTTTGGTGATTTAACCCCCAATTCCAACCCTTGATGCTGAGTGCCAAGCAGGGAGGTAACGGGTCCATTTTTATAGTCTTTGGTATGACTCACGAAACTATATGTTGGTTGGCATCATATATCCAAAATTTTGAGTATATGTCAATGAAACCTTTAGAGAATGTGTGAAATGCGACAAGGAACAAAATCATTACATTAAAAAAAAAAAAGATTTTTGTAGAATGATTCTTTTTTTTTTACTCGAGGGCAGGGGTGTCAAACTTGTTTTCATTGAGGGCCACATCGCAGTAATGGCTGCCTTCAGAGGTCTACTTTTTAAATGAATTAAAATTATGCATGCGGGCAATAACCTGTGATTAATCAAAATTCAAATTAATCTGATTAAAAAATATATATAACTGACAGCATTGATATAAATTTGTACCTCATATTATTACACCATTGTTTATGCACTCGATTATTAGATTTTTTTTCATGTACAAACTTATCTTTACTAACATATTTTTGTAATACACTATAATATAATGTAACATTTGGCATGATTAGATAACGTTTAGAAGATACGCTTTTTTTTCCTGTCAAAATCGAAATAATCATTTGCATTTAGGGTGGAGTGCCATCTCCAGGTTGGGGAGGAGATCTTGCCCCAAGTGGAGGAGTTCAAGTACCTCGGAGTCTTGTTCACGAGTGAGGGAAGAGTGGATCGTGAGATCGACAGGCGGATCGGTGCGGCGTCTTCAGTAATGCGGACTCTATATGGATCCGTTGTGGTGAAGAAGGAGCTGAGCCGGAAGGCAAAGCTCTCAATTAACCGGTCGATCTACGTTCCCATCCTCACCTATGGTCATGAGCTTTGGGTTATGACTGAAAGGACAAGATCACGGGTACAAGCGGCCCAAATGAGTTTCCTCCGCCGGGTGGCGGGGCTCTCCCTTAGAGATAGGGTGAGAAGCTCTGCCATCCGGGAGGAGCTCAAAGTAAAGCCACATTGATAGGAGCCAGGTGAGGTGGTTCGGGCATCTGGTCAGGATGCCACCCGAGCGCCTCTCTAGGGAGGTGTTTAGGGCACGTCCGACCGGTAGGAGGCCACGGGGAAGACCCAGGACACGTTGGGAAGACTATGTCTCCCGGCTGGCCTGGGAACGCCTCAGGATCCCCCGGGAGGAGCTGGACGAAGTGGCTGGGGAGAGGGAAGTCTGGGCTTCCCTGCTTAGGCTGCTGCCCCCGCGACCCGGCCTCGGATAAGAGGAAGAAGATGAATTGAGGGATGGATGGATGGATAGTAATAAAAAATGAAGTATTTTTTTAACACACATTTTTGCCAGGCTTTCGTGTCCAGATCTGGCTCTCGAGCCTTGAGTTTGACACCTGCACACTTGGGAGATCCGAATCTACACTCTTAGGTTTTCACACAGAATAAAAAAAGAAAAGCACTAAGTTTGTAAAGCTTGTTTACTAAAGTGACTATACATGTTGAAAATATATACCTATAGTTGTATATATACACTACCGTTCAAAAGTTTGGGGTCACATTGGAATGTCCTTATTTTTGAAGGAAAAGCACTGTACTTTTCAATGAAGATAACTTTAAACTAGTCTTAACTTTAAAGAAATACACTCTATACATTGCTAATGTGGTAAATGACTATTCTAGATGCAAATGTCTGGTTTTTGGTGCAATATCTACATAGGTGTATAGAGGCCCATTTCCAGCAACTATCACTCCAGTGTTCTAATGGTACAATGTGTTTGCTCATTGGCTCAGAAGGCTAATTGATGATTAGAAAACCCTTGTGCAATCATGTTCACACATCTGAAAACAGTTTAGCTCGTTACAGAAGCTACACAACTGACCTTCCTTTGAGCAGATTGAGTTTCTGGAGCATCACATTTGTGGGGTCAATTAAACGCTCAAAATGGCCAGAAAAAGATAACTTTCATCTAAAACTCGACAGTCTATTCCTGTTCTTAGAAATGAAGGCTATTCCACAAAATTGTTTGGGTGACCCCAAACCTTTGAACGGTAGTATATATATATATATATATATATATATATATATATATATATATATATATATATATATATATATATATATATATATATATATACATATATATATATATATATATATATATATATATATATATATATATATATATATATATATATATATATATATATATATATATATATATATACATACATATATATATATATATATATATATATATATATATATATATATATATATATATATATATATATATATATATATATATATATATATATATATATATATATATATATATATATATATATATATATATATATATATATATATATATATATATATATATATATATATATATATATATATATATATATATATACTACCGTTCAAAGGTTTGGGGTCACCCAAACAATTTTGTGGAATAGCCTTCATTTCTAAGAACAGGAATATATATATATATATATATATATATATATATATATATATATATATATATATATATATATATATATATATATATATATATATATATATATATATATATATATATACTTACTGCGGTTTATACTATTTTTCTGGCTTGATCACTTGCCGTCAAAAATGTATTTTGATTTTTACAGCGCAGTTGCCGATTATTTAAAACAATAGTCAAAATGGTTTTATTTTGAAAAAATAAAAATAAACTGCCGCCATGTCGGGAGGGGAAGTCGCTGACTTTTGGGGCATGCGCAAACCGATCGAGCAGTGGCAGTCCGAAAAGACCAAGATGGCGGACTGAGTTTGCGGAGGAGTTGAACATTTACGGTTTTATAGCCATGTAGAATCGAATATAGCATCAAACACATCAAGGTATAGATTTTTCCTTTAGAGCGAGGGAGTGTTATCTGAAGTGAAGATTGAAGACGTGATAGAAGATGGACGACTACTGCTATGCTAAGATGGCGACGTCCGCTAAAAGAGAACATGAAAGAGAATCTGCGCCGGAGAAAAAGACGAAGTATGAAGGTGAGTGAGTTAAAGTTTTTATAATTTGACAGCTATCTTAAGCTCTAAATGGGTGTTAATGACAAATTAACCCAATTTGCTGAAGAATGTAAAGAAAGAGCCGCCATGATTGTTAGCTTGAAGAAGGCAGTGGAGTTCACATCAGAGGAGATGAAAGAATGCAAAAGTCAAATGAAGAAAGTGGAAGATCAAAACAAGCGCTTGTGTAAAAAAAAAAAAAAATAGAGTTGCACTTATAAGTGATAAATAAATTACTTCCATCAATATTCAAAACAAGTAAATTCTACTTACCAAATTCAAATGCCAACTCAAATGTGCAAACTGAGGCTACCAGAATTAGACTTCCTTTTATTGTCATTCAAATTTGAACTTTACAGTACAGATAAGAACGATATTTCGTTGCCATTAGCTCATGGTAGTGCAGGATAAAAAAGCAATAAGGTGCATATATAAATAAATAGATTACTGTACAGATAAATATATTGCAGTTTTGTATATGCATCCACGTTTATGGATGTATGTTATATTGTCTTTTTTATTCCAGCGAGTTAATCCATTTTTGAGGGGGAATTGAGGGGATTATTATGATGCGTTCAAGACTGACCAACTGCATCTCTGTCTGGACTGGAGCCTGCAGTGCCTCAGACTGGAAGTGTCCGCAGAGAGTGGTGAGGACGGCGGAAAAGATCATCAGGACTCCTCTTCCTCCTATCCAGGAGATCGCAAAAAGCCGCTGCCTGACCAGGGCTCAGAAAATCTGCAGAGACTCCTCCCACCCCCACCAAGGACTGTTTTCACTGCTGGACTCTAGAAAGAGGTTCCGCAGCCTCCGTAGCAGAACCTCCAGGTTCTGTAACAGCTTCTTCCCTCAGGCCATAAGACTCTTGAACGCATCATAATAATCCCCTCAATTCCCCCCAAAAATGGATTAACTCGCTGGAATAAAAAAGACAATATAACATATATCCATAAATGTGGATGCATATGCAAAAGTGCAACATATTTATCTGTACAGTAATCTATTTATTTATATCTGCACCTAATTGCTTTTTTAACCTGCACTACAACCAGCTAATGGCAACAAAATGTTGTTCTTATCTGTACTGTAAAGTTCACTTTTGAATGACAATAAAAAGAAGTCTAAGTCTAAGAGTCTTATGGCCTGAGGGAAGAAGCTGTTACAGAACCTGGAGGTTCTGCTACGGAGGCTGCGGAACCTCTTTCTAGAGTCCAGCAGGGAAAAGTGAAAATTGAAGTGAATTATATTTATATAGCGCTTTTTCTCTGGTGACTCAAAGCGCTTTTACATAGTGAACCCCAATATCGAAGTTACATTTAAACCAGTGTGGGTGGCACTGGGAGCAGGTGGGTAAAGTGTCTTGCCCAAGGACACAACTGCAGTGACTAGGATACCAACCGAGCTATACCGCTCAATATAAATTGATCACTTTGGGGGAGTTTCAGTCCTTTTTAAAAGATCGAGAAACCAGTTCTGGAAATGTACTTGCTTTCAAATTGAATAATCACTTAATCGTTTTAAATGATTGTTGACCTGTTGTGGTATGACTGCTGTTGTTTTGTTGTATTGTCTTCTTGTAATTATTATTCTGACTTCGTTTGTGCCGCCCTCTTTGTCAGGTCGCTCTTGAAAAAGAGATTTTAATCTCAATGAGTCTTTACCTGGTTAAATGAAGGAAATTGATTGATTGAAACAGATTCGCCCAACAGTCACAATATAAAAATATTTAAATGAACCAACTTGAAAAATCTCAATCCCACTTAAAAGGGTTATAGTCCACAGTGAGTCACCCCTTTAAAATCTGGTTGAATACTTTGTATTCCTGCTCAAAGAGGTCCATTATGTTTTATTCATATACTTTTCAAATTTTCTTGTAATCAGACAATATTTTTGGTATATTAAATGTTTTTACCTAGGTAAAAATTCCATCTATGAAGAAAATTTGAAAAGTACTTTGTATTCCTCTATGAATAACTTTAAAAGAGTTTGTCCGCTTCTGGTAGCTTTTCCTGTCAAAATAAAGTTTGTAAAAACCAAAAAAACATTTAAATTCATACAAGATTAAACATACAGCTGAGTAAAAACACTGCAAGATAGGTCAACTAACCAGCGTTCTTCAGCACTAGGGCTGCAACTAGCGACTTTTTTTGATAGTTGGCTAGTCATGGACTATCTTAATGATTAGTCGACTAAGCAGATTATAAAGCGTACACACATTAAGTGGCTGTAATTTAGCCATCTGCTTTTAAATGCAGCTTGAAATATTTTAGGCAAGTGCTTACAAACAAAAAAGATGGCTAATTAATTCACAAATTGTTATTTTTACTCAGGCCTGGCCCTAGCCAATCTGGCGCCCTAGGCAAGATTTTAGGTGGCGCCCCACCCACATCGGCAGTGAAGTGTATATACTCACAAGAAACCGAATAGCTTTGTCTTTGACCCTTTTTTTTTACTTAAACAAAGCAAATTAACATATTATATGAGAATGTTATGTTATGATTATCTTTAACCGAATCACAGCAGTGCTCAAATAAAAAAAACAGCATTCCCTCTCATGTGATATTGCTTAATTAACATTAATGATGTGCACTTTAACAAGTAGGCTTACAACTATACCTAATATATAAAGGGGTGGAAAAGTGACTATTACCTGCAGGGCAAACATTAGCTAACCAGAAGGCAATAACAATGTAAACAGAAAACACCTGCTTAAAAGATCTAATACAAATGTCCCTGTTTCCATAACAATTTAGCCCCCTCCACAATATTAACCCGACGTTAAAACAGAACTAGCTATTTATTGATTAGCAATTGCCGAATCATGTAACATTAGCTTAATGCTAAAAAGCCAGGTTACTATCACATTCTGTAACAGAAAAATAATTTCATGTAGGCTAACGTTACCTCCCTGCTACCTCTGTCTTTTTCTCGTTTCTCCTCTTCTTTTCTCTTTTTTCTTCCCTAGGCACCTGACAGTTTTGGCCGTTTTGACATCTTGTGTTGATTTTTTGATGCGGTGACATCCATAAACAGTCATGATACGGGAAGGGAGGGGCAGCACCGTGCGGGGGGAGGGGAGGGGAGGGGGGGCGTAATGTTGTAACAAATAATATTTCTATTAAATAGGCTTTACTTTGCATTTTAATTAACGTGGGATTATTTTTTGTATTTAGAAATAGTACCAACTTTTTTTCTCTTTTTTTTTTCTCCAACATTTGTGGCACTGGCGTGGCGCCCCCTGATGGACGGCGCCCTTAGCATTTGCCTATACGGCCTATGCCACGGGCCGGCCCTGTTTTTACTGTATACTGCCTGTTACAAAAAAATAACTTTAACTTTAGTCCAGATAAAAGTGCTAAAATAACAAAAGGACAGTTAAACTTAACTATCATTTTAATCCACTTTGTATCCTTTTTATGTCGTTGCCCCTGTTATTTTAATTGAATTGTTGTTTTACTTCACCTATGTTTTGTACAGCGATTTTTGATTGTATCTGTGAAAAGCGCTTCATAAATAAAATGTACTTTACTTACTTACTTAAAATAGTAGCAATAACAACAACCGATAGAACACCAAAACTAACTGGTTCAAAAAGAACCAAGCATTTTGTGATGATGTGTTTAAAAAGCTGTATATTATTATTGATTAACCCATGGCATTTTATTTATCAATCTAATACACACACAATGTATAGAATTAAATCATTGATTAATTCTTAACAGTTTAGCTATCTAATAGTTTGTATGTTTATTGTTATGATACCCACGCATTGGGGCCTAACGTTTTGTGCACGTGTGCGTGATTGATGTTTGTTATTGTGCTTTTCTTCATTGCACTGCAAATTGACGCCGCTTTAAAAAGTACTGGAATTGATTTAGACAAAGTTTACCTGGTGGGCTTTGGCTAAAATAATAGTCAAAGTTATTTTTCACACCACTTCCTCTCACACTTGTTAGCTAGCTAGCGAGGTAACAAGCTAATTCTTACTGAGTTGAGACTTCGTCCTCCAGATGTCCGACATTCCTCTGCTTCCCTTGTGTAATGTTCATATTGTTGTTACTCAGCCAGCGTTTGTGGGTCTGATGGACCCGTTGCATTTTGTGGCTTTTAATGCCTCACAATCAAACACTTTTATGTTAAAATACTGAACAGATGTTTACCTTATCCCAATAAACAACTGTTCACTATTTTAACATCAAAGTGTTTGATTGTGAGGCATTAAAAGCCACAAAATGCAACGGGTCCATCAGACCCACAAACGCTGGCTGAGTAACAACAGTATGAACGTTGCACGGAAAATTTCTCTGCCAGTTTCTGCATCCCACAGGGATTCTTCTTTTGTGTTTCTGCACCTGCGGTTCCCACACAAGGTTGCAACATTGTTTGTCAACACTGTCTGCTCTCATTTTCTCGCACATTTGACCCTCTGATGTTCTGTGTACCTACACTCTGTCCTCCTCCTGGGGGGGGGGGTGTATGGTGTGTGGTCATTAAGTATGTATTCTGATATATGTTCTTCACAGGAAATGAGCCAAAGTCAGTGAGTCTCAGTTTGAAAAATTAATTAATTGTATCATTTTTCTTTTAATAAAAAATGAAAACGGGTCCCACAGACCCGAACACCACACAAGGGTTAAATGCTCCCGTACCACAGATGTAGTGTCATAAAAACAAGAGCCGCTTGTCAAAAATGTGCAAGGTATTCATATCCCTAAAAATAATAAGAGGAAATGTTCCCACACTTGACATGTTTACACGCAATGTTGTTCGTGCGGCCGCCCTTCCGGAAAAACACGAGTGATGCTGATAACTATTGCTGACAAACGTATTTGTCACAGACAATATTTGTTTTCTATGTTTGTTTACAATGTCGACAAATTGTTGCATGCCTATTCAGCACACAGATGCCCCACATAAGTTACTGCAAGAAATAAAACGTTTTCTATTATTAGTAGCAAAGTTTTGCATTATGTTACCATCTCGATTTTTTTTTTCCACCACACGGTTGTAATAACCTAATGTTCATTCGAGCTTCACTTGTCTGAGTCTCAGCCAAGTCATGTAAACATTGATCCATCATTATGGCAAGGCACTAAATGAGTGACAATGTAACACTACACACACATACAGTACATAAAAGAAAGTGTGTAAAGTGTGTTTGTGTCCTGCAGACGTCCAGCAGCTGATTGGTCATCCAGAAGAACTTCCCCCTCAGTCGGAAGGGAAGAGCTCCACTTTGAAGCAGGAGACTCCACAACCACCCCACATTAAAAAGGAAGAGGAGGAACTCTGCATCACTCAGGAGGGAGAGTGTCTTCTAGGACGAGAGGAAGCTGATTACACCAAGTTGCCACTGACTGTTGTCTCTGTGAAGACTGAAGATGATGAAGAAAAACCACATCTAGACAACCTCTTAACTCCACTACCAGATAGGGAAGTTGAAAAACTTTTGAGCAGCAAAACAGACTGTGAAGGTGATATGAGGACTCACACTGACAACAAACACTCTGAATGCTCTAAAAAGAAGACCGGTAAAAAATGTTTAAGCTGCTCAGTTTGTGCTAAAAACTTTACTGAAAAGGGACATTTGACCGAACACAAAATGAAACACACGGGAGAAAGTGTGTAGTGAGTTTAGGGAGAAACATCTCATGGATCATGTCTGAGCTAAAGTGTGTTTGTGTTGTTTGTGTCCTGCAGACGTCCAGAAGCTGATTGGTCAGTCAGAAGAACTTCCCCCTCAGTTAGGGGGAAACTCCACTTTGAAGCAGGAGACTCCACAACCACCCTGCATTAAAAAGGAAGAGGAGGAACTCTGGATCACTCAGGAGGGAGAGTGTCTTCTAGGACCACAGGAGGCTGATCTCACCAAGTTGCCACTGACTGTTGTCTCTGTGAAGACTGAAGATGATGAAGAGAAATCACAACCAGACAACCTTTTAGCTCCACTATCAGATAGTGAGGCTGAAGATGAGGCTGAAGAACCTTTGAGCAGCGAAACAGACTGTGAAGGTGATATGAGGACTCACACTGACAGCAAACACTCTACAAAGAAGAGAGGAAAAAGACGTTATAGCTGCTCAGTTTGTGGTAAAGGCTTTTCTCGAAAGAGCATTTTGACTCGACACATGAGAACACATACGGGAGAAAAACCATTTAAGTGTTCAGTTTGTGGTAAAAGCTTTTCCCAAAAAGGACATTTGATTGAACACATGAGAACACACACAGGAGAAAAAACATTTAATTGCTTAGATTGTTGTAAAAGCTTTACTAGAAAGAGCCATTTGACCCAACACATGAGATCGCACACAGGAGAAAAACCGTTTAAGTGTTCCGTGTGCGGTAAAAGTTTTTCGCAAAAGATCCGTTTGACTGAACACACGAGAACGCACACAGGAGAAAAACCGTTTAATTGTTCAGTTTGCGGTAAAAGCTTTCCTCGAAACAGCGACGTGACTCAACACATGAGAACACACACAGGCGAAAAACCATTTAAATGCTCCGTTTGTGGTAAAAGCTTTCCTCATAAGACCAATTTAATTCAACACATGAGAACACACACAGGAGAAAAAACATATATTTGTTCAGTTTGTGGTAAAAGCTTTTCTCGAAAGAACAATATGATTCAACACATGACGACACACACGGGATAAAGTAACTTGTAATTGTTCCTTTTGTTTTCAAAAGAGCTATTTGACTCAACACACAATAAAACTCACTGGAGAGAATCTATATAATCTATATTTTTTGACCCAACACGTAATGCAACACACAGGAGAAAATACATTTAGTTGATCAGTCTGGGATAAAAGATTCCATTTTAATGCAGATGCAGTAAGACACATAAGAACACACAGGGGGAATAACCAATCAGATAGTTTGTAGTATTTTGCACATACATTGCAACATCCACCCAAAGCCAAGACGTCCTCCAAAATAGGTTTGCTGCTTCTTTCAAAAATATCCGAGGTCTTCATACAAATTTAAATTATCTGTTGCATAATCTTATCTACTCATGACCCCATGTCTTGTGTGTGTCTGAAACTTTCCCGAATAATAAGATAGATGCTTGCAGTGCTTGGTTACTCCTTCTTCAGACGAGCCTGATGACTTCAGCCGGGGAAGAATAGTAGTCTTCTTTTACCGCCTCTAGATTGCCTGACTCTGAACACCAACAACATGAATTGATCTGCCTGAAATTACACCTTCCGGGTCGCCTGTTGTTAAAGTTAAAGTACCAATGATTGTCACACACACTAGGTGTGGCGAAATGATTCTCTGCATTTGACCCATCACCCTTGATCACCCCCTGGGAGGTGAGTTTTGTGTCTACAGACCAACATCAGATGATGACTCAGTGTATGATGTAATATCTGAGCATATTGACATATTCAATATTTGCACCCAAAGTCTGAAATGGTTCTTCTTGGGGATCTGAATGTGCCATCATGGAGACTGGCTGGGAAGTAAAAAGACTTGACACTCATGGGGAAGGTGCTCATTAATTAGTTATACTCAGCAGCCTCCACCAACTAGTTGATGATCCTACAAGGATTGGGAATGATGGAAATTGCTCCAAAATGGATATTTTCCTTACTACTTCACCAGACAATCATGTTGTCACTATCAGTGCTTCTCTTGGCTCCTCTGACCACTGTGTGGTATCTACTGTGGCTAATACTTGGCTGATGTTAAGCTGAACTCTCAAAAGAACAAGAAGCCAATACAGCGTGGGCCTATGTTAGTTTCAACATTACTCTAAAGTAGAGGTATCCGATAATATCGGGCTGCAGATATTATCGTCTGATAACTGCTTTAAAAAGTAATATCGGAAATTATCAGTATTGGTTTAAAACAAATAAAATGTATAACTTTTTAAAATGACGCTGTACGAAGTGGTACACGGACGTAGGGAGAAGTACAGAGCGCCAATAAACCTTAAAGGCACTGCCTTTGCGTGCCGGCCCAATCACATAATATCTACGGCTTTTCACACACACAAGTGAATGCAAGGCATACTTGGTCACCAGCCATACAGGTCACACTGAGGGTGGCCGTATAAACAACTTTAACACTGTTACAAATATGCGCAACACTGTGAACTGTTGCGTTTGACCAGATGTTCCTCCAAGTGGGATGTAAAACGCTGGTCAGTCCCAAGTTCCTTAGATGACATATAAACTGAACTCAAAGGTACCACCAAGCACAGAATAGGTATTTTGTAATTTATTGTCAAATATTTGAGAATAGAGACCAGCCTCGAACAACACATACAAATGCGTAGCCCAAGTTGATCTGAAAACATCCCAGAATGCACTCTCCTCTTCAATATCTCCCCCCGCCCTCACTTCTCTCACTTCAAACACATTCTCCTTGTCTCTTATCTTGAGTCTGGCCTGGGAAGCAGAACAGGGAGTATTCCTCCTTCTCGTGTTATCTCTACTCTCTGCATTCCACTGCTAGAAGACCGACACCTTACTTTGCAGACTAGTAAAGAAGGAAGAATACTAGCTATTTTGTAATACGATTATGGAGGAAAGAAGAAACACAAAAATATGGATATATGAAAATATATATATATCCTTCAGAACCCACACCAAACAAGAATGACAAACACATTTCGGGAGAACATCCGCACCGTAACAAAACATAAACACAACAGAACAAATACCCAGAACCTCTTGCAGCACTAACTCTTCCGGGACGCTACAATATACACCCCCCGACTGGCCCACCTCAACCTCGTCATACTCTCTCAGCATGTCCCAAATTCCAAGCTGCTGTTAAGTTAAAGTTAAACAAAGTTAAAGTTAAATGATTGTCACACACACTAGGTGTGGTGAAATTTGTCCTGTGTTTGATTGTGAGGCATTAAAAGCCACAAAATGCAACAGGTCCATCAGACCCACAAACGCTGGCTGAGTAACAACAGTATGAACGTTGCACGGAAAATTTCTCTGCCAGTTTCTGCATCCCACAGGGATTCTTCTTTTGTGTTTCTGCACCTGCGGTTCCCACACAAGGTTGCAACATTGTTTGTCAACACTGTCTGCTCTCATTTTCTCGCACATTTGACCCTCTGATGTTCTGTGTACCTACACTCTGTCCTCCTCCTGTCTAGGCCTGTCCAGTGGACCCGTACATCTTATATGTAATAGAAATGAGTAGGAAGGGGGGGTGTATGGTGTGTGGTCATTAAGTATGTATTCTGATATATGTTCTTCACAGGAAATGAGCCAAAGTCAGTGAGTCTCAGTTTGAAAAATTAATTAATTGTATCATTTTTCTTTTAATAAAAAATGAAAACGGGTCCCACAGACCCGAACACCACACAAGGGTTAAATGCTCCCGTACCACAGATGTAGTGTCGTAAAAACAAGAGCCGCTTTGCAAAAATGTGCAAGGTATTCATATCCTTAAAAATAATAAGAGGAAATGTTCCCACACTTGACATGTTTACACGCAATGTTGTTCGTGCGGCCGCCCTGACTTGCGTCCCTTCCGGAAAAACACGAGTGATGCTGATAACTATTGCTGACAAACGATTTGTCACAGACAATATTTGTTTTCTATGTTTGTTTACAATGTCGACAAATTGTTGCACGCCTATTCAGCACACAGATGCCCCACATAAGTTACTGCAAGAAATAAAACGTTTTTTATTACTAGTAGCAAAGTTTTGCAATATGTTACCATCTCGATTTTTTTTTTCCACCACACGGTTGTAATAACCTAATGTTCATTCGAGCTTCACTTGTCTGAGTCTCAGCCAAGTCATGTAAACATTGATCCATCATTATGGCAAGGCACTAAATGAGTGACAATGTAACACTACACACACATACAGTACATAAAAGAAAGTGTGTAAAGTGTGTTTGTGTCCTGCAGACGTCCAGCAGCTGATTGGTCATCCAGAAGAACTTCCCCCTCAGTCGGAAGGGAAGAGCTCCACTTTGAAGCAGGAGACTCCACAACCCCCCTGCATTAAAAAGGAAGAGGAGGAACTCTGCATCACTCAGGAGGGAGAGTGTCTTCTAGGAAGAGAGGAAGCTGATTACACCAAGTTGCCACTGACTGTTGTCTCTGTGAAGACTGAAGATGATGAAGAGAAACCACATCTAGACAACCACTTAACTCCACTACCAGATAGGGAGGTTGAAAAACTTTTGAGCAGCAAAACAGACTGTGAAGGTGATATGAGGACACACACTGACAACAAACACTCTGAATGCTCTAAAAAGAAGACCGGTAAAAAATGTTTAAGCTGCTCAGTTTGTGCTAAAAACTTTACTGAAAAGGGACATTTGACCGAACACAAAATGAAACACACGGGAGAAAGTGTGTAGTGAGTTTAAGGAGAAACATCTCATGGATCATGTCTGAGCTAAAGTGTGTTTGTGTTGTTTGTGTCCTGCAGACGTCCAGCAGCTGATTGGTCAGTCAGAAGAACGTCCCCCTCAGTTAGGGGGAAACTCCACTTTGAAGCAGGAGACTCCACAACCCCCCTGCATTAAAAAGGAAGAGGAGGAACTCTGGATCACTCAGGAGGGAGAGTGTCTTCTAGGACCACAGGAGGCTGATCTCACCAAGTTGCCACTGACTGTTGTCTCTGTGAAGACTGAAGATGATGAAGAGAAATCACAACCAGACAACCTTTTAGCTCCACTATCAGATAGTGAGGCTGAAGATGAGGCTGAAGAACCTTTGAGCAGCGAAACAGACTGTGAAGGTGATATGAGGACTCACACTGACAGCAAACACTCTACAAAGAAGAGAGGAAAAAGACGTTATAGCTGCTCAGTTTGTGGTAAAGGCTTTTCTCGAAAGAGCATTTTGACTCGACACATGAGAACACATACGGGAGAAAAACCATTTAAGTGCTCAGTTTGTGGTAAAAGCTTTTCCCAAAAAGGACATTTGATTGAACACATGAGAACACACACAGGAGAAAAAACATTTAATTGCTTAGATTGTTGTAAAAGCTTTACTAGAAAGAGCCATTTGACCCAACACATGAGATCGCACACAGGAGAAAAACCGTTTAAGTGTTCCGTGTGCGGTAAAAGTTTTTCGCAAAAGATCCGTTTGACTGAACACACGAGAACGCACACAGGAGAAAAACCGTTTAATTGTTCAGTTTGCGGTAAAAGCTTTCCTCGAAACAGCGACGTGACTCAACACATGAGAACACACACAGGCGAAAAACCATTTAAATGCTCCGTTTGTGGTAAAAGCTTTCCTCATAAGACCAATTTAATTCAACACATGAGAACACACACAGGAGAAAAAACATATATTTGTTCAGTTTGTGGTAAAAGCTTTTCTCGAAAGAACAATATGATTCAACACATGACGACACACACGGGATAAAGTAACTTGTAATTGTTCCTTTTGTTTTCAAAAGAGCTATTTGACTCAACACACAATAAAACTCACTGGAGAGAATCTATATAATCTATATTTTTTGACCCAACACGTAATGCAACACACAGGAGAAAATACATTTAGTTGATCAGTCTGGGATAAAAGATTCCATTTTAATGCAGATGCAGTAAGACACATAAGAACACACAGGGGGAATAACCAATCAGATAGTTTGTAGTATTTTGCACATACATTGCAACATCCACCCAAAGCCAAGACGTCCTCCAAAATAGGTTTGCTGCTTCTTTCAAAAATATCCGAGGTCTTCATACAAATTTAAATTATCTGTTGCATAATCTTATCTACTCATGACCCCATGTCTTGTGTGTGTCTGAAACTTTCCCGAATAATAAGATAGATGCTTGTAGTGCTTGGTTACTCCTTCTTCAGACGAGCCTGATGACTTCAGCCGGGGAAGAATAGTAGTCTTCTTTTACCGCCTCTAGATTGCCTGACTCTGAACACCAACAACATGAATTGATCTGCCTGAAATTACACCTTCCGGGTCGCCTGTTGTTAAAGTTAGAGGTACCAATGATTGTCACTCACACTAGGTGTGGCGAAATGATTCTCTGCATTTGACCATCACCCTTGATCACCCCCTGGGAGGTGAGTTTTGTGTCTACAGACCAACATCAGATGATGACTCAGTGTATGATGTAATATCTGAGCATATTGACATATTCAATATTTTCACCCAAAGTCTGAAATGGTTCTTCTTGGGGATCTGAATGTGCCATCATGGAGACTGGCTGGGAAGTAAAAAGACTTGACACTCATGGGGAAGGTGCTCATTAATTAGTTATACTCAGCAGCCTCCACCAACTAGTTGATGATCCTACTAGGATTGGGAATGATGGAAATTGCTCCAAAATGGATCTTTTCCTTACTACTTCACCAGACAATCATGTTGTCACTGTCAGTGCTTCTCTTGGCTCCTCTGACCACTGTGTGGTATCTACTGTGGCTAATACTTGGCTGATGTTAAGCTGAACTCTCAAAAGAACAAGAAGCCAATACAGCGTGGGCCTATGTTAGTTTCAACATTACTCTAAAGTAGAGGTATCCGATAATATCGGGCTGCAGATATTATCGTCCGATAACTGCTTTAAAAAGTAATATCGGAAATTATCAGTATTGGTTTAAAAAAAAAAAAGTATAACTTTTTAAAATGACGCTGTACGAAGTGGTACACGGACGTAGGGAGAAGTACAGAGCGCCAATAAACCTTAAAGGCACTGCCTTTGCGTGCTGGCCCAATCACATAATATCTACGGCTTTTCACACACACAAGTGAATGCAAGGCATACTTGGTCACCAGCCATACAGGTCACACTGAGGGTAGCCGTATAAACAACTTTAACACTGTTACAAATATGTGCAACACTGTGAACTGTTGCGTTTGACCAGATGTTCCTACAAGTGGGATGTAAAACGCTGGTCAGTCCCAAGTTCCTTAGATGACATATAAACTGAACTCAAAGGTACCACCAAGCACAGAATAGGTATTTTGTAATTTATTGTCAAATATTTGAGAATAGAGACCAGCCTCGAACAACACATACAAATGCGTAGCCCGAGTTGATCTGAAAACATCCCGGAATGCACTCTCCTCTTCAATATCTCCCCCCGCCCTCACTTCTCTCACTTCAAACACATTCTCCTTGTCTCTTATCTTGAGTCTGGCCTGGGAAGCAGAACAGGGAGTATTCCTCCTTCTCGTGTTATCTCTACTCTCTGCATTCCACTGCTAGAAGACCGACACCTTACTTTGCAGACTAGTAAAGAAGGAAGAATACTAGCTATTTTGTAATACGATTATGGAGGAAAGAAGAAACACAAAAATATGGATGTATGAAAATATATATATATATCCTTCAGAACCCACACAAACAAGAATGACAAACACATTTCGGGAGAACATCCGCACCGTAACACAACATAAACACAACAGAACAAATACCCAGAACCTCTTGCAGCACTAACTCTTCCGGGACGCTACAATATACACCCCCCGACTGGCCCACCTCAACCTCCTCATACTCTCTCAGCATGTCCCAAATTCCAAGCTGCTGTTAAGTTAAAGTTAAACTTAAAGTTAAAGTTAAATGATTGTCACACACACTAGGTGTGGTGAAATTTGTCCTCTGCATTTGACCCATCCCCTTGTTCACCCCCTTGGAGGTGAGGGGAGCAGTGGGCAGCCGCGGTGCCGCGCCCGGGAATCATTATTGGTGATTTAACCACCAATTCCAACCCACTAGGCCACTGAGTAGGCCTAGTGGTTAAAAAGCATGTTAAAAAAAATAATGCACTTTGTGACTCCAATAATAAATATGGCAGTGCCATGTTGGCATTTTTTTCCATAACTTGAGTTGATTTATTTTGGAAAACTTTGTTACATTGTTTATTGCAGGGGTGCTCACACTTTTTCTGCAGGCGAGCTACTTTTCAATTGATCAAGTCGCGGGGATCTACCTCATTCATATATATCATTTATATTTACTTATTTATGAAATATATGTTTTTGTTAACACGTTAAAGGTGTTTAATGATAATGCAAGGATGTTTAACACATATAATTAATATTGTTAACAAGTTAAAGGTGTTTAAAGATAATAAAAGCATGTTTAACACATATAGATTCCTTTCTTTCATGAAGACAAGAATACAAGTTGGTGTAATACCTGATTGTGATGACTTGCATTGATAGGAATCAGACAGTGGTGCTGATAATGTCCACATTTTCAAATGGAGGAGAAAAAAAGTCCTCCTTTCTGTCCAATACCACATGAAAGTGGCTGGTTTTTGGCATCTTATTTGTCCAGCTTCCGTACTCCTTTCGTGTGCTGTACAGACAGAGGCCCCAGTGAGAATTGAACTCACGACCCCTGGTTTACTAGACCAGTGCTCTAACCACTGAGCTATGAGGCCTTGACACTCACTCACACTTGCTATTATACAATCAAGCTGCTGGACGATCGTGTGCATAAAACCGCAAAGAAGAAAAACGGATATATAATATTAATAAAGTCAGGCAAAAAACGAAAGAGCGTCAAAGGAAATGGCTCTTAAAAATATCACTTTCATCATCTTGTGGAATACAATCGTACCGTGCTCGTGTCTGCAGCCATCACTTTGTAAAATGTTTGTTTGAACATCTGATTTGTTTGAGAAACTGTGATGCAATCGAGTTTATTCTCTACTATATTAGTAGTGTTTGAGAGAACTAAACGTAAAGAAAGGACAAGAGATTGCATTAGTTTGTGTTCTATTGTTGTTGCTATGCCTTTGGAGGTGGGAGGAAGCCGGAGTACCCGGAGGGAACCCACGCAGTCACGGGTAGAACATGCAAACTCTGCACGCTGAGTCCGGGAGTCGAACCCAGGATCTTCGTATTGTGAGGCACATGCACTAACCCCTGTTTCACCGTGCTGCAAAAGAGAACCTTTCATGTGCTGCAAAGACAGAGGCCCCAGTGAGAATTGAACTCACGACCCCTGGTTTACAAGACCAGTGCTCTAACCACTGAGCTATGAGGCCTTGACACCCACTTTCACTTGCTTTAATACAATCAAGGTGTACGATCCTGTGAATAAAACCGCAGAGAAGAAAAACGGATATATAATATTAATAAAGTTAGGAAAAAACGAAAGAGCGTCAAAGGAAATGGCTCTTTAATATATCACTTCCAGCACCTTGTGGAATACAATCGGACCATGCTTGTGTCTGCAGCAATCACTTTGTAAAATGTTGGTTTGAACATCTGATTTGTTTGAGAAACTCTGTGATGCAATCGAGTTTATTCTCTACTATATTAGTAGTGTTTGGGAGAATTTAACGTAAAGAAAGGACAAGAGATTGCATTAGTTTGTGTTCTATTGTGGTTGCTATGCCTTTGGAGGTGGAAGGAAGCCGGAGTACCCGGAGGGAACCCACGCAGTCACGGGTAGAACATGCAAACTCTGCACGCTGAGTCCGGGAATCGAACCCAGGATCTTTGTATTGTGAGGCACATGCACTAACCCCTGTTTCACCGTGCTGCAAAAGAGCACCTTTCATGTGCTGCAAAGACAGAGGCCCCAGTGAGAATTGAACTCACGACCCCTGGTTTACAAGACCAGTGCTCTAACCACTGAGCTATGAGGCCTTGACACCCACTTTCACTTGCTTTAATACAATCAAGCTGTACGATCCTGTGAATAAAACCGCAGAGAAGAAAAACGGATATATAATATTAATAAAGTTAGGAAAAAACGAAAGAGCGTCAAAGGAAATGGCTCTTTAATATATCACTTCCAGCACCTTGTGGAATACAATCGGACCATGCTTGTGTCTGCAGCAATCACTTTGTAAAATGTTTGTTTGAACATCTGATTTGTTTGAGAAACTCTGTGATGCAATCGAGTTTATTCTCTACTATTTTAGTAGTGTTGGAGATAACTAAACGTAAAGAAAGGACAAGAGATCGCACTAGTTTGTGTTCTATTGTGGTTGCTATGCCTTTGGAGGTGGAAGGAAGCTGGAGTACCCGGAGGGAACCCACGCAGTCACGGGTAGAACATGCAAACTCTGCACGCTGAGTCCGGGAATCGAACCCAGGATCTTTGTATTGTGAGGCACATGCACTAACCCCTGTTTCACCGTGCTGCAAAAGAGAACCTTTCATGTGCTGCAAAGATAGAGGCCCCAGTGAGAATTGAACTCACGACCCCTGGTTTACAAGACCAGTGCTCTAACCACTGAGCTATGAGGCCTTGACACCCACTCACACTTGTTTTAATACAATCAAGCTGCTGGAGGATCGTGCGGATAAAACCGCAAGGAAGAAAAACGGATATATGATATTAAAAAAGGCAGGAAAGAAACGAAAGAGCGTTAAAGAAAATGGCTCTTAAAAATATCACTTTCATCATCTTGTGGAATACAATTGGACCGTGATCGTGTCTGCAGCCATCACTTTGTAAAATGTTGGTTTGAACATCTGATTTGTTTGAGAAACTCTGGAATGCAATCGAGTTTATTCTCTACTATATTAGTTATCTTCTGAACAAAACACAGTTGTATCATCTGCAAATAATATGAACTTTAAGTCTTTTGTAACTTTAGAAATGTCGGTTATATAGAGATTAAACAATTTTGGTCCCAGTATTGATCCCTGGGGTACGCCACAGGGTATAGTTAGCGTTGTGGACGTGTGTTCGTCCAGCTTCACGTATTGCTTCCTAATGGTTAAGTCACTTCTCACCCGTTTCAAGACCAGCCCTCTGATGCCATACCGTTCTAGTATGGCATCAGATAAGATATTATGATTTATTGTGTGGAATGCTTCGTTTAGATCCATAAACACACACTCTTTACCATCTATTACATTGGTAATCTCCTCTGTTATTTCCATTAAAGCCATCGATGTTGAGATATTAGCGCTGTATCCGTATTGGTTCTCTGCGAGTGTTCTATATTTGTGTAGGCATCCATCCAATCTGTTTTTAAACAGTTTTTGAACAATTTTAGAAAATTGTGGAAGTAAAGAAACAGGTGTATAGTTTGTAAATTGGTGTTTGTCTCCAGTCTAATAAATGGGGACAACTTTTGCTATTTTCATTTTGTTTGGGAAAATTCCTGTTTGAAATGATAGATTACTAATATACGTTAATGGTTCTAAGATCTGTTCAATATATTCTGTATAAATTCCATTACAATCAGTTGAGGTCTTTGATTCACGATTTGAACTGTTTCCTCTTGCGTCACGCCCGTGACGAACATACTGTTGGGATTTCTATCTATGGTGTCATTGAAGTCCTCAATTGATAATGTGTCTGCAATCCTTTCCTCCGGTTTTGGTCCAATATTCAAAAAGTAATTTTTGAAACTTTCAACTACTTCCTTCATATTGTCGTTATTTATGTTTCTGTCAGAGAAGTTGAGGGTAAACTCTCTTAGTGCCATTTTGAATGATGCTATTGAGGATGCCCCATGTTGCTCTCATATTGTTTTTGTTTTCTGTCTAATAATTGACTGTAATATTCTTTTCGACATGTTCATAGTATGGTAGTTGGCTTGTTTTTATACATTTTGTATAATAACGTCAGATCACAAGGGAGATACTTCCTTCATATTGTTGTTATTTCCAAGATGGCGCTCTGTCTGGTTTCAGTTTTTCTTGATTTTTTCCTACTGCACTAAACAGTTCCAGTCTCTGCTGGTGTATGATCGCCAATCACTGTTGGATTTTCGACCTCCTGTCAAAAATAACTTTTCCTATGATCTTGGTGTTTCAAATGTCTTTCCCCCGTTGCTGTCAGAAATACCAACTCACCTTTTCCGGGTTCCATCCCTGCGTTTTCAGCGGAAGCGTCGCCGCGGCACCCGTAGTGGTCGGCGGGTAAATCAGAAAGTATATTTTTAAAAATATAACATAATTTTGATTAATCGCAGGTTATTGCCTGCATACATCATTTTTAATTAATTTAAAAAGCAGCCCTCTGAAAAGCAGCCCTCTGAAGGCAGCCATATGATGCTAACCAATGTGGTTTGTATGTCAAAGTTAACAAGTTAAAGTACCAATGATTGTCACACACACACTAGGTGTGGTGAAATTACCCTCTGCATTTGACCCATCACCCTTGATCACCCCCTGGGAGGTGAGGGGAGCAGCGAGCAGCAGCGGTGGCCATGCTCGGGAATCATTTTCGGCGATTTAACCCCCAATTCCAACCCTTGATGCTGAGTGCCAAGCAGGGAGGTAATGGGTCCCATGTTTATAGTCTTTGGTATGACTTGGCCGTGGTTTGAACTCACGACCTGTATGTTGGTTAGCATCATATATCCAAAAGTTTTGAGTATATGTCAATGAAACCTTCAGGGAATGTGTGAAATGGGCCAAGGAGCAAAATCATTACATTTTAGAAAAAGGGTTTTTGTAAAATTATTTTTTCCCCCCCCTAGGGCAGGGGTGTCAAACATGTTTTCATTGAGGGCCACATCGCATTAAAGGCCTACTGAAATGAGATTTTCTTATTTAAACGGGGATAGCAGGTCCATTCTATGTGTCGTACTTGATCATTTCGCGATATTGCCATATTTTTCCTGAAAGGATTTAGTAGAGAACATCGACGATAAAGTTTGCAACTTTTGGTTGCTGATAAAAAAGCCTTGCCTGTACCGGAAGTAGCGTGACGTCACAGGTTGTGGAGCTCCTCACATCTGCACATTGTTTACAATCATGGCCACCAGCAGCGAGAGCGTTTCTGACCGAGAAAGCGACGATTACCCCATAAATTTGAGCGAGGATGAAAGATTCCTGGATGAGGAAAGTGAGAGTGAAGGACTAGAGGGCAGTGGAAGCGATTCAGATAGGGAAGATGCTGTGAGAGGCGGGTGGGACCTGATATTCAGCTGGGAATGACTAAAACAGTAAATAAACACAAGACATATATATACTCTATTAGCCACAACACAACCGGGCTTATATTTAATATGCCACAAATTAATCCCGCATAACAAACACCTCCCCCCTCCCGTCCATATAACACGCCAATACAACTCAAACACCCGCACAACACACTCAATCCCACAGCCCAAAGTACCGTTCACCTCCGCAAAGTTCATACAGCACATATATTTCCCCAAAGTCCCCAAAGTTACCTACGTGACATGCACATAGCGGCACGCACGTACGGGCAAGCGATCAAATGTTTGGAAGCCGCAGCTGCGTACTCACGGTAGCGCGTATCCAACTCAAAGTCCTCCTGGTAAGAGTCTCTGTTGTCCCAGTTCTCTACGTGTTTGTGTTGCTGCAGCAGGCCGCTAATACACCACTTCCCACCTACAGCTTTCTTCTTTGCTGTCTTCATTGTTCATTAAACAAATTGCAAAAGATTCACCAACACAGATGTCCAGAATACTGTGGAATTTTGCTATGAAAACAGACGACTTAATAGCTGGCCACAATGCTGTCCCAAAATGTCCGCTACAATCCGTGACGTCACATGCAAACGTCATCATACCGAGACGTTTTCAGCAGGATATTTCGCGGGAATTTTAAAATTGCACTTTACTAATCTAACCCGGCCGTATTGGCATGTGTTGCAATGTTAAGATTTCATCATTGATATATAAACTATCAGACTGCGTGGTCGGTAGTAGTGGCTTTCAGTAGGCCTTCAATGGCTGTCTTCAGAGGTCTGCTTTTTAAATTAATTAAAATTATGCATGCGGGCAATAACCTGTGATTAATGAAAATTCAAATTGATCTGATGAAAAAATAGATATATCTGACAGCATTGATGTAAATGTGTACCTCATATTATTACACCATTGCCTATGCACTCGATTATTAGATTATTTTTCACATACAAACTGTTATCTTTACTAACATATTTTTGTAATACACAATATAATGTAACATTTGGCATGATTAGATAACGTTTAAAAGATGCACTTTTTTTTCCTGTCAAAATCGAAATAATTATTTGCATTTAGGGTGGAGTGCCATCTCCAGGTTGGGGAGGAGATCTTGCCCCAAGTGGAGGAGTTCAAGTACCTCGGAGTCTTGTTCACGAGTGAGGGAAGAGTGGATTGTGAGATCGACAGGCGGATCGGTGCGGTGTCTTCAGTAATGCGGACGCTATATGGATCCGTTGTGGTGAAGAAGGAGCTGAGCCGGAAGGCAAAGCCCACAATTTACCGGTTGATCCACGTTCCCATCCTCACCTATGGTCATGAGCTTTGGGTTATGACTGAAAGGACAAGATCACGGGTACAAGCGGCCCAAATGAGTTTCCTCCGCCGGGTGGCGGGGCTCTCCCTTAGAGATAGGGTGTGAAGCTCTGTCATCCGGGAGGAGCTCAAAGTAAAGCCACATTGAGAAGAACCAGATGAGGTGGTTCGGGCATCCGGTCAGGATGCCACCCGAGCGCCTCCCTAGGGAGGTGTTTAGGGCACGTCCAACCGGTAGGAGGCCACGGGGAAGACCCAGGACACGTTGGGAAGACTATGTCTCCCGGCTGGCCTGGGAACGCCTCGGGATCCCCCGGGAGGAGCTGGACAAAGTGGCTGGGGAGAGGGAAGTCTGGGCTTCCCTGCTTAGGCTGCTGCCCCCGCGACCCGACCTCGGATAAGCGGGAGAAGATGGATTGAAGGATGGATTGATGGATAGTAATAAAAAATTAAGTATTTTTTTAACACACATTTTTGCCAAGCTTTCGTGTCCAGATCTGGCACTCGGGCCTTGAGTTTGACACCTGTGCACTTGGGAGATCCGGCCTGGCGGGGATCTATATTAGGGCTGTGAATCGTTGGGTGTCCCACAATTCGTTTCAATATCGATTCTTGGGGTCACGATTCGATTCAAAATCGATTTTTTTTTTCAATTCAACACGATTTTTTTCCCCATTCAAAAGGATTCTCTATTCATTTAATACATAGATTTCAGCAGGATCTACCCCAGTCTGCTGACATGCAAGCAGAGTAGTAGATTTTTGTAAAAAGCTTTTATAATTGTAAAGGACAATATTTTATCAACTGATTGCAATAATGTAAATTTGTTTTAACTATTAAATGAACCAAAAATATGACTTATTTTATCTTTGTGAAAATATTGGACACAGTGTGTTGTCAAGCTTATGAGATGCGATGCAAGTGTAAGCCACTGTGACACTATTGTTCTTTTTTTAATTTTTATAAATGTCTAATGATAATGTCAATGAGGGATTTTTAATCACTGCTATGTTGAAATTATAACTAATGTTGATACTGTTGTTGGTAATATTCATTTTTGTTTCACTACTTTTGGTTTGTTCTGTGTCGTGTTTGTGTCTCCTCTCAATTGCTCTGTTTATTGCAGTTCTGAGTGTTGCTGGGTCGGGTTTGGTTTAGGAATTGGATTGCATTGTTATGGTAATGCTGTGTGTTGTTTTGTTACATTGATTAATTTAAAAAAATTTAAAAAATTAAAAAATCGATTTTTTAAAAATGAGAATCGATTTTGAATCGCACAACGTGAGAATCGCGATTTGAATTCAAATCGATTTTTTTCCACACCCCTAATATATATATATATATATATATATATATATATATATATATATATATATATATATATATATATATATATATATATATATATATATATATATTTATATATATATATATATATATACATATATATATATATATATATATATATATATATATATATATATATATATATAACGTATATATATATATATATATATATATATATATATATATATATATATATATATGTATATATATATATATATACATATATATATATATATACATATATATATATATACATATATACATATATACATATATATATATATATATATATATATATATATATATATATATATATATATATATATATATATATATATATATATATATATATATATATATATATATATATATATATATATATATATATATATATATATATATATATATATATATATATATATATATATATATATATATACATACTTACTTACTGCGGTTATTACTATCTTTCTGGCTTGATCACTTGCCGTCAAAAATGTATTTTGATTTTTACAGCGTAGTTGCCGATTATTTAAAACAATAGTCAAAATGGCTTTTATTTTGAAAAAAAGATATTAAAAAAATAAACTGCCGCCATGTCGGGAGGAGAAGTCGCTAACTTTTGGGGCATGCGCAAAGCGATCGAGCAGTGGCAGTCCGAAAAGACCAAGATGGCGGACTGAGTTTGCGGAGGAGTTGAACATTTACAGTTTTATAGCCATGTAGAATCGAATATAGCATCAAACACATCAAGATATAGATTTTTCCTTTAGAGCGAGGGAGTGTTATCTGAAGTGAAGATTGAAGACGTGATAGAAGATGGACGACTACTGCTATGCTAAGATGGCGACGTCCGGTAAAAGAGAACATGAAAGAGAATCACTAACGGAGAAAAAGACGAAGTATGAAGGTGAGTGAGTTGAAGTTTTTATAATTTTACAGCTATTTTAAGCTCTAAAAGGGTGTTAATGACAAATTAACCCACTTTGTGGAAGAACGTAAACAAAGAGCCGCCATGATTGTTAGCTTGAAGAAGGCAGTGGAGTTCACATCAGAGGAGATGAAAGAATGCAAAAGTCAAATGAAGAAAGTGGAAGAGCAAAACAAGCGCTTGTGTAAAGAAAATAAAGAGTTGGACTTATAAGTGATAAAAAAAATGTCTTGCATAAATATTCAAAACAAGTAAATTCCACTTACCAAATTCAAATGCCAACTCAAATGTGTAAACTGAGGCTACCAGAATTAGACTTTAGACTTCCTTTTATTGTCATTAAAAAGTGAACTTTACAGTACAGATAAAAACGACATTTCGTTGCCATTAGCTGGTTGTAGTGCAGGATAAAAGAGCAATAAGGTGCAGATATAAATAAATAGGTTACTGTACAGATAAATATATTGCACTTTTGCATATGCATCCACGTTTATGGATGTATGTTATATTGTCTTTTTTATTCCAGCGAGTTAATCCATTTTTGAGGGGGAATTGAGGGGATTATTATGATGCGTTCAAGAGTCTTATGGCCTGAGGGAAGAAGCTGTTACAGAACCTGGAGGTTCTGCTACGGAGGCTGCGGAACCTCTTTCTAGCGTCCAGCAGTGAAAACAGTCCTTGGTGGGAGTGGGAGGAGTCTCTGCAGATTTGCTGAGCCCTGGTCAGGCAGCGGCTTTTTGCCATCTCCTGGATAGGAGGAAGAGGAGTCCTGATGATCTTTTCCGCAGAAATGTTCCCACACTTGACATGTTTACACGCAATGTTGTTCGTGTGGCCGCCCTGACTTGCATCCCTTCCGGAAAAACACGAGTGATGCTGATAACTATTGCTGACAAACGTATTTGTCACAGACAATATTTGTTTTCTTTGTTTGTTTACAATGTCAACAAATTGTTGCACGCCTATTCAGCACACAGATGCCCCACATAAGTTACTGCAAGAAATAAAACGTTTTTTATTACTAGTAGCAAAGTTTTGCAATATGTTACCATCTCGATTTTTTTTTTCCACCACACGGTTGTAATAACCTAATGTTCATTCGAGCTTCACTTGTCTGAGTCTCAGCCAAGTCATGTAAACATTGATCCATCATTATGGCAAGGCACTAAATGATTGACAATGTAACACTACACACACATACAGTACATAGAAGAAAGTGTGTAAAGTGTGTTTGTGTCCTGCAGACGTCCAGCAGCTGATTGGTCATCCAGAAGAACTTCCCCCTCAGTCGGAAGGGAAGAGCTCCACTTTGAAGCAGGAGACTCCACAACCCCCCTGCATTAAAAAGGAAGAGGAGGAACTCTGCATCACTCAGGAGGGAGAGTGTCTTCTAGGAAGAGAGGAAGCTGATTACACCAAGTTGCCACTGACTGTTGTCTCTGTGAAGACTGAAGATGATGAAGAGAAACCACAACTAGACAACCTCTTAACTCCACTACCAGATAGGGAGGTTGAAAAACTTTTGAGCAGCGATACAGACTGTGAAGGTGATAGGAGGACTCACACTGACAATAAACACTCTGAATGCTCTAAAAAGAAGACCGGTAAAAAATGTTTAAGCTGCTTAGTTTGTGCTAAAAACTTTACTGAAAAGGGACATTTGACCGAACACAAAATGACACACACGGGAGAAAGTGTGTAGTGAGTTTAGGGAGAAACATCTCATGGATCATGTCTGAGCTAAAGTGTGTTTGTGTTGTTTGTGTCCTGCAGACGTCCAGAAGCTGATTGGTCAGTCAGAAGAACTTCCCCCTCAGTTAGGGGGAAACTCCACTTTGAAGCAGGAGACTCCACAACCACCCTGCATTAAAAAGGAAGAGGGGGAACTCTGCATCACTCAGGAGGGAGAGTGTCTTCTAGGACCGCAGGAGGCTGATCTCACCAAGTTGCCACTGACTGTTGTCTCTGTGAAGACTGAAGATGATGAAGAGAAACCACAACCAGACAACCTTTTAGCTCCACTCTCGGATAGTGAGGCTGAAGATGAGGCTGAAGAACCTTTGAGCAGCGAAACAGACTGTGAAGGTGATATGAGGACTCACACTGACAGCAAACACTCTACAAAGAAGAGAGGAAAAAGACGTTATAGCTGCTCAGTTTGTGGTAAAGGCTTTTCTCAAAAGAGCCTTTTGACTCGACACATGAGAACACATACGGGAGAAAAACCATTTAAGTGCTCAGTTTGTGGTAAAAGCTTTTCCCAAAAAGGACATTTGATTGAACACATGAGAACACACACAGGAGAAAAAACATTTAATTGCTTAGATTGTTGTAAAAGCTTTACTAGAAAGAGCCATTTGACCCAACACATGAGATCGCACACAGGAGAAAAACCGTTTAAGTGTTCCGTGTGCGGTAAAAGTTTTTCGCAAAAGATCCGTTTGACTGAACACACGAGAACGCACACAGGAGAAAAACCGTTTAATTGTTCAGTTTGCGGTAAAAGCTTTCCTCGAAACAGCAACGTGACTCAACACATGAGAACACACACAGGCGAAAAACCATTTAAATGCTCCGTTTGTGGTAAAAGCTTTCCTCATAAGACCAATTTAATTCAACACATGAGAACACACACAGGAGAAAAAACATATATTTGTTCAGTTTGTGGTAAAATCTTTTCTCGAAAGAACAATATGATTCAACACATGACGACACACACGGGATAAAGTAACTTGTAATGGTTCCTTTTGTTTTCAAAAGAGCTATTTGACTCAACACACAATAAAACTCACTGGAGAGAATCTATATAATCTATATTTTTTTATGCAAGGTTTGACCCAACACGTAATGCAACACACAGGAGAAAATACAATTAGTTGATCAGTCTGCGATAAAAGATTCCATTTTAATGCAGATGCAGTAAGACACATAAGAACACACAGGGGGAATAACCAATCAGATAGTTTGTAGTATTTTGCGCATACATTGCAACATCCACCCAAAGCCAAGACCTCCTCCAAAATAGGTTTGCTGCTTCTTTTAAAAATATCCGAGGTCTTCATACAAATTTAAATGATCTGTTGCATAATCTTATCTACTCATGACTAAGGCTGCAGCTAACGATTATTTTTCTATCGATTAATCTATAGATAATTTTTTTCGATTAATCGGTTAATCTATAGATTTTTTTTTTTTTCGATTAATCTATAGATTATTTTTCCTTTTACCGAATATTTTTTATTTTATTTTATTTAAAATGAAGATGAAAAAAAAAATGTAGGCCAGTTTTTTCAAAGGACATGGCTTTTATTTACAAAAAAAAAAAAGTATGGCCACTCAGTCAACATTGACAACAACATGAGAAAATATTCTGTAACAATGTAAACATTTAAAACTTTTAACATATAACAAAATTAAAAGTAGCTTATTTGCTTTTTAATGTGCAAATATAAAAGTAAACATCTAGTGCAAATCTTAATATTCTGCAATAGTTTAAGCATTTCAAAAGTAAAAGTATTGCTTATTTTGCTTTAAAATGTGCAAAAATAAAGATAAACATCCAATACAAAAAAGTGCAAAACGAAATATTCTGTAACAACAGTGTAAACATTTCAACAAAAGTGAAAGTATTGCTGATTTGCTAAAATGTGCAAAAATAAAGATAAACATCCAATACAAAAAAGTGCCAATCTAAATATTCTGGAGCACTGTAAACATTAATTATTGCTTTTAAAATGTGCAAAATAAACATCCAGTCCAACACAGTACACAATAACCAATTCTACTCATTCCAGTGAGTGACTAACAGTTGTAATGAAGAAAGGTTAGCATGTCTACGCTCAGAAGGGGTCGATGTGGCTGGAACTGAGAGGTAATTAGCCTTCACCTCAAGCCAGGACTGCGAGCGAGCTGAGCTGTAGTTGAAGTTTCTAGAAGGTCAACGGGCTCATAGTGATGTTACTAGTAGTTGACTGGGAGGTGTTTATTATCATTTGGGGAGAGTCCGCTGCCTGATGCTCACCTGCTAAACACCTATCTGCTCCACGCTGAAGCGCTGACTACATGCGCTCTGAATACGCACTGCTGATTGGCTGGTAACGCTCTGAATACGCACTGCTGATTGGCTGGTAGAGCTTTCTGTGTACCAATCAGATGGTTGTGTGGGTGGGACAATGCTGCGTGCTGAGACAGAGGCAGAAGGAGCAAAGCAGCTTGTTAAGACTTTAGCAGCTAAAGTTAGCTTTAGCTTAGAAACTCGTTCGGTACACCCCCGTACCGAACCGAAAGCCCCGTACCGAAACGGTTCAATACAAAACACGTACCGTTACACCCCTAGCAGATACAAATGACACATTCATGTTTTTGTGTAATGATGACAACGTATGCTCACGCGGACGATTGACTAGTTGGTGGTTTTCTTTTCAAATGTTCGTTCATAGCCGTTGTGCTGCTATGATAGGCCATTTACGCTCGACACAGTGTGCATACAACAACATGGCGTGCTTTTTCCCCCTCGCTCGCACAGTCTGCTTTGCGCTCCGCCATGACGGTAGTGTGACGTAAATATGCGACGCGTCGACGCACAAAAACGGCGTCGACGTATTTACGTAACCGATGACGTCGACTATGTCGACGCGTCGTTTCAGCCTTACACATGACCCCATGTCTTGTGTGTGTCTGAAACTTTCCCGAATAATAAGATAGATGCTTGTAGTGCTTGGTTACTCTTTCTTCAGACGAGCCTGATGACTTCAGCCGGGGAAGAATAGTAGTCTTCTTTTACCGCCTCTAGATTGCCTGACTCTGAACACCAACAACATGAATGGATTTGCCTGAAACTACACCTTCCGGGTCGCCTGGTGTTCATGTTTTGTGTCTACAGACCAACATCAGATGATGACTCAGTGTATGATGTAATATCTGAGCATATTGACATATTCAATAGTTGCACCCAAAGTCTGAATTGGTTCTTCTTGGGGATCTGAATGTGCCATCATGGAGACTGGCTTTAAAGTAAAAAGATTTGACACTCATGGGGAAGGTGCTCATTAATTAGTTATACTCAGCAGCCTCCACCAACTAGTTGATGATCCTACAAGGATTGGGAATGATGGAAATTGCTCCAAAATGGATATTTTCCTTACTACTTCACCAGACAATCATGTTGTCATTGTCAGTGCTCCTCTTGGCTCCTCTGACCACTGTGTGGTATCTACTGTGGCTAATACTTGGCTGATGTTAAGCTGAACTCTCAAAAGAACAAGGAGCCTATGTTAGTTTCAGCATTACTCTAAAGTAGAGATGTCCGATAATATCGTCCGATAACTGCTTTAAAATGTAATATCGGAAATTACCGGTATCGGTTTTAAAAAAGTAAAATGTATGACTTTTTAAAACGCCGCTGTACGGAGTTGTACACGGACGTAGGGAGAAGTACAGAGCGCCAATAAACCTTAAAGGCACTGCCTTTGCGTGCCGGCCCAATCACATAATATCTACGGCTTTTCACACACACAAGTAAATGCAAGGCATACTTGGTCACCAGCCATAAAGGTCACACTGAGGGTAGCCGTATAAACAACTTTAACACTGTTACATATATGCGCCACACTGTGAACCCACACCAAACAAGAATGACAAACACATTTCGGGAGAACATCCGCACCGTAACACAACATAAACACAACAGAACAAATACCCAGAACCTCTTGCAGCACTAACTCTTCCGGGACGCTACAATATACCCCCCTCCCCCTCCCCCCGACCCCGCCCACCTCAACCTCCTCTTACTCTCTCAGCATGTCCCAAATTCCAAGCTGCTGTTTTGAGGCATGTTAAAAAACAAATAATGCACTTTGTGACTTCAATAATAAATATGGCAGTGCCATGTTGGCATTTTTTTCCATAACTTGAGTTGATTTATTTTGGAAAACCTTGTTACATTTTTTAATGCATCCAGCGGGGCATCACAACAAAATCAGGCATAATAATGTGTTAATTCCACGACTGTATATATCGGTATCGTTTGATATCGGAATCAGTAATTAAGAGTTGAACAATATCGGATATCGGCAAAAAAGCCATTATCTGACATCTCTACTCTAAAGGCTTAGTGGCCACATGCGTGGACAGCACCTTTTAGGTCTTATTTCCAAAATTGTGTACACTACTGAATTGGGGTCTTATGGCCGCTTGTGGACACTTATACTGCCATCTGGTGGTGTCAGAAGAGTATGACATACAATGGAATTTGGGAAAAAAAAGTGTAAAAATAAGAATTAGCATGTCACTAAACATGAAGTACACGTTTGTGTACTTATGGACTAAGTACATCATATCAAAAGATGATTCTTAGTTTTTGTTCTAATTAGGGTCCAATAAGCCCAAATAGCAAAGAGAAATAAAAAAAAACATGTAAACAAACAGCTTCAGCTTTAAGAGGTTGAGGATGCCATGGACCTCGTCAATGTCTCTAAAGCAGGGTTGGCAAAGTCCTCAGCTCAGGGGCCACATAGGCTTTTGAAATGTAACAGTCGGGCCGGGCGAGCACATCATATGATGGAACTAAGAGTAGACTGCTCAAACACGGGCTATTAAATTATAATACATCTATTTCTAACAATATATTATCAGAACATCAAATAAACATGTTATCGCAGGGTTATTTTAAAAAAAATCTTTTTGTAGGATCAGTGTTGTTGGTCACCCTTTTCCCCCCCCGGTGCCTCAAAGTCTAGTGTCAGTTTTAAAGAAAGGAGAACTGGTTATTACTACTAACTTACTCCCTACTTATCACATTGTAATACTAAATAGTGGTTTCACATGTGTACATATTGTATCTGCTAATGTGTTTCTGTTGTATGTGGGCTCTGTACCGAGGATGTCGTTGTGGCTTGTGCAGCCCTTTGAGACACTTGTGATTTAGGGCTATGTAAATAAACATTGATTAATTGTAGAAATAGGAAAAAAATATGTTGGCCGATACTGATAAAAGAATGCTGATATCGATATACAGTACATGCCAAAAGTTTGGACACACCTTCTCCCCCATTCAATGTGTTTTCTTTATTTTCATGACTAATTACATTGTAGATTGTCACTGAAGGCATCAAAACTATGAATGAACATGTGGAGTTATGCACTTAACAAAAAAAAGGTGAAATAACTGAAAACATGTTTTATATTCTAGTTTCTTCAAAATAGCCTCCCTTTGCTCTGATTACTGCTTTGCACACTGTTGGCATTCTCTCGATGAGCTTCAAGCACGCCTGTGAAGTGAAAACCATTTCAGGTGATTACCTCTTGAAGCTCATCCAGAGAATGCCAAGAGTGTGCAAAGCAGTAATCAGAGCAAAGGGTGGCTATTTTGAAGAATATTTGGTTGAGCCTACGAGAGATGTATTCATTGAGTTTAATAGTAATTTTAAGGATATTTTCTTGATGCTAAGATTGCTAACAATATCAGCAAATACGCTATAATGCGGTCACCTGTGTCGAATAAAGCACTTGGCTTTCCTGCACAACAACAACTAAGCTTTTAGTTTCTGTTAAGAAAATCGACAATAAAATTGGACCAACAATCATGATATTTATTACTACGACTTAACATGACATTAGTTTTTTTGCACAAGCAGGTCTACCTAGTTATATTTAGACATAGTAACCACAAAAGAACACAAACTAACCAGGTCCTTTCTTTACATTTAGTTCTGCTATCAAACACTACTAATATAGTAGAGAATAGACTCGGTTGCATCACAGTAAAGTTTTTCAAACAACTCAAATGTTCAAACATTTTACAAAGTGATAGCTGCAGACACATGTGGTCTGATTGTATTCCACAAGATGATAAAAGTGATATTTTTAAGAGCCATTTCACCAAACTTTTGTTTTTGCCCTAAATCCCGAACTTTCGTTTTCGCCCTTAATTCATTACTTTTATAAACCACTTTTTTCATGACTATACGAAATCTCTTTCCTATCTCTCTATTTGAATGACTGGAACACTCAAGAACAGAACAGCAATACAACATTTTCTGCTCAAACTCTACACTCACCCTCTATCCATCCATTTTCTACCAGACAGACAACATTCACACTAAAATTTAGTGTTGCCAATCAACCTATGAATGTCTTTGGAGTTGGGAGGAAGCCGGAGTACCCGGAGGGAACCCACGCAGTCACAGGGAGAACATGCAAATTCCACAAAGAGAGACTCTGAGCCCAGGACCTTCGTATTGTGAGGCACATGCAGTAACCCCTGTATCACCATGCTGCAAAGACAGAGGCCCCAGTGAGAATTGAACTCACGACCCCTGGTTTACAAGACCAGTGCTCTAACCACTGAGCTATGAGGCCTTGATACTCACTCACACAAGTTTTAATAAAATCAAGCTGCTGAACGATCGTGTGAATAAAACCACAAAGAAGAAAAATGGATATATAATATTAATAAAGTCAGAAAAAAACGAAAGAGCGTCAAAGGAAATGGCTCTTTGAAATATCACTTCCAGCACCCTGTGGAATACAATCGTTCCGTGATCGTGTCTGCAGCAATCACTTTGTAAAATGTTTGTTTGAACATCTGATTTGTTTGAGAAACTCTGTGATGCAATCAAGTTTATTCTCTACTATCTTAGTAGTGTTAGAGAAAACTAAACGTAAAGAAAGGGGAAGAAGAGATTGCATTATTTTGTGTTTGCTATGCCTTCGGAAAAAGCCACGCAGTCACGGGTAGAACATGCAAACTCTGCACACTGAGTTTGGGAATCGAACCCAGGACCTTCGTATTGTGAGGTACATGCACTAACCACTGTGTCAAAAAGCTGCACCTTTCATGAGCTGTACAGACAGAGGCCCCAGTGAGAATTGAACTCACGACCCCTGGTTTACAAGACCAGTGCTCTAACCACTGAGCTATGAGGCCTTAACAGCCACTCACACTTGTGTTAATACAATGAAGTTGCTGGAGGATCGTGCGAATAAAACCGCAAAGAAGAAAAAGGGATATATAATATTAATAAAGTCAGGAAAAAACTAAAGCGCGTCAAAGGAAATGGCTCTTAAAATATCACTTCCATCATCTTGTGGAATGCAATCGAACGTGATCGTGTCTGCAGCAATCACTTTGTAAAATGTTTGTTTGAACATCTTATTTGTTTGAGAAACTCCGCGAAGCAATCGGGTTTATGCTCTACTATATTAGTAGTGTTAGAGTAAACTAAACGTAAAGAAAGGACAAGAGATCACATTAGTTTGTGTTCTATTGTGGTTGCTATGCCTTTGGAGGTGGGAGGAAGCCAGAGTACCCAGAGGGAACCCACGCAGTCATGGGGAGAACATGCAAACTCTACACACTGAGTCCAGGAATCGAACCCAGGAACTTCATATTCTCTGAGGCACATGCAGTAACCCCTGTTCCCCACCATGCTGCAAAACAACACATTTCACACACTGTAACAACAGAGGCCCCAGTGAGAATTGAACTCACGACTCCTGGTTTACAAGACCAGTGGTCTAACCACTGAGCTATGAGGCCCTGACACCCACTTTCACTTGTGTTAATACAATGAAGTTGCTGGAGGATCGTGCAAATAAAACCGCAAAGAAGAAAAAGGGATATATAATATTAATAAAGTCAGGAAAAAACTAAAGCGCGTCAAAGGAAATGGCTCTTAAAATATCACTTCCATCATCTTGTGGAATGCAATCGAACGTGATCGTGTCTGCAGCAATCACTTTGTAAAATGTTTGTTTGAACATCTTATTTGTTTGAGAAACTCCGCGAAGCAATCGGGTTTATGCTCTACTATATTAGTAGTGTTAGAGTAAACTAAACGTAAACAAAGGACAAGAGATCACATTAGTTTGTGTTCTATTGTGGTTGCTATGCCTTTGGAGGTGGGAGGAAGCCAGAGTGAGGAAGCCAGAGTACCCAGAGGGAACCCACGCAGTCACGGGTAGAACATGCAAACTCTACACACTGAGTCCAGGAATCGAACCCAGGAACTTCATATTCTCTGAGGCACATGCAGTAACCCCTGTTCCCCACCATGCTGCAAAACAACACATTTCACGGACTGTAACGACAGAGGCCCCAGTGAGAATTGAACTCACGACCCCTGGTTTACAAGACCAGTGCTCTAACCACTGAGCTATGAGGCCTTAACAGCCACTCACACTTGTGTTAATACAATGAAGTTGCTGGAGGATCGTGCGAATAAAACCGCAAAGAAGAAAAAGGGATATATAATATTAATAAAGTCAGGAAAAAACTAAAGCGCGTCAAAGGAAATGGCTCTTAAAATATCACTTCCATCATCTTGTGGAATGCAATCGAACGTGATCGTGTCTGCAGCAATCACTTTGTAAAATGTTTGTTTGAACATCTTATTTGTTTGAGAAACTCCGCGAAGCAATCGAGTTTATGCTCTACTATATTAGTAGTGTTAGAGTAAACTAAACATAAAGAAAGGGCAAGAGATCGCATTAATTTGTGTTCTATTGTTGTTGCTATGCCTTTGGAGGTGGGAGGAAGCCGGAGTACCCGGAGGGAACCCACTCAGTCATGGGGAGAACATGCAAACTCTACACACTGAGTCCAGGAATCGAACCCAGGAACTTCATATTCTCTGAGGCACATGCAGTAACCCCTGTTCCCCACAATGCTGCAAAACAACACATTTCACAGACTGTAACGACAGAGGCCCCAGTGAGAATTGAACTCACGACCCCTGGTTTACAAGACCAGTGCTCTAACCACTGAGCTATGAGGCCCTGACACCCACTTTCACTTGCTTTAATACAATCAAGCTGCTGTACGATCCTGTGAATAAAACCGCAGAGAAGAAAAACGGATATATAATATTAATAAAGTCAGGAAAAAACTAAAACGCGTCAAAGGAAAGGGCTCTTAAAAAAATCACCTCCATCATCTTGTGGAATACAATCGGACAGTGATCGTGTCTGCAGCCATCACTTTGTAAAATGTTTGTTTGAACATCTGATTTGTTTGAGAAACTCTGTGATGCAATCAAGTTTATTCTCTAGTATATTAGTAGTGTTAGAGAAAACTAAACGTAAAGAAAGGGCAAGAGATCGCATTAGTTTGTGTTCTATTGTGGTTGCTATGCCTTTGGAGGTGGGAGGAAGCCGGAGTACCCGGAGGGAACCCACGCAGTCACGGAGAGAACATGCAAACTCTACACACTGAGCCTGGGAATCGAACCCAGGACCTTCGTATTGTGAGGCACATGCACTAACCCTTGTTTCACAAAACAGCACCTTTCATGTGTTGCAAAGATAGAGGCCTCAGTGAGAATTGAACTCACGACCCCTGGTTTACTAGACCAGTGCTCTAACCACTGAGCTATGAGGCCTTGACACCCACTCACACTTGTTTTAATACAATCAAACTGCTGGACGGTCGTGTGAATAAAACCGCAGAGAAGAAAAACAGATCTATAATATTAATAAAGTCAGGAAAAAACGAAAGAGCGTCAAAGGAAATGGCTCTTTAAATATCACTTTCATCATCTTGTGGAATGCAATCGAACGTGATCGTGTCTGCAGCCATCACTTTGTAAAATGTTTGTTTGAACATCTGATTTGTTTGAGAAACTGTGATGCAATCGAGTTTATTCTCTACTATATTAGTAGTGTTAGAGTAAACTATACGTAAAGAAAGGGCAAGAGATCGCATTAATTTGTGTTGTTTTGTTGTTGCTATGCCTTTGGAGGTGGGAGGAAGCCGGAGTACCCGGAGGGAACCCACGCAGTCACGGGTAGAACATGAGAACTCTACACACTGAGCCTGGGAATCGAACCCAGGACCTTCGTATTGTGAGGCACACGCACTAACCCCTGTTTCACAAAAGAGCACCTTTCATGTGTTGCAAAAATAGAGGCCCCAATGAGAATTGAACTCACGACCCCTGGTTTACAAGACCAGTGCTCTAACCACTGAGCTATGAGGCTTTGACACCCACGTTCACTATCTTTAATACAACCACACTCTTAAAATATCACTTTCATCATCTTGTGGAATGCAATCGAACGTGATCGTGTCTGCAGCAGTCACTTTGTAAAATGTTTGTTTGAACATCTGATTTGTTTGTGAAACTCTGTGATGCAATCGAGTTTATTCTCTACTATATTAGTAGTGTTAGAGTAAACTAAACGTAAAGAAAGGGCAAGAGATCGCATTAGTTTGTGTTTTATTGTGGTTGCTATGCCTTTGGAGGTGGGAGGAAGCCGGAGTACCCGGAGGGAACCCATGCAGTCACGGAGAGAACATGCAAACTCTACACACTGAGCCTGGGAATGGAACCCAGGACCTTCGTATTGTGAGGCACATGCACTAACCCCTGTTTCACAAAACAGCACCTTTCATGTGTTGCAAAGATAGAGGCCTCAGTGAGAATTGAACTCACGACCTCTGGTTTACTAGACCAGTGCTCTAACCACTGAGCTATGAGGCCTTGAGACACCCTCTCACTTGTTTTAATACAATCAAGCTGCTGGACGGTCGTGTGAATAAAACCGCAGAGAAGAAAAACAGATATATAATATTAATAAAGTCAGGAAAAAACGAAAGAGCGTCAAAGGAAATGGCTCTTTAAATATCACTTTCATCATCTTGTGGAATGCAATCGAACGTGATCGTGTCTGCAGCCATCACTTTGTAAAATGTTTGTTTGAACATCTGATTTGTTTGAGAAACTCTGTGATGCAATCGAGTTTATTCTCTACTATATTAGTAGTGTTAGAGTAAACTAAACGTAAAGAAAGGGCAAGAGATCGCATTAATTTGTGTTCTATTGTGGTTGCTATGCCTTTGGAGGTGGGAGGAAGCCGGAGTACCCGGAGGGAACCCACGCAGTCACGGAGAGAACATGCAAACTCTACACACTGAGCCTGGGAATCGAACCCAGGACCTTCGTATTGTGAGGCACACGCACTAACCCCTGTTTCACAAAAGAGCACCTTTCATGTGTTGCAAAGATAGAGGCCTCAGTGAGAATTGAACTCACGACCCCTGGTTTACAAGACCAGTGCTCTAACCACTGAGCTATGAGGCCTTGACAACCACGTTCACTTTCTTTAATACAATCAATCTGCTGGAGGATCGTGCGAATAAAACCGCAAAGAAGAAAAAGGGATATATAATATTAATAAAGTCAGGAAAAAACTAAAGCGCGTCAAAGGAAATGGCTCTTAAAATATCACTTTCATCATCTTGTGGAATGCAATCGAACGTGATCGTGTCTGCAGCAATCACTTTGTAAAATGTTTGTTTGAACATCTGATTTGTTTGAGAAACTCTGTGATGCAATCGAGTTTATGCTCTACTATATTAGTAGTGTTAGAGTAAACTAAACGTAAAGAAAGGGCAAGAGATGACATTAGTTTGTGTTTTATTGTGGTTGCTATGCCTTTGGAGGTGGGAGGAAGCCGGAGTACAAGGAGGGAACCCATCCAGTAACGGGTAGAACATGCAAACTGAGTCCGGGAATCGAACCCAGAATCTTTGTATTGTGAGGTACATGCACTAACCCCTGTCACACCGTGCTGCAAAACAGCATCTTTCATGTGCTGTACAGACAGAGGCCCCAGTGAGAATTGAACTCACGACCCCTGGTTTACAAGACCAGTGCTCTAACCACTGAGCTTTGAGGCCTTGACACTCACTCTCACTTGTTTTAATACAATCAAGCTGCTGGAGAATCGTGTGAATAAAACCACAAAGAAGAAAAACAGATATATAATATTAATAAAGTCAGGAAAAAACGAAAGAGCGTCAAAGGAAATGGCTCTTAAAAATATCACCTCCATCATCTTGTGGAATGCAATCGAACGTGATCGTGTCTGCAGCAATCACTTTGTAAAATGTTTGTTTGAACATCTGATTTGTTTGAGAAACTCTGTGATACAATCGAGTTTATTCTCTTCTATATTAGTAGTGTTTGAGTAAACTAAACGTAAAGAAAGGACAAGAGATTGCATTAGTTTGTGTTCTATTGTTGTTGCTATGCCTTTGGAGGTGGGAGGAAGCCGGAGTACCCAGAGGGAACCCATGCAGTCACGGGTAGAACATGTAAACTGAGTCGGGGTATCGAACCCAGAACCTTTGTATTGTGAGGTACATGCACTAACCCCTGTAACACCGTGCTGCAAAACAGCATCTTTCATGTGCTGTACAGACAGAGGCCCCAGTGAGAATTGAACTCACGACCCCTGGTTTACAAGACCAGTGCTCTAACCACTGAGCTATGAGGCCTTGACACTCACTCACACTTGTTTTAATACAATCAAGCTGCTGGACGGTCGTGTGAATAAAACCGCAAAGAAGAAATATATATATATAATATTAATAAAGTCAGGAAAAAACTAAAGCGCGTCAAAGGAAATGGCTCTTAAAATATCACTTCCATCATCTTGTGGAATACAATCGGACAGTTAGTAGTTATGACTGGAAAATGTTTTATTTCAGCACACATAACAGTAGTGGTGTTACATAGGTGGGGTCCGTGGTGCACCCTACGTAATATCCGTTCTATATCACTACACCCACCAATAGTAAAATACCTTTATTTTGAAAAGAACTGCTGTCGAGTTGGGAACGGAAGTTGCTGACTTTTGGCGCGTGTGTAAATGGCTTGACCAAGATGGCGGACTGAGAGACTGTTCTTTCTGGAGAAGTCTTACATAAATATATATATCAGTGGAGGCTGGTGACTTCCAGAATTGAGGAGGCCATTTTTTTCCGCTTGCTCACTTCACTCGCGATGGAATGTTCCCTGTTCTCTTATCTGTCTTTGTGCTGGCCAAAGCAAAGGCATACTATTTGGAGTGTAAGCTACAGTCAGAAAGTTCTTGCTGATGCAATTCATTGTGCAGAGCTTAGCCTTGTGCCTTCCTGAAGAAATTACATTGCTGTAAGTCTATGAGCCTGCCTGATAATTAAGCTGAGAGATGACATTTGGATGTTATATAAACGCCAAGTGAACATGTGTAAAAGGCAGGAATTTTAATTATGTAGTTAAAAACAATTTAGTTTAGCTTACATTTTTCATTCTTCTACAGCTTCAACATGTAATCACCAATTTAATCAAGTTTAGCATATAAAAAAGATAAGATAACACTTTCTTTATCATATGTAGTTTTATTCAATATATTTAATATAAAATATGTAAAAATATGGTTCCAGTTGGCTTTATCTGCTGAGAAACACAGACAAAATGGAGTGTTATTACTACTGAGAACTAGTGGTGTAACACTGGTAGAGACATCTAATTAGTTCAACTCACATCTGGTTTAGCTGAGGGGCGGCATGCTCTCTCCTGGACTCCACTCCACAGGTTGGTGCTGGCTTCATTTACTGAGAAATACAGGACATGAAATTTTGTGTTATTACTACTGAGAACTAGTGGTGTAACACTGCTATTACTACTGAGAACTAGAGGTATAACACTGGTAGAGATTTCAACCCACCTCTGGTTTAGCTGAGGGGCGAGGGGCTCTCTCCACGACTCCACTCTACGGGTTGCAGCTGGCTTCATCTACTGAGAGACATGAAATGGAGTGTTATTACTACTGAGAACTAGTGGTGTAACACTGGTAGACACCCAGTTCATCCAAAAAGTAATTCAGATTGTACTGCAATTTCTTGAGAGCAAAGTAGTGAGAATACTCACAGGTCGTGTGGATCCAGAACGTGTCCAACTCAGCCATCCATCCCCAGATTAAAAAAAAACTGTAACGTTGATTGCAAAAACGGTCTTGTCTCTGCTTTTTGTTTCCCTTCAACAATTAAAAAAAAAGTACAAATTGCGCCAGAATCTCGCCGATTTCCGAGGTCGTTTTAAGCAAAAGTATTTGGCTATATGAGCTATAAACTTCACGGATGATAGCCAGGGGTGTTCTCTAAATTTCCTGAAAAGCACAAGTTGATAGGACACTCGTAGCCACTATGGCGAGTGTTTGTTTGACTGAAGTGGCTGGCGAATTCTCAAAATGGCTTCTGTGTTGATTAGGAAAGGAAAGGATTGATTCCAAATGAACCAGTAGCATGTGATTGGACGAACAAAATGTCAATCTTTCAGCCCTGGACACAATGCATGGTGAGGCCAGGCCTCCGTTGCCCACCCATTTTCAGTGATCTGGCCAATCACATATTGGCATGAAAAAGCATGCATTACATTGACTTCTATGAGAAGCTAATTTCCTAGGGGAGGCCTGGCCTCCCTTAATACAAACTGATAGGGAAATCTGGCCTGTTGCTTTACAATTGCAATATTGGGTTTTAGCCATGGGAACATTTAGATTTATGAACAAAACTAAAATAATATGAATATAAAAAATAAAAAATATGTTTTTTGTTAAAATAAATAAATAAAATAAATATATTTATTGTTTTTTTTAAATCTCTCTCTTCTCTCAAATTATTGGGGAGGCCAGGCCTCCTCCACCTCTATGGAGGAGCCTCCACTGATATATATATATATATATATATATATATATATATATATATATATATATATATATATATATATATATATATATATATATATATATATATATATATATATATATATATATATATATATATATATATATATATATATATATATATATATATATATACTTACTTACTGCGGTTATTACTATCTTTCTGGCTTGATCACTTGCCGTCAAAAATGTATTTTGATTTTTACAGCGCAGTTGCCGATTATTTAAAACAGGGGTCTCAAACACGCGGCCCGCGGGCCAATTGTGGCCCGGGAGACGTTATTTTGCGGCCCCCACCTTAATATGAAAGTTTAATGTTAGTGCGGCCCGCGAGTTTTAAATGAATGGCGCTTGACAGCGTTGTGTGCGGAGCTGGAGAAATCTACCAATCACGTTGTGGTATGAGGCTCTCGACAATATCGAGGGCGTGCCGTGATGGCACTGTCATCAGTGTCCTCTAGAATCTGTCACCGCATCATCTTTTTCTCCATACTAACAGCGTGCCAGCCCAGACACATGTTGTATGAGGCTTCTAGAGACACACGCAGGTTATTGCAAGACATACTTGAGGAACAGCCATACATTTCACACTGAGGGTGGTCATATTTTATTTTATTTATATTTTAACACTGTTACAAATATGCGCCACACTGTGAACCCACACCAAACAAGAATGACAAACACATTTCGGGAGAACATCCGCACCTAAACACAACATAAACACAACAGAACAAATACCCAGAATCCTTTGCAGCCCTAACTCTTCCGGGCTACAAAAACACCCCCGCTACCCCTAACCCCGCCCAACTCAACCCCCCCCCATCTCCCGAATTCGGAGGTCTCAAGGTTGGCAAGTATGCATTGATGTCACTTGCGTAATGCAAGCAGAGAAACATTTTGCCGCTTTTCTATGACACACGCTCTTCCTTCCTCCCTCCCTGCCTCCCTCCCTCGCCCGCCTGCTCGCTCCCGCCCCCGTTGTAAACAGTCCGGGCGGGGAAGACGAGCACTCCGCCGAAGGAGCGAGCGACAATACAAAAGTGTGGTGCACTGGACCCCAGCGCTGATACAGACGTGGTGATGTTAACCCGTTCGGGGCTAATTGTGCTACCGTAACTGTAAACTCCACCCCCCACCCTCCTCCCGTTGGCTCCAGACAGAGACGATTTTTGATGCAATATTTCTTTCACAGGGGCACCCCGACGTGTCTTATTTCATTTCATTTCATTTTTATTTATCTCCTTCATTGATGTGCATCTTTGATCGATAGACAATTATACCTCAATTTTTAAATTATACATTTACACACCAATGCCTGAGAAGGAGCAGGATGAAGAAAAATCTTATATTTTTCTGCCCCCTTCAACATAGTACGTAGTCTTACTTAATGATATCATATAAACAAACAATTACATCCAAATATAACGAAAACAAACAAAAAAACACAAGAAGTGCAAAACTTCATGATGTACAAAAAGAACAAAAAAAACAAAATAAGTAGTATACACCTCACAGGATGATACAAAACAAATACAAAACTAGGCAAAAAATAAGTAAAATAATAAATATAAAGCAAAATGTAAACAGTTATGGCTGTCCATATGATCTCATTGTTCTGTCCTTATATATTTTTTCAATTGGAATATATTTTTACAATCTTTTATCTCTTGTAAAGAGAATTCCATAGTTTAACCCCCACCACTGATATACACATTTGTTTTAAAGTTGTCCTTGAATACTGATGTTTGAAATGACCTTTTCTTCTATGCTCTTCATTCTCAGAAGTGATGACAAACATTTTTTGTAAATTTGCTGGTAATGTTTTACTTTTAGCCTTAAACATGACACATAATGTCTGTAACTTTACTAGCTCCTGTAGTTTCAATAAACCCGAATTAATAAATAATATGTTAGTGTGTTTTAAGTAATCTACTTTATGAATAATCCTTATAGCTCTTTTCTGTAGTTGATACAGAGAAAGTTGCGTTGCACAAGGAATACAATTTGAAACGTCATTATACAACTAGACATGCTGAGGAGTATGCAAAATACTAGGGGAGTGAACCGGGTTGCAAATTTTAAAACCAGTCTACTGAGGCAACAAGATTTCGTCAAGAATTGAAATGACCTTTTCTTCTATGCTCTTCATTCTCAGAAGTGATGACAAACATTTTTTGTAAATTTGCTGGTAATGTTTTACTTTTAGCCTTAAACATGACACATAATGTCTGTAACTTTACTAGCTCCTGTAGTTTCAATAAACCAGAATTAATAAATAATATGTTAGTGTGTTTTAAGTAATCTACTTTATGAATAATCCTTATAGCTCTTTTCTGTAGTTGATACAGAGAAAGTTGCGTTGCACAAGGAATACAATTTGAAACGTCATTATACAACTAGACATGCTGAGGAGTATGCAAAATACTAGGGGAGTGAACCGGGTTGCAAATTTTAAAACCAGTCTACTGAGGCAACAAGATTTCGTCAAGAAAGCAAGCGAAAAGAGCGATGCAGCAGTCAAAGCTAGCTACATGGTGAGTGAGATGGTTGCTAGGGCGGGAAAGCCATTCAAAGGAGGTGAATTCATTAAAAAGTGCATGTTAGATTTTTTTTAAGAAATCTTTTCTTGCGGCCCAGCCTCACCCAGTTTCTGCATCCAGTGGCCCCCAGGTAAATTGAGTTTGAGACCCCTGATTTAAAACAATAGTCAAAATGGCTTTTATTTTGAAAAAAAGATATTAAAAAAATAAACTGCCGCCATGTCGGGAGGAGAAGTCGCTAACTTTTGGGGCATGCGCAAAGCGATCGAGCAGTGGCAGTCCGAAAAGACCAAGATGGCGGAGGAGTTGAACATTTACGGTTTTATAGCCATGTAGAATCGAATATAGCATCAAACACATCAAAATATTGATTTTTCCTTTAGAGCGACGGAGTGTTATCTGAAGTGAAGATTGAAGACGTGATAGAAGATGGACGACTACTGCTATGCTAAGATGGCGACGTCCGGTAAAAGAGAACATGAAAGAGAATCTGCGCCGGAGAAAAAGACGAAGTATGAAGGTGAGTGAGTTAAAGTTTTTATAATTTGACAGCTATTTTAAGCTCTAAATGGGTGTTAATGACAAATTAACCCAATTTGCTGAAGAATGTAAAGAAAGAGCCGCCATGATTGTTAGCTTGAAGAAGGCAGTGGAGTTCACATCAGAGGAGATGAAAGAATGCAAAAGTCAAATGAAGAAAGTGGAAGAGCAAAACAAGCGCTTGTGTAAAAAAAAAAAAAAATAGAGTTGCACTTATAAGTGATAAATAAATGACTTCCATCAATATTCAAAACAAGTAAATTCTACTTACCAAATTCAAATGCCAACTCAAATGTGCAAACTGAGGCTACCAGAATTAGACTTCCTTTTATTGTCATTCAAATTTGAACTTTACAGTACAGATAAGAACGATATTTCGTTGCCATTAGCTCATGGTAGTGCAGGATAAAAAAGCAATAAGGTGCATATATAAATAAATAGATTACTGTACAGATAAATATATTGCAGTTTTGTATATGCATCCACGTTTATGGATATATGTTATATTGTCTTTTTTATTCCAGCGAGTTAATCCATTTTTGTGGGGGAATTGAGGGGATTATTATGATGCGTTCAAGACTGACCAACTGCATCTCTGTCTGGACTGGAGCCTGCAGTGCCTCAGACTGGAAGTGTCCGCAGAGAGTGGTGAGGACGGCGGAAAAGATCATCAGGACTCCTCTTCCTCCTATCCAGGAGATCGCAAAAAGCCGCTGCCTGACCAGGGCTCGGAAAATCTGCAGAGACTCCTTCCACCCCCACCAAGGACTGTTTTCACTGCTGGACTCTAGAAAGAGGTTCCGCAGCCTCCGTAGCAGAACCTCCAGGTTCTGTAACAGCTTCTTCCCTCAGGCCATAAGACTCTTGAACGCATCATAATAATCCCCTCAATTCCCCCCAAAAATTGATTAACTCGCTGGAATAAAAAAGACAATATAACATACATCCATAAATGTGGATGCATATGCAAAAGTGCAACATATTTATCTGTACATTAATCTATTTATTTATATCTGCACCTAATTGCTTTTTTAACCTGCACTGCAACCAGCTAATGGCAACAAAATGTCGTTCTTATCTGTACTGTAAAGTTCACATTTGAATGACAATAAAAAGAAGTCTAAGTCTTAAAGGCCTACTGAAATGAATTTTTTTTATTTAAACGGGGATAGCAGATCTATTCTATGTGTCATACTTGATCATTTCGCGATATAGCCATATTTTTGCTGAAAGGATTTAGTATAGAACAACGACGATAAAGATTGCAACTTTTGGTATCTGATAAAAAAAAGGCTTGCACCTACCGGAAGTAGCGTGACGTAGTCAGTTGAACATATACGCAAAGTTCCCTATTGTTTACAATGATGGCCGCATGAAGTGAGAGAAATTCGGACCGAGAAAGCGACAATTTCCCCATTAATTTGAGCGAGGATGAAAGATTTGTGGATGAGTAAAGTGCAAGTGAAGGACTAGTGGGGAGTTGAAGCTATTCAGATAGGGAAGATGCTGTGAGAGCCGGGGGTGACCTGATATTCAGCTGGGAATGACTACAACAGTAAATAAACACAAGACATATATATACTCTATTAGCCACAACACAACCAGGCTTATATTTAATATGCCACAAATTAATCCTGCATAAAAACACCTGCGTGTTTGTTATGCTAGCTCCTAGCTCCTCTGCTAGCTCCTAGCTCCATAGAACACGCCAATACAATTCAAACACCTGATCAACACACACGATCACTCAGCCCAAAAGACCGTTTACCTAACCCAAGGTTCATAAAGCTTATATATTTTTAAAAAGTTACGTACGTGACGCGCACATACGGTCAAGTTATCGAATGTTTAGCAGCCAAGGCTGCATACTCACGGTACCTGATATTCAGCTGGGAATGACTACAACAGTAAATAAACACAAGACATATATATACTCTATTAGCCACAACACAACCAGGCTTATATTTAATATGCCACAAATTAATCCTGCATAATAACACCTGCGTGTTTGTTATGCTAGCTCCTAGCTCCTCTGCTAGCTCCTAGCTCCATAGAACACGCCAATACAATTCAAACACCTGATCAACACACACAATCACTCAGCCCAAAAGACCGTTCACCTAACCCAAGGTTCATAAAGCTTATATATTTTTAAAAAGTTACGTACTTGACGTGCACGTACGGTACGTGTTATGCTAGCTCCTAGCTCCTCTGCTAGCTCCTAGCTCCATAGAACACGCCAATACAATTCAAACACATGATCAACACACACAATCACTCAGCCCAAAAGACCGTTCACCTAACCCAAGGTTCATAAAGCTTATATATTTTAAAAAAGTTACGTACATACGCAAAAAAAAGCCAAAGCTGCATACTCACAGTAGCACGTCTGCGTCTTTGTCATCCAAATCAAAGTAATCCTGGTAAGAGTCTGTGTTGTCCCAGTTCCCTACAGGCGTCTGTGTATCCAAATCAAAAGTCCTCCTGGTTAGAGTCTCTGTTATCCGAGTTCTTCCATCTTGACTGCATCTTTCGGGAATGTAAACAAAGAAGCGCCGGCTGTGTACTGTTGTGGCTGACTACGTTCGAAAAATACGTCCATTTCGCACCGACAACTTTCTTCTTTGCTTGCTTGGCTTCCTTCTCCATAATGCAATGAACATGATTGAAACAGATTCACGAACACAGATGTCCAGAATACTGTGGAATTATGAAATGAAAACAGAGCTTTTTCGTATCGGCTTCAATGTGGAAGGCATACCCGTGTTCGCCGGGCTACGTCACACGCATACGTCATCCGCAGAGGCGTTTCGAACCGGAAGTTTAGCGGCAAATTTAAAATGTCACTTTATAAGTTAACCCGGCCGTATTGGCATGTGTTATAATGTTAAGATTTCATCATTGATATATAAACTATCAGACTGCGTGGTCGGTAGTAGTGGGTTTCAGTAGGCCTTTAAGAGTCTAATGGCCTGAGGGAAGAAGCTGTTACAGAACCTGGAGGTTCTGCTACGGAGGCTGCGGAACCTCTTTCTAGAGTCCAGCAGTGAAAAGTGAAAATTGAAGTGAATTATATTTATATAGCGCTTTTTCTCTAGTGACTCAAAGCGCTTTTACATAGTGAACCCCAATATCGAAGTTACATTTAAACCAGTGTGGGTGGCACTGGGAGCAGGTGGGTAAAGTGTCTTGCCCAAGGACACAACTGCAGTGACTAGGATACCAACCGAGCTATACCGCTCAATATAAATTGATCACTTTGGGGGAGTTTCAGTCCTTTTTAAAATATCGAGAAACCAGTTCTCTTGGGAAATGTACTTGCTTTCAAATTGAATAATCACTTAATCGTTTTAAATGATTTTTGACCTGTTGTGGTATGACTGCTGTTGTTTTGTTGTATTGTCTTCTTGTAATTATTATTCTGACTTTGTTTGTGCCGCCCTCTTTGTCAGGTCGCTCTTGAAAAAGAGATTTTAATCTCAATGAGTCTTTACCTGGTTAAATGAAGGAAATTGATTGATTGAAACAGATTCGCCCAACAGTCACAATATAAAAATATTTAAATGAACCAACTTGAAAAATCTCAATCCCACTTAAAAGGGTTATAGTCCACAGTGAGTCACCCCTTTAAAATCTGGTTGAATACTTTGTATTCCTGCTCAAAGAGGTCCATTATGTTTTATTCATATACTTTTCAAATTTTCTTGTAATCAGACAATATTTTTGGTATATTAAATGTTTTTACCTAGGTAAAAATTCCATCTATGAAGAACATTTGAAAAGTACTTTGTATTCCTCTATAAATAAATTTAAAAGAGTCTGTCCGCTTCTGGTAGCTTTTCCTGTCAAAATAAAGTTTGTAAAAACTAAAAAAACATTTAAATTCATACAATACAAGATTAAACATACAGCTGAGTAAAAACACTGCAAGATAGGTCAACTAACCAGCGTTCTTCAGCACTAGGGCTGCAACTAGCGACTTTTTTTGATAGTTGGCTAGTCATGGACTATCTTAATGATTAGTCGACTAAGCGGATTATAAAGCGTACACACATTAAGTGGCTGTAATTTAGCCATCTGCTTTTAAATGCAGCTTGAAATATTTTAGGCAAGTGCTTACAAACAAAAAGGATGGCTAATTCATTCACAAATTGTTATTTTTACTCAGGCATGGCCCTAGCCAATCTGGCGCCCTAGGCAAGATTTTAGGTGGCGCCCCACCCACATCGGCAGTGAAGTGTATATACTCACAAGAAACCAAATAGCTTTGTCTTTGACCTTTTTTTTTACTTAAAGAAAGCAAATTAACATAGTATATGAGAATGTTATGTTATGATTATCTTTAACCGAATCACAGCAGTGCTCAAATTAAAAAAAACAGCATTCCCTCTCATGTGATATTGCTTAATCAACATTAATGATGTGCACTTTAACAAGTAGGCTTACAACTATACCTAATATATAAAGGGGTGGAAAAGTGACTATTACCTGCAGGGCAAACATTAGCTAACCAGAAGGCAATAACAATGTAAACAGAAAACACCTGCTTAAAAGATCTAATACAAATGTCCCTGTTTCCATAACAATTTAGCCCCCTCCACAATATTAACCCGACGTTAAAACAGAACTAGCTATTTATTGATTAGCAATTGCCGAATCATGTAACATTAGCTTAATGCTAAAAAGCCAGGTTACTATCACATTCTGTAACAGAAAAATAATTTCATGTAGGCTAACGTTACCTCCCTGCTACCTCTGTCTTTTTCTCGTTTCTCCTCTTCTTTTCTCTTTTTTCTTCCCTGGGCACCTGACAGTTTTGGCCGTTTTGACATCTTGTGTTGATTTTTTGATGCGGTGACGTCCATAAACAGTCATGATACGGAAAGGGAGGGGGGCGCACCGTACGGGGGCGTAATGTTGTAACAAATAATATTTCTATTAAATAGGCTTTACTTTGCATTTTAATTAATGTGGGATTATTTTTTGTATTTAGAAATAATAGTACCAACTTTTTTTTTTTTTTTTTTTTCTCCAACATTTGTGGCACTGGCGTGGCGCCCCCTGATGGACGGCGCCCTTAGCATTTGCCTATACGGCCTATGCCACGGGCCGGCCCTGTTTTTACTGTATACTGCCTGTTACAAAAAAATAACTTTAACTTTAGTCCAGATAAAAGTGCTAAAATAACAAAAGGACAGTTAAACTTAACTATCATTTTAATCCACTTTGTATCCTTTTTATGTCGTTGCCCCTGTTATTTTAATTGAATTGTTGTTTTACTTCACCTATGTTTTGTACAGCGATTTTTGATTGTATCTGTGAAAAGCGCTTCATAAATAAAATGTACTTTACTTACTTACTTAAAATAGTAGCAATAACAACAACCGATAGAACACCAAAACTAAGTGGTTCAAAAAGAACCAAGCATTTTGTGATGATGTGTTTTAAAAAGCTGTATATTATCATTGATTAACCCATGGCATTTTATTAATCAATCTAATACACACAATGTATAGAATTAAATCATTGATTAATTCTTAACAGTTTAGCTATCTAATAGTTTGTATGTTTATTGTTATGATACCCACGCATTGGGGCCTAACGTTTTGTGCGCGTGTGCGTGATTGATGTTTGTTATTGTGCTTTTCTTCATTGCACTGCAAATTGACGCCGCTTTAAAAAGTACTGGAATTGATTTAGACAAAGTTTACCTGGTGGGCTTTGGCTAAAATAATAGTCAAAGTTATTTTTCACACCACTTCGTCTCACACTTGTTAGCTAGCTAGCGAGGTAACAAGCTAATTCTTACTGAGTTGAGACTTCGTCCTCCAGATGTCCGACATTCCTCTGCTTCCCTTGTGTAATGTTCATATTGTTGTTACTCAGCCACCGTTTGTGGGTCTGATGGACCTGTTGCATTTTGTGGCTTTTAATGCCTTACAATCAAACACTTTTATGTTAAAATAGTGAACAGATGTTTATTGGGATAAGGTAAACATCTGTTCAGTATTTTAACAACAGTATGAACGTTGCACGGAAAATTTCTCTGCCAGTTTCTGCATCCCACAGGGATTCTTCTTTTGTGTTTCTGCACCTGCGGTTCCCACACAAGGTTGCAACATTGTTTGTCAACACTGTCTGCTCTCATTTTCTCGCACATTTGACCCTCTGATGTTCTGTGTACCTACACTCTGTCCTCCTCCTGTCTAGGCCTGTCCAGTGGACCCGTACATCTTATATGTAATAGAAATGAGTAGGAAGGGGGGGTGTATGGTGTGTGGTCATTAAGTATGTATTCTGATATATGTTCTTCACAGGAAATGAGCCAAAGTCAGTGAGTCTCTGTTTGAAAAATTAATTAATTGTATCATTTTTCTTTTAATAAAAAATGAAAACGGGTCCCACAGACCCAAACACCACACAAGGGTTAGATGCTCCCATACCACAGATGTAGTGTCATAAAAACAAGAGACGCTTGTCAAAAATGTGCAAGGTATTCATATCCTTAAAAATAATAAGAGGACATGTTCCCACACTTGACATGTTTACACGCAATGTTGTTCGTGCGGCCGCCCTGACTTGCATCCCTTCCGGAAAAACACGAGTGATGCTGATAACTATTGCTGACAAACGTATTTGTCACAGACAATATTTGTTTTCTATGTTTGTTTACAATGTCGACAAATTGTTGCACGCCTATTCAGCACACAGATGCCCCACATAAGTTACTGCAAGAAATAAAACGTTTTCTATTATTAGTAGCAAAGTTTTGCAATATGTTACCATCTCGATTTTTTTTTCCCACCACACGGTTGTAATAACCTAATGTTCATTCGAGCTTCACTTGTCTGAGTCTCAGCCAAGTCATGTAAACATTGATCCATCATTATGGCAAGGCACTAAATGAATGACAATGTAACACTACACGCACATACAGTACATAAAAGAAAGTGTGTAATGTGTGTTTGTGTCCTGCAGACGTCCAGCAGCTGATTGGTCATCCAGAAGAACTTCCCCCTCAGTCGGAAGGGAAGAGCTCCACTTTGAAGCAGGAGACTCCACAACCCCCCTGCATTAAAAAGGAAGAGGAGGAACTCTGCATCACTCAGGAGGGAGAGTGTCTTCTAGGACCACAGGAAGCTGATTACACCAAGTTGCCACTGACTGTTGTCTCTGTGAAGACTGAAGATGATGAAGAGAAACCACATCTAGACAACCTCTTAACTCCACTACCAGATAGGGAGGTTGAAAAACTTTTGAGCAGCAAAACAGACTGTGAAGGTGATATGAGGACTCACACTGACAACAAACACTCTGAATGCTCTAAAAAGAAGACCGGTAAAAAATGTTTAAGCTGCTCAGTTTGTGCTAAAAACTTTACTGAAAAGGGACATTTGACCGAACACAAAATGACACACACGGGAGAAAGTGTGTAGTGAGTTTAAGGAGAAACATCTCATGGATCATGTCTGAGCTAAAGTGTGTTTGTGTTGTTTGTGTCCTGCAGAAGTCCAGCAGCTGATTGGTCAGTCAGAAGAACTTCCCCCTCAGTTAGGGGGAAACTCCACTTTGAAGCAGGAGACTCCACAACCACCCTGCATTAAAAAGGAAGAGGAGGAACTCTGGATCACTCAGGAGGGAGAGTGTCTTCTAGGACCACAGGAGGATGATCTCACCAAGTTGCCACTGACTGTTGTCTCTGTGAAGACTGAAGATGATGAAGAGAAATCACAACCAGACAACCTTTTAGCTCCACTCTCGGATAGTGAGGCTGAAGATGAGGCTGAAGAACCTTTGAGCAGCGAAACAGACTGTGAAGGTGATATGAGGACTCACACTGACAGCAAACACTCTACAAAAAAGAGAGGAAAAAGACGTTATAGCTGCTCAGTTTGTGGTAAAGGCTTTTCTCGAAAGAGCATTTTGACTCGACACATGAGAACACATACGGGAGAAAAACCATTTAAGTGCTCAGTTTGTGGTAAAAGCTTTTCCCAAAAAGGACATTTGATTGAACACATGAGAACACACACAGGAGAAAAAACATTTAATTGCTTAGATTGTTGTAAAAGCTTTACTAGAAAGAGCCATTTGACCCAACACATGAGATCGCACACAGGAGAAAAACCGTTTAAGTGTTCCGTGTGCGGTAAAAGTTTTTCGCAAAAGATCCGTTTGACTGAACACACGAGAACGCACACAGGAGAAAAACCGTTTAATTGTTCAGTTTGCGGTAAAAGCTTTCCTCGAAACAGCGACGTGACTCAACACATGAGAACACACACAGGCGAAAAACCATTTAAGTGCTCCGTTTGTGGTAAAAGCTTTCCTCATAAGACCAATTTAATTCAACACATGAGAACACACACAGGAGAAAAAACATATATTTGTTCAGTTTGTGGTAAATGCTTTTCTCGAAAGAACAATATGATTCAACACATGACGACACACGGGATAAAGTAACTTGTAATTGTTCCTTTTGTTTTCAAAAGAGCTATTTGACTCAACACACAATAAAACTCACTGGAGAGAATCTATATAATCTATATTTTTTGACCCAACACGTAATGCAACACACAGGAGAAAATACATTCAGTTGATCAGTCTGCGATAAAAGATTCCATTTTAATGCAGATGCAGTAAGACACATAAGAACACACAGGGGGAATAACCAATCAGATAGTTTGTAGTATTTTGCGCATACATTGCAACATCCACCCAAAGCCAAGACCTCCTCCAAAATAGGTTTGCTGCTTCTTTCAAAAATATCCGAGGTCTTCATACAAATTTAAATTATCTGTTGCATAATCTTATCTACTCATGACCCCATGTCTTGTGTGTGTCTGAAACTTTCCTGAATAATAAGATAGATGCTTGTAGTGCTTGGTTACTCCTTCTTCAGACGAGCCTGATGACTTCAGCCGGGGAAGAATAGTAGTCTTCTTTTACCGCCTCTAGATTGCCTGACTCTGAACACCAACAACATGAATTGATCTGCCTGAAATTACACCTTCCAGGTCGCCTGTTGTTAAAGTTTAAGTACCAATGATTGTCACACACACTAGGTGTGGCGAAATGATTCTCTGCATTTGACCCATCACCCTTGATCACCCCCTGGGAGGTGAGTTTTGTGTCTACAGACCAACATCAGATGATGACTCAGTGTATGATGTAATATCTGAGCATATTGACATATTCAATATTTGCACCCAAAGTCTGAAATGGTTCTTCTTGGGGATCTGAATGTGCCATCATGGAGACTGGCTGGGAAGTAAAAAGACTTGACACTCATGGGGAAGGTGCTCATTAATTAGTTATACTCAGCAGCCTCCACCAACTAGTTGATGATCCTACTAGGATTGGGAATGATGGAAATTGCTCCAAAATGGATCTTCTTACTACTTCACCAGACAATCATGTTGTCACTGTCAGTGCTTCTCTTGGCTCCTCTGACCACTGTGTGGTATCTACTGTGGCTAATACGTGGCTGATGTTAAGCTGAACTCTCAAAAGAACAAGGAGCCAATACAGCGTGGGCCTATGTTAGTTTCAACATTACTCTAAAGTAGAGGTATCCGATAATATCGGGCTGCAGATATTATCGTCCGATAACTGCTTTAAAAAGTAATATCGGAAATTATCAGTATTGGTTTAAAAAAAATAAAATTTATAACTTTTTAAAATGACGCTGTACGAAGTGGTACACGGACGTAGGGAGAAGTACAGAGCGCCAATAAACCTTAAAGGCACTGCCTTTGCGTGCCGGCCCAATCACATAATATCTACGGCTTTTCACACACACAAGTGAATGCAAGGCATACTTGGTCACCAGCCATACAGGTCACACTGAGGGTGGCCGTATAAACAACTTTAACACTGTTACAAATATGCGCCACACTGTGAACTGTTGCGTTTGACCAGATGTTCCTCCAAGTGGGATGTAAAACGCTAGTCAGTCCCAAGTTCCTTAGATGACATATAAACTGAACTCAACGGTACCACCAAGCACAGAATTGGTATTTTGTAATTTATTGTCAAATATTTGAGAATAGAGACCAGCCTCGAACAACACATACAAATGCGTAGCCCAAGTTGATCTGAAAACATACCGGAATGCACTCTCCTCTTCAATATCTCCCCCCGCCCTCACTTCTCTCACTTCAAACACATTCTCCTTGTCTCTTATCTTGAGTCTGGCCTGGGAAGCAGAACAGGGAGTATTCCTCCTTCTCGTGTTATCTCTACTCTCTGCATTCCACTGCTAGAAGACCGACACCTTACTTTGCAGACTAGTAAAGAAGGAAGAATACTAGCTATTTTGTAATACGATTATGGAGGAAAGAAGAAACACAAAAATATGGATATATGAAAATATATATATATCCTTCAGAACCCACACCAAACAAGAATGACAAACACATTTCGGGAGAACATCCGCACCGTAACACAACATAAACACAACAGAACAAATACCCAGAACCTCTTGCAGCACTAACTCTTCCGGGACGCTACAATATACACCCCCCGACTGGCCCACCTCAACCTCCTCATACTCTCTCAGCATGTCCCAAATTCCAAGCTGCTGTTAAGTTAAAGTTAAACTTAAAGTTAAAGTTAAATGATTGTCACACACACTAGGTGTGGTGAAATTTGTCCTCTGCATTTGACCCATCCCCTTGTTCACCCCCTTGGAGGTGAGGGGAGCAGTGGGCAGCCGCGGGGCCGCGCCCGGGAATCATTATTGATGATTTAACCCCCAATTCCAACCCTTGATGCTGAGTGCCAAGCAGGGAGGTATGGGTCCCATTTTTATAGTCTTTGGTATGACTCGGCCGGGGTTTGAACTCACAACCTACCGATCTCAGGGCGGACACTCTAACCACTAGGCCACTGAGTAGGCCTAGTGGTTAAAAAGCATGTAAAAAAAAAAAAAGCACTTTGTGACTTCAATAATAAATATGGCAGTGCCATGTTGGCATTTTTTTCCATAACTTGAATTTATTTATTTTGGAAAACTTTGTTACATTGTTTATTGCAGGGGTGCTCACACTTTTCCTGCAGGCGAGCTACTTTTCAATTGATCAAGTCGCGGGGATCTACCTCATTCATATATATCATTTATATTTACTTATTTATGAAATATATGTTTTTGTTAACATGTTAAAGGTGTTTAATGATAATGCAAGCATGTTTAACACATATAGTTAATATTGTTAATAAATTAAAGGTGTTTAATGATAATACAAGAATGTTTAATACATATAGTTAATATTGTTAACAAGTTAAAGGTGTTTAAAGATCATGCAAGCATGTTTAACACATATAGATTTCTTTCTTTCATGAAGACAAGAATACAAGTTGGTGTAATACCTGATTGTGATGACTTGCATTGATAGGAATCAGACAGTGGTGCTGATAACGTCCACATTTTCAAATGGAGGAGAAAAAAAGTCTTCCTTTCTGTCCAATACCACATGAAAGTGGTTGGTTTTTGGCATCTTATTTGTCCAGCTTCCGTACTCCTTTTGTGTGCTGTACAGACAGAGGCCCCAGTGAGAATTGAACTCACGACCCCTGGTTTACTAGACCAGTGCTTTAACCACTGAGCTATGAGGCCTTGACACTCCCTCACACTTGCTATAATACAATCAAGCTGCTGGACGATCGTGTGCATAAAACCGCAAAGAAGAAAAACGGATATATAATATTAATAAAGTCAGGCAAAAAACGAAAGAGCGTCAAAGGAAATGGCTCTTAAAAATATCACTTTCATCATCTTGTGGAATACAATCGTACCATGCTCGTGTCTGCAGCCATCACTTTGTAAAATGTTTATTTGAACATCTGATTTGTTTGAGAAACTGTGATGCAATCGAGTTTATTCTCTACTATATTAGTAGTGTTTGAGAGAACCTAAACGTAAAGAAAGGAAAAGAGATTGCATTAGTTTGTGTTCTATTGTGGTTGCTATGCCTTTGGAGGTGGGAGGAAGCCGGAGTACCCGGAGGGAACCCACGCAGTCACGGGCAGAACATGCAAACTCTACACACTGAACCCGGGACCTTCGTATTGTGAGGTACATGCAGTAACCCCTGTTCTCCAACGTGGTGCAAAACAGCATGTGCTCCTATGTTCCTATCAATGCAAGTCATCACAATCAGGTATTACACCAACTTGTATTCTTGTTTTCATGAAAGAAAGAAATCTATATGTGTTAAACATGCTTGCATTATCTTTAAACACCTTTAACTTGCTGCAAAGACAGAGGCCCCAGTGAGAATTGAACTCACGACCCCTGGTTTACAAGACCAGTGCTCTAACCACTGAGCTATGAGGCCTTGACACCCACTTCCACTTGCTTTAATACAATCAAGCTGTACGATCCTGTGAATAAAACTGCAGAGAAGAAAAACGGATATATAATATTAATAAAGTTAGGAAAAAACGAAAGAGCGTCAAAGAAATGGCTCTTTAATATATCACTTCCAGCACCTTGTGGAATACAATCGGACCATGCTTGTGTCTGCAGCAATCACTTTGTAAAATGTTTGTTTGAACATCTGATTTGTTTGAGAAACTGTGATGCAATCGAGTTTATTCTCTACTATATTAGTAGTGTTTGAGAGAACTAAACGTAAAGAAAGGAAAAGAGATTGCATTAGTTTGTGTTCTATTGTGGTTGCTATGCCTTTGGAGGTAGGAGGAAGCCGGAGTACCCGGAGGGAACCCACGCAGTCACGGGTAGAACATGCAAACTCTGCATGCTGAGTCCGGGAATCGAACCCAGGAGCTTCGTATTGTGAGGCACATGCACTAACCCCTGTTTCACCGTGCTGCAAAAGAGAACCTTTCATGTGCTGCAAAGACAAAGGCCCCAGTGAGAATTGAACTCACGACCCCTGGTTTACAAGACCAGTGCTCTAACCACTGAGCTATGAGGCCTTGACACCCACTTTCACTTGCTTTAATACAATCAAGCTGCTGTACGATCCTGTGAATAAAACCGCAGAGAAGAAAAACGGATATATAATATTAATAAAGTTAGGAAAAAACTAAAGAGCGTCAAAGGAATTGGCTCTTTAATATATCACTTCCAGCACCTTGTGGAATACAATCGGACCATGCTTGTGTCTGCAGCAATCACTTTGTAAAATGTTTGTTTGAACATCTGATTTGTTTGAGAAACTCTGTGATGCAATCGAGTTTATTCTCTACTATATTAGTAGTGTTTAAGAGGATTTAACGTAAATAAAGGACAAGAGATTGCATTAGTTTGTGTTCTATTGTGGTTGCTATGCCTTTGGAGATGGGAGGAAGCCGGATTACCCGGAGGGAACCCACGCAGTCACGGGTAGAACATGCAAACTCTGCACGCTGAGTCCGGGAATCGAACCCAGGATCTTCGTATTGTGAGGCACATGCACTAACCTCTGTTTCACCGTGCTGCAAAAGAGAACCTTTCATGTGCTGCAAAGACAGAGGCCCCAGTGAGAATTGAACTCACGACCCCTGGTTTACAAGACCAGTGCTCTAACCACTGAGCTATGAGGCCTTGACACCCACTCACACTTGTTTTAATACAATCAAGCTGCTGGAGGATCGTGCGGATAAAACCGCAAAGAAGAAAAACGGATATATGATATTAAAAAAGGCAGGACAGAAACGAAAGAGCGTTAAAGAAAATGGCTCTTAAAAATATCACTTTCATCATCTTGTGGAATACAATTGGACCGTGATCGTGTCTGCAGCCATCACTTTGTAAAATGTTGGTTTGAACATCTGATTTGTTTGAGAAACTCTGGGATGCAATCGAGTTTATTCTCTACTATATTAGTTATCTTCTGAACAAAACACAGTTGTATCATCTGCAAATAATATGAACTTTAAGTCTTTTGTAACTTTAGAAATGTCGGTTGTATAGAGATTAAACAATTTTGGTCCCAGTATTGATCCCTGGGGTACGCCACAGGGTATAGTTAGCGTTGTGGACGTGTGTTCGTCCAGCTTCACGTATTGCTTCCTAATGGTTAAGTCACTTCTCACCCGGTTCAAGACCAGCCCTCTGATGCCATACCGTTCTAGTATGGCATCAGATAAGATATTATGATTTATTGTGTGGAATGCTTCGTTTAGATCCATAAACACACACTCTTTACCATCTATTGCATTGGTAATCTCCTCTGTTATTTCCATTAAAGCCATCGATGTTGAAATACTAGCGCTGTATCCATATTGGTTCTCTGCAAGTGTTCTATATTTGTGTAGGCATCCATCCAATCTGTTATTAAACAGTTTTTGAACAATTTTAGAAAATTGTGGAAGTAAAGAAACAGGTGTATAATTTGTAAATTGGTGTTTGTCTCCAGTCTAATAAATGGGGACAACTTTTGCTATTTTCATTTTGTTTGGGAAAATTCCTGTTTGAAATGATAGATAACTAATATACGTTAATGGTTCTAAGATCTGTTCAATACATTCTGTATAAATTCCATTACAATCAGTTGAGGTCTTTGATTCACGATTTGAACTGTTTCCTCTTGCGTCACGCCCGTGACGAACATACTGTTGGGATTTCTATCTATGGTGTCATTGAAGTCCTCAATTGATAATGTGTCTGCAATCCTTTCCTCCGGTTTTGGTCCAATATTCAAAAAGTAATTTTTGAAACTTTCAACTACTTCCTTCATATTGTCGTTATTTACGTTTCTGTCAGAGAAGTTGAGGGTAAACTCTCTTAGTGCCATTTTGAATGATGCTATTGAGAATGCCCCATGTTGCTCTCATATTGTTTTTGTTTTCTGTCTAATAATTGACTGGAATATTCTTTTCGACATGTTCATAGTATGGTAGTTGGCTTGTTTTTATACATTTTGTATAATAACGTCAGATCACAAGGGAGAAACTTCCTTTATATTGTTGTTATTTCCAAGATGGCGCTCTGTCTGGTTTCAGTTTTTCTTGATTTTTTCCTACTGCACTAAACAGTTCCAGTCTCTGCTGGTGTATGATCGCCAAGCACTGTTGGATTTTCGACCTCCTGTCAAAAATAACTTTTCCTATGATCTTGGTGTTTCAAATGTCTTTCCCCCGTTGCTGTCAGAAATACCAACTCACCTTTTCCGGGTTCCAGCCCTGCGCTTTCAGCGGAAGCGTCGCCGCGGCACCCGTAGTGGTCGGCGGGTAAATCAGAAAGTATATTTTAAAAAATATAACATAATTTTGATTAATCGCAGGTTATTGCCTGCATGCATAATTTTTAATTAATTTAAAAAGCAGCCCTCTGAAGGCAGCCATATGATGCTAACCAATGTGGTTTGTATGTCAAAGTTAACAAGTTAAAGTACCAATGATTGTCACACACACACACACTAGGTGTGGTGAAATTACCCTCTGCATTTGACCCATCATCCTTGATCACCCCCTGGGAGGTGAGGGGAGCAGCGAGCAGCAGCGGTGGCCATGCTCGGGAATAATTTTCGGCGATTTAACCCCCAATTCCAACCCTTGATGCTGAGTGCCAAGCAGGGAGGTAATGGGTCCCATTTTTATAGTCTTTGGTATGACTTGGCCGTGGTTTGAACTCACGACCTGTATGTTGGTTAGCATCATATATCCAAAAGTTTTGAGTATATGTCAATGAAACCTTCAGGGAATGTGTGAAATGGGCCAAGGAACAAAATCATTACATTTTAGAAAAAGGGTTTTTGTAAAATAATTTTTTCCCCCCCTAGGGCAGGGGTGCCAAACGTGTTTTCATTGAGGGCCACATCGCATTAAAGGCCTACTGAAATGAGATTTTCTTATTTAAACGGGGATAGCAGGTCCATTCTATGTGTCATACTTGATCATTTCGCGGTATTGCCATATTTTTCCTGAAAGGATTTAGTAGAGAATATCGACGATAAAGTTTGCAACTTTTGGTTGCTGATAAAAAAGCCTTGCCTGTACCGGAAGTAGCGTGACGTCACAGGTTGTGGAGCTCCTCACATCTGCACATTGTTTACAATCATGGCCACCAGCAGCGAGAGCGTTTCTGACCGAGAAAGCGACGATTACCCCATTAATTTGAGCGAGGATGAAAGATTCCTGGATGAGGAAAGTGAGAGTGAAGGACTAGAGGGCAGTGGAAGCGATTCAGATAGGGAAGATGCTGTGAGAGGCGGGTGGGACCTGATATTCAGCTGGGAATGACTACAACAATAAATAAACACAAGACATATATATACTCTATTAGCCACAACACAACCGGGCTTATATTTAATATGCCACAAATTAATCCCGCATAACAAACACCTCCCCCCTCCCGTCCATATAACCCGCCAATACAACTCAAACACCCGCACAACACACTCAATCCCACAGCCCAAAGTACCGTTCACCTCCGCAAAGTTTATACAGCACATATATTTCCCCAAAGTCCCCAAAGTTACCTACGTGACATGCACATAGCGGCACACACGTACGGGCAAGCGATCAAATGTTTGGAAGCCGCAGCTGCGTACTCACGGTAGCGCGTATCCAACTCAAAGTCCTCCTGGTAAGAGTCTCTGTTGTCCCAGTTCTCTACGTGTTTGTGTTGCTGCAGCAGGCCGCTAATACACCACTTCCCACCTACAGCTTTCTTCTTTGCTGTCTTCATTGTTCATTAAACAAATTGCAAAAGATTCACCAACACAGATGTCCAGAATACTGTGGAATTTTGCGATGAAAACAGACGACTTAATAGCTGGCCACAATGGTGTCCCAAAATGTCCGCTACAATCCGTGACGTCACATGCAAACGTCATCATACCGAGACGTTTTCAGCAGGATATTTCGCGGGAAATTTAAAATTGCACTTTACTCATCTAACCCGGCCGTATTGGCATGTGTTGCAATGTTAAGATTTCATCATTGATATATAAACTATCAGACTGCGTGGTCGGTAGTAGTGGCTTTCAGTAGGCCTTTAATGGCTGCCTTCAGAGGTCTGCTTTTTAAATTAATTAAAATTATGCATGCGGGCAATAACCTGTGATTAATCAAAATTCAAATTGATCTGATGAAAAAATAGATGTATCTGACAGCATTGATATAAATGTGTACCTCATATTATTACACCATTGCCTATGCACTCGATTATTAGATTATTTTTCACATACAAACTGTTATCTTTACTAACATATTTTTGTAATACACTATAATATAATGTAACATTTGGCATGATTAGATAACGTTTAAAAGATGCACTTTTTTTTCCTGTCAAAATCGAAATAATTATTTGCATTTAGGGTGGAGTGCCATCTCCAGGTTGGGGAGGAGATCTTGCCCCAAGTGGAGGAGTTCAAGTACCTCGGAGTCTTGTTTACGAGTGAGGGAAGAGTGGATCGTGAGATCGACAGGCGGATCGGTGCGGCGTCTTCAGTAATGCGGACGCTATATGGATCCGTTGTGGTGAAGAATGAGCTGAGCCGGAAGGCAAAGCCCTCAATTTACCGGTTGATCTACGTTCTCATCCTCACCTATGGTCATGAGCTTTGGGTTATGACTGAAAGGACAAGATCACGGGTACAAGCGGCCGAAATGAGTTTCCTCCGCCGGGTGGCGGGACTCTCCCTTAAAGATAGGGTGAGAAGCAGTAAAGAAGTAAAGCCAAATTGAGAAGAACCAGATGAGGTGGTTCGGGCATCCGGTCAGGATGCCACCCGAGCGCCTCCCTAGGGAGGTGTTTAGGGCACGTCCAACCGGTAGGAGGCCACGGGGAAGACCCAGGACACGTTGGGAAGACTATGTCTCCCGGCTGGCCTGGGAACGCCTCGGGATCCCCCGGGAGGAGCTGGACAAAGTGGCTGGGGAGAGGGAAGTCTGGGCTTCCCTGCTTAGGCTGCTGCCCCCGCGACCCGACCTCGGATAAGCGGGAGAAGATGGATTGAAGGATGGATTGATGGATAGTAATAAAAAATGAAGTATTTTTTTAACACACATTTTTGCCAAGCTTTCGTGTCCAGATCTGGCTCTCGGGCCTTGTGTCAATTGAGTTTGACACCTGTGCACTTGGGAGATCCGGCCTGGCGGGGATCTACACTCTTAGGTTTTCACGCAGAATAAAAAAAGAAAAGCACAAAATTTGTAAAGCTTGTTTACTAAAGTAACTATACATGTTGAAAATATATACCTATAGTTATATATATATATATATATATATATATATATATATATATATATATATATATATATATATATATATATATATATATATATATATATATATATATATATATATATATATATATATATATATATATATATATATATATATATATATATATATATATATATATATATATATATATATATATATATATATATATATATATATATATATATATATATATATATATATATATATATATATATATATATATATATATATATATATATATATTAGGGCTGTGAATCGTTGGGTGTCCCACAATTTGTTTCAATATTGATTCTTGGGGTCACGATTCGATTCAAAATCGATTTTTTTTCAATTCAACACGATTCCCGATTCAAAAACGATTTTTTTCCCCATTCAAAAGGATTCTCTATTCATTCAATACATAGATTTCAGCAGGATCTACCCCAGTCTGCTGACATGCAAGCAGAGTAGTAGATTTTTGTAAAAAGCTTTTATAATTGTAAAGGACAATGTTTTATCAACTGATTGCAATAATGTAAATTTGTTTTAACTATTAAATGAAACAAAAATATGACTTATTTTATCTTTGTGAAAATATTGGACACAGTGTGTTGTCAAGCTTATGAGATGCGATGCAAGTGTAAGCCACTGTGACACTATTGTTCTTTTTTTTTAATTTTTATAAATGTCTAATGATAATGTCAATGAGGGATTTTTAATCACTGCTATGTTGAAATTATAACTAATGTTGATACTGTTGTTGATAATATTCATTTTTGTTTCACTACTTTTGGTTTGTTCTGTGTCGTGTTTGTGTCTCCTCAATTGCTCTGTTTATTGCAGTTCTGAGTGTTGCTGGGTCGGGTTTGGTTTTGGAATTGGATTGCATTGTTATGGTAATGCTGTGTGTTGTTTTGTTATATTGATTAATTTAAAAAAATTTAAAAAAATAAAATAAATTTAAAAAAAATAAAAAACTTACTAACTGCGGTTATTACTATCTTTCTGGCTTGATCACTTGCCGTCAAAAATGTATTTTGATTTTTACAGCGTAGTTGCCGATTATTTAAAACAATAGTCAAAATGGCTTTTATTTTGAAAAAAAGATATTAAAAAAATAAACTGCCGCCATGTCGGGAGGAGAAGTCGCTAACTTTTGGGGCATGCGCAAAGCGATCGAGCAGTGGCAGTCCGAAAAGACCAAGATGGCGGACTGAGTTTGCGAAGGAGTTGAACATTTACAGTTTTATAGCCATGTAGAATCGAATATAGCATCAAACACATCAAGATATAGATTTTTCCTTTAGAGCGAGGGAGTGTTATCTGAAGTGAAGATTGAAGACGTGATAGAAGATGGACGACTACTGCTATGCTAAGATGGCGACGTCCGGTAAAAGAGAACATGAAAGAGAATCACTAACGGAGAAAAAGACGAAGTATGAAGGTGAGTGAGTTGAAGTTTTTATAATTTTACAGCTATTTTAAGCTCTAAAAGGGTGTTAATGACAAATTAACCCACTTTGTGGAAGAATGTAAAGAAAGAGCCGCCATGATTGTTAGCTTGAAGAAGGCAGTGGAGTTCACATCAGAGGAGATGAAAGAATGCAAAAGTCAAATGAAGAAAGTGGAAGAGCAAAACAAGCGCTTGTGTAAAGAAAATAAAGAGTTGCACTTATAAGTGATAAAAACAATGTCTTGCATAAATATTCAAAAAAAGTAAATTCCACTTACCAAATTCAAATGCCAACTCAAATGTGTAAACTGAGGCTACCAGAATTAGACTTTAGACTTCCTTTTATTGTCATTCAAAAGTGAACTTTACAGTACAGATAAAAACGACATTTCGTTGCCATTAGCTGGTTGTATTGCAGGATAAAAGAGCAATAAGGTGCAGATATAAATAAATAGGTTACTGTACAGATAAATATATTGCACTTTTGCATATGCATCCACGTTTATGGATGTATGTTATATTGTCTTTTTTATTCCAGCGAGTTAATCCATTTTTGAGGGGGAATTGAGGGGATTATTATGATGCGTTCAAGAGTCTTACGGCCTGAGGGAAGAAGCTGTTACAGAACCTGGAGGTTCTGCTACGGAGGCTGCGGAACCTCTTTCTAGCGCCCAGCAGTGAAAACAGTCCTTGGTGGGAGTGGGAGGAGTCTTTGCAGATTTGCTGAGCCCTGGTCAGGCAGCGGCTTTTTGCGATATCCTGGATAGGAGGAAGAGGAGTCCTGATGATCTTTTCCGCAGAAATGTTCCCACACTTGACATGTTTACACGCAATGTTGTTCGTGTGGCCGCCCTGACTTGCATCCCTTCCGGAAAAACACGAGTGATGCTGATAACTATTGCTGACAAACGTATTTGTCACAGACAATATTTGTTTTCTATGTTTGTTTACAATGTCGACAAATTGTTGCACGCCTATTCAGCACACAGATGCCCCACATAAGTTACTGCAAGAAATAAAACGTTTTTTATTACTAGTAGCAAAGTTTTGCAATATGTTACCATCTCGATTTTTTTTTTCCACCACACGGTTGTAATAACCTAATGTTCATTCGAGCTTCACTTGTCTGAGTCTCAGCCAAGTCATGTAAACATTGATCCATCATTATGGCAAGGCACTAAATGAGTGACAATGTAACACTACACGCACATACAGTACATAAAAGAAAGTGTGTAAAGTGTGTTTGTGTCCTGCAGACGTCCAGCAGCTGATTGGTCATCCAGAAGAACTTCCCCCTCAGTCGGAAGGGAAGAGCTCCACTTTGAAGCAGGAGACTCCACAACCACCCCACATTAAAAAGGAAGAGGAGGAACTCTGCATCACTCAGGAGGGAGAGTGTCTTCTAGGAAGAGAGGAAGCTGATTAGACCAAGTTTCCACTGACTGTTGTCTCTGTGAAGACTGAAGATGATGAAGAGAAACCACATCTAGACAACCTCTTAACTCCACTACCAGATAGGGAGGTTGAAAAACTTTTGAGCAGCGATACAGACTGTGAAGGTGATATGAGGACACACACTGACAACAAACACTCTGAATGCTCTAAAAAGAAGACCGGTAAAAAATGTTTTAGCTGCTCAGTTTGTGCTAAAAACTTTACTGAAAAGGGACATTTGACCGAACACAAAATGACACACACGGGAGAAAGTGTGTAGTGAGTTTAGGGAGAAACATCTCATGGATCATGTCTGAGCTAAAGTGTGTTGTGTTGTTTGTGTCCTGCAGACGTCCAGCAGCTGATTGGTCAGTCAGAAGAACTTCCCCCTCAGTTAGGGGGAAACTCCACTTTGAAGCAGGAGACTCCACAACCACCCTGCATTAAAAAGGAAGAGGAGGAACTCTGCATCACTCAGGAGGGAGAGTGTCTTCTAGAACCAAAGGAGGCTGATCTCACCAAGTTGCCACTGACTGTTGTCTCTGTGAAGACTGAAGATGATGAAGAGAAATCACAACCAGACAACCTTTTAGCTCCACTCTCGGATAGTGAGGCTGAAGATGAGGCTGAAGAACCTTTGAGCAGTGAAACAGACTGTGAAGGTGATATGAGGACTCACACTGACAGCAAACACTCTACAAAGAAGAGAGGAAAAAGACGTTATAGCTGCTCAGTTTGTGGTAAAGTCTTTTCTCGAAAGAGCATTTTGACTCGACACATGAGAACACATACGGGAGAAAAACCATTTAAGTGCTCAGTTTGTGGTAAAAGTTTTTCCCAAAAAGGACATTTGATTGAACACATGAGAACACACACAGGAGAAAAAACATTTAATTGCTTAGATTGTTGTAAAAGCTTTACTAGAAAGAGCCATTTGACCCAACACATGAGATCGCACACAGGAGAAAAACCGTTTAAGTGTTCCGTGTGCAGTAAAAGTTTTTCGCAAAAGATCCGTTTGACTGAACACACGAGAACGCACACAGGAGAAAAACCGTTTAATTGTTCAGTTTGCGGTAAAAGCTTTCCTCGAAACAGCGACGTGACTCAACACATGAGAACACACACAGGCGAAAAACCATTTCAATGCTCCGTTTGTGGTAAAAGCTTTCCTCATAAGACCAATTTAATTCAACACATGAGAACACACACAGGAGAAAAAACATATATTTGTTCAGTTTGTGGTAAAAGCTTTTCTCGAAAGAACAATATGATTCAACACATGACGACACACACGGGATAAAGTAACTTGTAATTGTTCCTTTTGTTTTCAAAAGAGCTATTTGACTCAACACAATAAAACTCACTGGAGAGAATCTATATAATCTATATTTTTTGTCAAGTCAAGTCAAGTCAACTTTATTTATATAGCACATTTTCAACAACTTTTTAGATTGCACCAAAGTGCTTTACAGGTTAAAAAAGCATGGAGCAAACAAAAAACAAACAAAAAAAACCAACAACAAAAAAAACAAAACTAAGCAAAACAAAAAAAACAAACAAAGAACATAAACAATGAGTGTGCTAAACAAGATAATGCAAATGCAATACGGTAAAAAGGGTCGAATAAAAAGTTTTAAAAAATTTGCAGAATAAAAAAAAATAAAATAAATAAAAGTGCTACAAATTGAAAAATACAACTAAAGCGAAGGGGTGGGAGGGGGGGGGGACTAGAAATGGTGGCCTAGTGGGCGGACTCAGCTCGGGTCAAAGGCCAGCGAGAAGAGGTAGGTCTTAAGGAGGGTTTTGAAGACCCCCAGGCTCCGGGCTGACCTAATGTGGAGGGGAAGGCTGTTCCAGAGCTTAGGGGCGGCAACGGAAAAGGCTCTGTCCCCTCTGGTCTTTAGCCTGGATCTGGGGACCGCCAAAAGCATTTGGTCAGCTGACCTCAAGGCTCTAGACGAGGTATGGTGATGCAGCAGCTCGGTCAAGTATTGTGGGGCCAGACCATTTAGGGATTTAAAAACAATTAAAAGTAATTTAAAATCAATGCGGTGACGGACAGGGAGCCAGTGGAGTGAGGCCAGCACTGGGGTGATGTGCTCGCGTTTTTTGGTACTGGTGAGGAGACGGGCAGCCGCGTTTTGCACAAGCTGCAAACGGCGGAGTGATGCCTGATCAATGCCAGCGTACAGTGAGTTATTGTTGTCTAGCCGGTGTGTGATGAAGGCGTGGATAGCAGTCTCCAGGTCGCTCTGGGAGAGATAGGCCTTGGTCTTTGCTAGGGTTCTGAGATGGTAAAAGCTGGTACTAACCACTGAGCTGACCTGTTTGGTGAATTTGAAGGCACTATCAAAGATCACACCGAGATTTCTCACGGAGGACCGGATGTTTACACCCAGAGGACCAAGAGCACTGACAGACGAGAATGGAGATGTATCGCCGAAGATGATTATCTCGGTCTTGCTCTCATTAAGGTTGAGGAAGTTAGCACTCCTCCATGCTTTAATGTCAGTCAGACAGTCAAGCAATGGTTGAAGTGCGACCTGTCCTGTGGCCTTAAGAGGTAAATAGATCTGAACATCATCGGCATAACAGTGGAATGGGACATTGTGCTTGACCAGGATTTCACCTAAAGGTAGAATGTACAGTAGGAAGAGTATGGGACCCAGGATTGACCCCTGAGGAACACCACAGGTAAGGGGGGCCACCGAGGAGAGAAAGTCTCCTAGCTGCACAGAGAAACTCCGGTCAGTTAGGTAGGACTGAAACCAGCTTAGGGCTACACCTGAGATGCCCACGTACTGCTTCAGTCGTGACAGTAGAATCCTGTGATCCACTGTGTCAAAGGCAGCTGTGAGGTCCAGAAGCATCAGGATCACAGGACTACCAGAGTCAGCGGCCAGAAGCAGATCGTTTTGCACCCTCAGGAGTGCCGTTTCAGTGCTGTGAGATGTTTTGAAACCAGATTGGAATTTCTCGTGGATGTTATTTGCAGCTAGAAAAGATTGTAACTGGACATACACTACTCTCTCAAGGATTTTGGACAGAAAGGGTAACTGAGAGATAGGCCTAAAGTTAGAAAGAACAGACGTGTCAAGATTTTTCTTTTTAATTAAAGGCTGCACCACAGCATGCTTAAAAGCAGCCGGGACATATCCGGAGGAGAGGCAGGTGTTAATCAACCATAAAATAGTAGGGCCAACTGAATCAAGGACTTCTTTGAGAAGGCGAGAGGGAAGGCTATCTGATGGGCAATATGTGGGCCGCAGGTGTTTGACTGCGTCCGAGAGGGAGGAGAGGGAAATAGGCTCAAACTGCTCGAAAACAGCAAGCTGGGGAAGCGGGGGAGGGGGAGGGAGAGGAGGAGCGGAGGTGTCAGATGGTCTGAGTGCAGAGATTTTGTCAATGAAGAAGTTTAAGAAACTTTCACAGAGGACAGGTGAGGGGACAACAGGTGACACATCACGGGGGTTGATGAGAGAATTTAAAACTTTAAAAAGAACTTGGGGTTTATGACTGTTACTGGAGATCAAGGTGGAAATATACTTTGTTTTCGATGCTTTTACAGCTCGCTGGTATTCAGACACGGAGTCCCGCAGGATTTGGAGGGAGACATGAAGCCTATCCTTCACCCACTTTCGCTCAGCGCGCCTGCAAGCGCGTCTGAGAGCGCGCGTAGAGTTATTTAGCCATGGTGTTAGAAAAGCTTTGCTACGTTTGGATCTAAGGGGCGCAACAGAGTCCAAAATATCAGTGCAAGCCGAGGTAAACATGGAAAAAATCTCGTCAGCAGTAAAATCACAGTTTACACCCAGTACACAGATTGAATGACTATTGAAGGCAACTGAAAACATAGCAGCAGTTGAAGGGTTGATCATGCGTGAGCGGCGCTCGGGGACATAGCTGGAATTATTGCCAGAGCACGGGATTACCGTTGTAAACAAAATTGGTGAATGGTCGGAGAGAGACATAGCACATATTTCATTTACAGAAACAGATAAACCATATGATACCACGAGATCTAAAGTATGTCCCTTTTCGTGTGTCGGGCCAATGACAGATTGCTTGAGGTCAAATGAATCAAGGAGATTCAGAAAATCTCGGGCCAGAGGTTTTGATTGGCAGCAAACATGAACATTAAAATCGCCGCAAATTACAATTTGGTCGTAATTCACCAAAATCCCCGATAGAAAATCAGCAAAGTGATGTAAAAAGTCTTTGTTGAATTTAGGTGGACGATATACCACTGCGCACAGAACAGGGGGAGACAGAATTAATTCAAAGAGTTGTAGTTCAAAACTAGCATAGGTAACGTGTGGAATCTGCCGACAAGTGAACGAAGATTTGTGAACAGAGGCTAAACCTCCTCCGCACCTGCCTGTAGTCCTGGGGGAGTTGAGGAAATCACAGTCCGGTGGAAGCAATTCGGAGAACGCCACATTGTCTCCAACAGTCAGCCAGGTCTCGGTGAGGAACATAAAATCCAACTCTCGGGTGGTAAAGAAGTCATTGAGCCAGAACGTTTTGGTCGCCAAGGACCGGACATTTAACAGGGCCATCCGAAGATTAAACTCCTCGCTAGCAGGTGATACAGCACGCTTCAGCATGCGTAGGGCGGAGCGGTCCAAACCACGCCCAAACCCACGGGCCGGAGAGCACCGTGAGACCAAGCCAGGAGGAGCGCGGCCCGGAGATGCCGCCGGGTTAACCGGGAGGAGAAGCAGCGGAGAAAGGCCGGAGGCAGCAGCGGTCGCCGGCGCCAGGAGGTCGCCCAGGGTAGAGGCGACAGGTTGGATCCAGCGCGCTGTGCGCCGGACATCGGAGGTACGCCGGCAGCGTCCACCAGGAAGGAGGCGATGATCGAACGTGCGAGAGGATGACAGCAGGATCCTGAGTTTCACCAAAATACCTCCCCTCCTCCCCCGCCTCTTGGAGCGCCTTCTTCGTGAAGGAGCCGCCGGCGCACGACGCAGGTAAGCGGGGATACCTGACAGCACGCGAGGGGGGTTTGTCCAATTTCCCGAGTCGAATCTGGGTACCCATGTCTCGCTAAAGTTTTGAGCTCGGATATTAAACAGTGCTTGGCGATCATAGCACAGTAGAGCAGAGACATCCCAGTAAGTGCATAAAAATGAGGCTACAGCAAACAAAAAACAGGCTTCGAGACAGACGACTCGCCGAACAAGCTGGCGCCATCTTGTCGCGTCAACCGTCAACCAATCACATAACCCAGGAGCAATGGATGCAACTGGATACCCAGTTTTTGACCCAACACGTAATGCAACACACAGGAGAAAATACATTTAGTTGATCAGTCTGGGATAAAAGATTCCATTTTAATGCAGATGCAGTAAGACACATAAGAACACACAGGGAGAATAACCAATCAAATAGTTTGTAGTATTTTGCACATACATTGCAACATCCACCCAAAGCCAAGACCTCCTCCAAAATAGGTTTGCTGCTTCTTTCAAAAATATCTGAGGTCTTCATACAAATTTAAATTATCTGTTGCACAATCTTATCTACTCATGACCCCATGTCTTGTGTGTGTCTGAAACTTTCCCGAATAATAAGATAGATGCTTGTAGTGCTTGGTTACTCCTTCTTCAGACGAGCCTGATGACTTCAGCCGGGGAAGAATAGTAGTCTTCTTTTACCGCCTCTAGATTGCCTGACTCTGAACACCAACAACATGAATTGATCTGCCTGAAATTACACCTTCCAGGTCGCCTGGTGTTAAAGTTAAAGTACCAATGATTGTCACACACACTAGGTGTGGCGAAATGATTCTCTGCATTTGACCCATCACCCTTGATCACCCCCTGGGAGGTGAGTTTTGTGTCTACAGACCAACATCAGATGATGACTCAGTGTATGATGTAATATCTGAGCATATTGACATATTCAATATTTTCACCCAAAGTCTGAAATGGTTCTTCTTGGGGATCTGAATGTGCCATCATGGAGACTGGCTGGGAAGGAAAAAGACTTGACACTCATGGGGAAGGTGCTCATTAATTAGTTATACTCAGCAGCCTCCACCAATTAGTTGATGATCCTACAAGGATTGGGAATGATGGAAATTGCTCCAAAATGGATCTTTTCCTTACTACTTCACCAGACAATCATGTTGTCACTGTCAGTGCTCCTCTTGGCTCCTCTGACCACTGTGTGGTATCTACTGTGGCTAATACTTGGCTGATGTTAAGCTGAACTCTCAAAAGAACAAGGAGCCAATACAGCGTGGGCCTATGTTAGTTTCAACATTACTCTAAAGTAGAGGTGTCCGATAATATCGGGCTGCAGATATTATCGTCCGATAACTGCTTTAAAAATTAATATCGGAAATTATCAGTATTGGTTTAAAAAAAATTAAAATTTATAACTTTTTAAAATGACGCTGTACGAAGTGGTACACGGACGTAGGGAGAAGTACAGAGCGCCAATAAACCTTAAAGGCACTGCCTTTGCGTGCCGGCCCAATCACATAATATCTACGGCTTTTCACACACACAAGTGAATGCAAGGCATACTTGGTCACCAGCCATACAGGTCACACTGAGGGTGGCCGTATAAACAACTTTAACACTGTTACAAATATGTGCAACACTGTGAACTGTTGCGTTTGACCAGATGTTCCTCCAAGTGGGATGTAAAATGCTGGTCAGTCCCAAGTTCCTTAGATGACATATAAACTGAACTCAAAGGTACCACCAAGCACAGAATAGGTATTTTGTAATTTATTGTCAAATATTTGAGAATAGAGACCAGCCTCGAACAACACATACAAATGCGTAGCCCAAGTTGATCTGAAAACATCCCGGAATGCACTCTCCTCTTCAATATCTCCCCCCGCCCTCACTTCTCTCACTTCAAACACATTCTCCTTGTCTCTTATCTTGAGTCTGGCCTGGGAAGCAGAACAGGGAGTATTCCTCCTTCTCGTGTTATCTCTACTCTCTGCATTCCACTGCTAGAAGACCGACACCTTACTTTGCAGACTAGTAAAGAAGGAAGAATACTAGCTATTTTGTAATACGATTATGGAGGAAAGAAGAAACACAAAAATATGGATATATGAAAATATATATATATCCTTCAGAACCCACACCAAACAAGAATGACAAACACATTTCGGGAGAACGTCCGCACCGTAACACAACATAAACACAACAGAACAAATACCCAGAACCTCTTGCAGCACTAACTCTTCCGGGACGCTACAATATACACCCCCCGACTGGCCCACCTCAACCTCCTCATACTCTCTCAGCATGTCCCAAATTCCAAGCTGCTGTTAAGTTAAAGTTAAATGATTGTCACACACACTAGGTGTGGTGAAATTTGTCCTCTGCATTTGACCCATCCCCTTGTTCACCCCCTTGGAGGTGAGGGGAGCAGTGGGCAGCCGCGGTGCCGCGCCCGGGAATCATTATTGGTGATTTAACCCCCAATTCCAACCCTTGATGCTGAGTGCCAAGCAGGGAGATAATGGGTCCCATTTGTATAGTCTTTGGTATGACTCGGCCGGGGTTTGAACTCACAACCTACCGATCTCAGGGCGGACACTCTAACCACTAGGCCACTGAGTAGGCCTAGTGGTTAAAAAGCATGTTAAAAAAAATAATGCACTTTGTGACTTCAATAATAAATATGACAGTGCCATGTTGGCATTTTTTTCCATAACTTGAGTCGATTCATTTTGGAAAACTTTGTTACATTGTTTATTGCAGGGGTGCTCACACTTTTTCTGCAGGCGAGCTACTTTTCAATTGATCAAGTCGTGGGGATCTACCTCATTCATATATATCATTTATATTTACTTATTTATGAAATATGTTTTTGTTAACATGTTAAAGGTGTTTAATGATAATGCAAGCATGTTTAACACATATTGTTAATATTGTTAATAAATTAAAGGTGTTTAATGATAATACAAGAATGTTTAATACATATAGTTAATATTGTTAACAAGTTAAAGGTGTTTAAAGATAATGCAAGCATGTTTAACACATATAGATTCCTTTCTTTCATGAAGACAAGAATACAAGTTGGTGTAATACCTGACTGTGATGACTTGCATTGATAGGAATCAGACAGTGGTGCTGATAACGTCCACATTTTCAAATGGAGGAGAAAAAAAGTCCTCCTTTCTGTCCAATACCACATGAAAGTGGTTGGTTTTTGGCATCTTATTTGTCCAGCTTCCGTACTCCTTTTGTGTGCTGTACAGACAGAGGCCCCAGTGAGAATTGAACTCACGACCCCTGGTTTACTAGACCAGTGCTCTAACCACTGAGCTATGAGGCCTTGACACTCACTCACACTTGCTATAATACAATCATGCTGCTAGGCGACCGTGTGCATAAAACCGCAAAGAAGAAAAACGGATATATAATATTAATAAAGTCAGGCAAAAAACGAAAGAGCGTCAAAGGAAATGGCTCTTAAAAATATCACTTTCATCATCTTGTGGAATACAATCGTACCATGCTCGTGTCTGCAGCCATCACTTTGTAAAATGTTTGTTTGAACATCTGATTTGTTTGAGAAACTGTGATGCAATCGAGTTTATTCTCTACTATATTAGTAGTGTTTGAGAGAACTAAACGTAAAAAAAGGAAAAGAGATTGCATTAGTTTGTGTTCTATTGTGGTTGCTATGCCTTTGGAGGTGGGAGGAAGCCGGAGTACCCGGAGGGAACCCACGCAGTCACGGGCAGAACATGCAAACTCTACACACTGAACCCGGGACCTTCGTATTGTGAGGTACATGCAGTAACCCCTGTTCTCCACCGTGGTGCAAAACAGAACCTTTCATGTGCTGCAAAGACAGAGGCCCCAGTGAGAATTGAACTCACGACCCCTGGTTTACAAGACCAGTGCTCTAACCACTGAGCTATGAGGCCTTGACACCCACTTTCACTTGCTGTAATACAATCCAGCTGTACGATCCTGTGAATAAAACCGCAGAGAAGAAAAACGGATATATAATATTAATAAAGTTAGGAAAAAATGAAAGAGCGTCAAAGGAAATGGCTCTTTAATATATCACTTCCAGCACCTTGTGGAATACAATCGGACCATGCTTGTGTCTGCAGCAATCACTTTGTAAAATGTTTGTTTGAACATCTGATTTGTTTGAGAAACTCTGTGATGCAATCGAGTTTATTCTCTACTATATTAGTAGTGTTTGAGAGAATTTAACGTAAATAAAGGACAAGAGATTGCATTAGTTTGTGTTCTATTGTGGTTGCTATGCCTTTGGAGGTGGAAGGAAGCCGGAGTACCCGGAGGGAACCCACGCAGTCACGGGTAGAACATGCAAACTCTGCACGCTGAGTCCGGGAATCGAACCTAGGATCTTTGTATTGTGAGGCACATGCACTAACCCCTGTTTCACCGTGCTGCAAAAGAGCACCTTTCATGTGCTGCAAAGACAGAGGCCCCAGTGAGAATTGAACTCACGACCCCTGGTTTACAAGACCAGTGCTCTAACCACTGAGCTATGAGGCCTTGACACCCACTCACACTTGTTTTAATACAATCAAGCTGCTGGAGGATCGTGCGGATAAAACCGCAAAGAAGAAAAACGGATATATGATATTAAAAAAGGCAGGAAAGAAACGAAAGAGCGTTAAAGAAAATGGCTCTTAAAAATATCACTTTCATCATCTTGTGGAATACAATGGGACAGTGATCGTGTCTGCAGCCATCACTTTGTAAAATGTTGGTTTGAACATCTGATTTGTTTGAGAAACTCTGTGATGCAATCGAGTTTATTCTCTACTATATTAGTTATCTTCTGAACAAAACACAGTTGTATCATCTGCAAATAATATGAATTTTAAGTCTTTTGTAACTTTAGAAATGTCGGTTATATAGAGATTAAACCATTTTGGTCCCAGTATTGATCCCTGGGGTACGCCACAGGGTATAGTTAGCGTTGTGGACGTGTGTTCGTCCAGCTTCACGTATTGCTTCCTAATGGTTAAGTCACTTCTCACCCGTTTCAAGACCAGCCCTCTGATGCCATACTGTTCTAGTATGGCATCAGATAACATATTATGATTTATTGTGTGGAATGCTTCGTTTAGATCCATAAACACACACGCTTTACCATCTATTGCATTGGTAATCTCCTCTGTTATTTCCATTAAAGCCATCGATGTTGAAATATTAGCGCTGTATCCGTATTGGTTCTCTGCAAGTGTTCTATATTTGTGTAGGCATCCATCCAATCTGTTATTAAACAGTTTTTGAACAATTTTAGAAAATTGTGGAAGTAAAGAAACAGGTGTATAATTTGTAAATTGGTGTTTGTCTCCAGTCTAATAAATGGGGACAACTTTTGCTATTTTCATTTTGTTTGGGAAAATTCCTGTTTGAAATGATAGATTACTAATATATGTGGAGTTGAAACTCAGTGTGAATGAAGTGTCCCTGCCCTGGAAGTAAGGAGCTGCCTCCTCCTTAATCTTACTCCTTGGTGAAGTACCAGAAAGAACTACATTTCCCAGAACACCAAGGTCAAGATGGCCACCAATTGGCTGATTCAAGGCAGCTGTTAAGGAATGGTGGTGCTGTCTCATTTCATGCAAGCAAGCAGAGCGGCAAGACGCAAAAATCTACAAGATCCATCTTTAAAAGACTTCCAACACACCAATGGTCGGTGAATATACCCACTTTGCAATATGCTGAAATGCTTATTTGTTAAAACTCACCTTGACATGTTGGTTTACTTACCTGTCTTAAATTGTTTTTAGTTTGAACCACAGCAAATTTACTCCAACCTTGAGCATTGATTGCATCTGGGTATTTTCTTACTGTTTGATAATTAAAAAGCTTGAGTTAATTGAATTGTTAAATAAGCTCAATTTAAAGGGATAAAAAGTCAAAGATTATGGTTCAAAGATAAAAGTAATAAAGATAAAAGCAAAGTTGAAGGATAAAAATGTTAAAACTTTTGCTTAAAGTTAAGCTAATTATACTTACCTTTATACTTACCTTACTAATTAAGCTACCTTATTAATTAAGCTAATTATACTTACCTTTTACTTACCTTTACTCCGTTTGGTGGATTTACTCAGTTCCATCATGGTAATGAATTTACATGATTGATTACTTAATTGCATGATTAGTTAAATGATTAATTGAGTGAACGATTAAGTAATTAAACGATTGATTGATTAAATTAAATGATCAATTAATTTTGACTTCTTTAAAGTGACTAAAACTACTTTTCTGATTTACTTGTTTCATTTTACTGAAACTGGTTAATTTGACAGTGCATTCACATGCATTTAATCTAAGTGTCTAGAGTCCTTTTGAAAAGTAATGTTAGATAATTTAAAAGTTTAAACAATGGTATTTAAAAGTTTGCAAATTTAACTTTAAAAATAATACCTGTTTGAGTCAGTTGAATTTGAACCTTTTTGTAAATACCTGTACATATATTGTTTTTCCATTGTTAACACTTGTGTTCGAAGGTTAACAACCTGATTGAATGAAGATCAACAGAAAAGAAACCAACAAAGCCAAAAAGTTGGATAAATAAAGTTGATCAATTGGAAATCCGAGTTGTCCTGGTGTCCTTTACGGAGTCAATAAGTGGAACTTGACAGTTGTTAACCACGGACCAGCCCTGGACAGTGAAGATCAAAGGCCTCAAGACCCAGGGGAGCTGTGGACGCCGGAGAAAACGGGATAAAGATGGCCGAAGAGGTATTGGGGAAGACTGCCGTGTTCCTCAAGCAGGAGAGGACGACAGCCAAGAGGAACCTGACCAGAGTGGCCAACCTGATCTCCAGAGGAGCAGGCACCATGCTGCAATCCGAACTAAAAGAGGAGTTTGCCAAGTTTGCCGACCGTTTCACATCACTGCTGGATGCCAACGAGGACTTCAAGATTGGCCTGGAGGCTGACGTCAAGAAGGATGACCCAGATGGGGAGCTCGAGAAACAGCAGGAGGATGACATCCGAGCAACTATAAAAGATGCCGAAGATAAGATGGCAGAAATCAAGGACATTGTCCAGACCAACCTGTGGGGAAGATACGGGAAGACTGAGCTGAAGGCAGCGATTTCCGAGGCAGAGGACGCCATTCAAAGGGCTGAAAATGTAGCAGTTGAAAGCAACAACGTGGAAGGCTATGACGTTTACCTCACCCTGCTGAATGAGACGGTGAGTGTTACCATCCATACCATGGCCCATTGGGAGAAATGGATCCCTCAGCACTTAAAGGACGAGATGGATGACAAACTAACACAAGTGAAAGCAGCTCACTACAGGCTCAAGTTGAGGAAAGCTGAATTCGCCACATCCAGGAGGCTGGCTGATCAAGGTGCAGGAGGACGACCTGGCCAACCAACACATCCCATTGTGAGGATAAAGCCTACATCCCTACCAGTCTTCCATGGGAGCAAAATAGACTTTCACAGGTGGAAGAAGGATTGGGAGAGCCTCCAGAAACAAGGGGAGCCGACTGGATCACCAGAGGTAAAGAAGATCCAGCTGTTGGAGAGCGTCAGTGATTCCATTGCCAAGGAACTAAGACTGTCCACCTACACCACAGCAACAGATATCTTCAGGGTCCTCGAAAACAGGTACGGCAACAAATCAACGATCACAGTCGAAATCTTGGAAGCGCTGGACAAGATGGCACAAGTCAAGGGGAACCAGCCCAGGAAGGTCATTGACCTAATACAAGCTGTGGAGAAGGCCCTGGCTGACCTGACGGAGCTAGGAAACTCTGGAGCCATCAGAAACCCCCTCGTCATCAGGTCGATTGAAAGCAAGTTACCAGATTTCATAAAAAGAGACTGGCTGATGTATATGGTTGAGCCCACCAACCGTGTAACCTCAGACAACCATTTTGATATGCTCCTAAAGTTCCTAAAGAGCCAGGAGGAAATACTGGAACGACTCGAGCAACTAAAGCTGGTGGACAAAGCGGAAGAAGCAGACAGGAAGAAGCCAGAAAGAAAGTTTGCATCTACCAGGGCTACGAGTAAAGATGGTGACGAGGTCTGTGGCATTTGTGGTGGTGGTGGGCACACCAACAAGATCTACTTTTGCAAGAAGTTTAAAGGCTTGAAGCTACATGAGAAGAAAATGGCCCTGAAGAAGCTGGGAGCGTGCAGGAAGTGTCTTGGGTATCACGACGCAGGTGGCTACTGCAGAGACACCTTCCTATGCGGAAACCAAGACTGCAAAAGGGCAAGCGGCACACCTGACCACCACTACTTCCTATGCCCAACAGCAGAGGCCAGAAGAGAAGGAAGCAAAGGTGCAAAAGGAGGAAAAGAAGGAAAAGGTAAATTCACTGAGGAACAGGAGGCCTTCTTGTCACAACTTGCCCCAGAACTGGCAGAGAAGGGCAGAAAGGCATTCTCAAACCGAGCCTCAATGACTCTCAAATCAGCGGGCCAGTCTGAACTGCTGAAGGAAACTGGGCTGGCTGAGTTACCAGTGATGATGATGATGTTGATGATGGTCACAGCTAACGCAGGTCAGAAGATTGGCACACTTATAGACCTGGCATCCGACACAAATTACATCACTCACAAAGCTGCCGAAAGACTTGGCCTGAGAAGTGAAGACATAGCGCTGGTCGTACATGGAGTTGGAGGCATGACAATGAAAGTCAGGACGAAAAGGTACCTCCTGAAGGTCCGAGTCAAGACTCCCAAGGGGACTGAGCGAGCACATCAACTGGTCTGCTATGGCCTGGAGCAAATTGCAAAGGTCCATCAAGCAACTGAACCCGAAAAGTTGAAAAGCTTCTTCCCAGATGTCCAGCTTGAGGAGTTAGAAAGACCAGAGGAAGTCGAGCTCCTCATAAGCCATCGCGAGGGACGACTCGCACCCCAAAGACTAAAAGTCATCGGTGACCTTGTCCTATGGGAGAGCCCCCTGGGCAAAACAGTCGGTGGAGCACACCCTGACTTGCTCGAAGAAGTGGAGGTGGCAGCATATGAGTCAAGAACCCACTTTGCCCGCTCCATGAGAACCGCTGCTGTCCGATACCAAGAGATCACAGTCCCAGCGTCTGAGCCAGGCCGGCTACAGCAGGACGATGTGGCCCACGCAACTACATCTGTCAGTAACCGTGAATTTCTTGATTGGTGGCACTGGGACAGCATCGGAGCTGCATGTGAGCCGAAATGTGGAAGCTGCCGGTGTGGAAACTGTCCTCCAGGAGGAAAGGACATGACCCTGGCGGAGGAGAGGGAGTTTGAGATCATTAAAGGAGGACTCACCTACAAGATGAAGGACTCTCACTCCTCAACTCCACACTGGGATGCCAAATATCCCTGGACTGAAAATCCAGCCTCTCTCCCCAACAACAAAAGAGCAGTCCAAGCTTGCTTCTTGAGAATGGAAAAGCAACTGAGCAAAGACCCAGACTGGAAAGTTGCATATTCCACCCAGATCCATGAAATGGTCCAAAGAGGCGCAGCCATAAAACTCACCAATGAAGTCATGGAGAAGTGGAAAGGACCAGTTTGGTATGTCAGCCACTTGGTGGCGCCAAATCCCCATTCAGTGACTACACCAGTTCGTATTGTCTGGAACAGCAGCCAAAAATACAACGGAGTGAGCATGAATGATCTTCTCCTAAAAGGACCAGATGTTCTCAACCCCATCAGAGCTGTCCTGCTCCGATTCAGAGAAGGAGTGAACGCAGCTCTGGGCGACATCAGAAAGATGTATAACTCTGTCTGGTTGGAAGAGCGAGAGATGCATCTGCACAGGTTCCTGTGGAGAGACAGCCCAGAAGAGGAAATCAGTGAGTATGCCGTCACCAGAGTCAATATGGGCGACAAACCTGCTGGCTGCATTGCTCAATTGGCCATGAGGGAAACTGCAAGTCTGCCCAACTTCACTCACCTGCAGGATGAACGCAGAGTCATTGAAGAAGACAGCTACGTGGATGACCTGTTGACCTCCCACAATGACCTGAACAGACTTGACCAAATCACAGCTGGAGTTGAAGAGGTCCTAAAGGCTGGAGGCTTCTTCCTCAAACCATGGGTCAGGTCAGGGCAAATTGGGAGGAAAGAAACTGAAGCGGATGTCCTAAAGCCAGAGCAAGGAAACACCTTGATTCTTCCAAACCAAATAAGAGAAGGAGAGAACAAAGCCCTGGGCATCGGCTACCAGGTGGACAAAGACAAACTGTACATGCTGACGGCGGTTAACTTTTCCAATAGGAAGAAAAAGATGAGAGTTGGCAAAGATCTTCTTGAAGAGGAGGTGAGAGCTGAAACGCCTAACCCACTGACGAGGAGAGCTCTCCTAAGCCAAGTTGCTGCACTGTACGACCCAATCGGCCTAGTTGCACCGGTCAAGCAGAAGGGAGCAATTCTCGTCCGTAAAGCATTCCAAGAAGGAGGGGGTGGCAAGCTGACCCAAGAAACCTGGGATCAACCTCTTTCAGAAAGACTCAGGGAAGAAGCCATACAGCTCTTCGAGGAATATGCCCAGCTTGGACAGGTGAAATTCCACAGGAGCCTCACACCGCCCGACTGGAAAGGGAAACCCTACGGCATCACATTTTCTGACGGAAGTGACAAAACCTATGGTGCTGTGATGTACGTCAGATGGGAGACAAGTCACGGAACTGAAGTTCGATTCGTGGAAGCAAAGGCCAAACTGACACCCCTGGACCAAAAGGGAGATGCTGTAAAAGCAGAAATCTGTGGCGGAGTCTTTGCTGCCAGAATTCGGAAGTACGTGGAGAAACATGCCCGTATGAAGATTGAGAAATGGTTCCACCTACTGGACAGTCAAACAGTCCTCGGGGCCATCCAACGAGAATCATACGGATACCAAACCTTCTTCGCCAACAGAGTGGGCGAAATCCAGATGTCCGGGCCAGTGCAAGACTGGTGGTGGACCAGAGGAGATCTGAACATTGCTGACTTAATAACAAGAGGAGGCAATCCCAAAGACTTAAATGAGGAATCCACATGGCAAAACGGACCAGAGTTCCTGAAGTGGCCAGTGGAGGAGTGGCCTATTCAGTCAGCTGGAGAAGTTGCAGCCCAGGCCAGGGAGAGTGTAAACAAGCTTCAAAGAAAGGCATTCTCTGCTGCACTGACCAGAGCTCAAGCTAAGATGAGTCGGCAAAAAGAAGACCCACTGGCCACTCCGGAAAAGGAAAGTCCCTGTGAAGAATCGAAACCTATTATGCCAAGAAGAAAACCCACTAGCTGGGTGAAACATCTTGTGGATGTAAAAAGGTTCAGTAGCCTGACAAAACTGATCAGAGTTGTTGCCTGGACACGACGAGCTGCCGAGCAGTGGCTGAAGAGGAGGTCGAACCCAGGACAACCAAAGTGGGAGGCAACACCCAAGCAGGCTGGATTGGCTGGCACTGAACTAGAAGGTGCACGTGAAGACGTCTTCCTCGCAGCTCAAGAAGGTGTAACATTCCCAGTCACTACTCTGAGCAGATTGGCAGTATTCAAAGATGTGAAAACTGGACTCCTCGTTTGTGCAGGGAGGATCCAGATATTTAACGAAGATGAGACAGCCGTGCCAGTCTTGCCATTTGAAGCATGGGTGTCAACATTGCTGGCACAAGAATCCCATGACGCTAACCACGAGGGGGTAGCAGGAACCCTTCTACGGATGAGGAAGACAGCGTGGATAATAAAGGGCCGGAGAATTGCCAAGAAAGTAGTTGACAGCTGCATAGTTTGCAGAAAGAACAGAGCAAAGAAGTGTCAACAAATCATGGCAGACTTACCTCCAGAGCGAACCACCCCAGCTGCTCCTTTTGAATTCACAACCATGGACCTATTCGGCCCTTATGAAGTGAAGGATGAAGTCAAGAAAAGAACCAGACTGAAAGTGTGGGGAATCGTCTTCAGTTGCATGGCCTCCCGTGCCATACACACTGAACTAGTGAGTGACCAGTCATCCCAAGGCTTCCTCCTCGCCTATCAGAGGTTCACGTCACTCAGAGGACATCCCAGGAAGCTCTGGTCAGACCCCGGCACAAATTTTGTGGGCGCCAAACCTGCTCTGGAACAGCTGTACACATTCCTTGACCGACTGGACAAGTCTCAAGTCGAAGACATGGCTGCCAACCATGGAACAGAATGGTCCTGGAAGATCCACCCTGCGGATTCTCCCCACAGAAATGGTGCTGCAGAAGCGGCTGTCAGAGTGGTCAAACGGGCCCTGACCAATGTCGGCGGAGATGGTGTCTTCACCTGGGGTGAATTTCAAACCTTCCTCTACATGGCTGCCAACCTTGCAAATGAGCGACCAATCGATGCAAGAACTCAAAGCAGGGAAGACTGTGTGGAATACATCACCCCGAACTCTCTGCTCCTAGGGCGTGCCAACCCTAAGGGAGATCCTGGAGACTTCCAGTTTGATCGCTATCCTTATAAAAGACTGCAAGTAATTCAAGCTGAAGTCACCAAATTCTGGAAGAAATGGAGCCAACTAGCTGGACCCAACCTCTTCATAAGAAACAAATGGCACACCAAAGAGCGAAATGTTTCTGTCGGAGATGTGGTCTGGTTGGCTGACCAAAATGCCCTGAGAGGACAGTACAAGCTGGCCAGAGTAGTCAGAGCCAATACGGACAGCAAAGGCATCGTAAGAGACGTGCTTGTGAGGACCTTTCCCAGCTATCCTGTCCCCATCAAGAAGACAAGCGACAAAGAAAAACCGACCACGAAAACCAAGAGGCTCAGACATCAAATCCCAGCAACAATCCTGCATAGGGATGTCAGACGCCTCATCATTCTAATTCCCATTGAAGAACAAAGGAAAGAAGGACCTGTGTGACCCCATTGGGTTTTGAAAACCATGAGGGCCAAGTGGGAGGTGTGGAGTTGAAACTCAGTGTGAATGAAGTGTCCCTGCCCTGGAAGTAAGGAGCTGCCTCCTCCTTAATCTTACTCCTTGGTGAAGTACCAGAAAGAACTACATTTCCCAGAACACCAAGGTCAAGATGGCCACCAATTGGCTGATTCAAGGCAGCTGTTAAGGAATGGTGGTGCTGTCTCATTTCATGCAAGCAAGCAGAGCGGCAAGACGCAAAAATCTACAAGATCCATCTTTAAAAGACTTCCAACACACCAATGGTCGGTGAATATACCCACTTTGCAATATGCTGAAATGCTTATTTGTTAAAACTCACCTTGACATGTTGGTTTACTTACCTGTCTTAAATTGTTTTTAGTTTGAACCACAGCAAATTTACTCCAACCTTGAGCATTGATTGCATCTGGGTATTTTCTTACTGTTTGATAATTAAAAAGCTTGAGTTAATTGAATTGTTAAATAAGCTCAATTTAAAGGGATAAAAAGTCAAAGATTATGGTTCAAAGATAAAAGTAATAAAGATAAAAGCAAAGTTGAAGGATAAAAATGTTAAAACTTTTGCTTAAAGTTAAGCTAATTATACTTACCTTTATACTTACCTTACTAATTAAGCTACCTTATTAATTAAGCTAATTATACTTACCTTTTACTTACCTTTACTCCGTTTGGTGGATTTACTCAGTTCCATCATGGTAATGAATTTACATGATTGATTACTTAATTGCATGATTAGTTAAATGATTAATTGAGTGAACGATTAAGTAATTAAACGATTGATTGATTAAATTAAATGATCAATTAATTTTGACTTCTTTAAAGTGACTAAAACTACTTTTCTGATTTACTTGTTTCATTTTACTGAAACTGGTTAATTTGACAGTGCATTCACATGCATTTAATCTAAGTGTCTAGAGTCCTTTTGAAAAGTAATGTTAGATAATTTAAAAGTTTAAACAATGGTATTTAAAAGTTTGCAAATTTAACTTTAAAAATAATACCTGTTTGAGTCAGTTGAATTTGAACCTTTTTGTAAATACCTGTACATATATTGTTTTTCCATTGTTAACACTTGTGTTCGAAGGTTAACAACCTGATTGAATGAAGATCAACAGAAAAGAAACCAACAAAGCCAAAAAGTTGGATAAATAAAGTTGATCAATTGGAAATCCGAGTTGTCCTGGTGTCCTTTACGGAGTCAATAAGTGGAACTTGACAATATACGTTAATGGTTGTAAGATCTGTTCAATACATTCTGTATAAATTCCATTACAATCAGTTGACGTCTTTGATTCACGATTTGAACTGTTTCCTCTTGCGTCACGCCCGTGACGAACATACTGTTGGGATTTCTATCTATGGTGTCATTGAAGTCCTCAATTGATAATGTGTCTGCAATCCTTTCCTCCGGTTTTGGTCCAATATTCAAAAAGTAATTTTTGAAACTTTCAACTACTTCCTTCATATTGTCGTTATTTATGTTTCTGTCAGAGAAGTTGAGGGTAAACTCTCTTAGTGCCATTTTGAATGATGCTATTGAGGATGCCCCATGTTGCTCTCATATTGTTTTTGTTTTCTGTCTAATAATTGACTGGAATATTCTTTTCGACATGTTCATAGTATGGTAGTTGGCTTGTTTTTATACATTTTGTATAATAACGTCAGATCACAAGGGAGAAACTTCCTTCATATTGTTGTTATTTCCAAGATGGCGCTCTGTCTGGTTTCAGTTTTTCTTGATTTTTTCCTACTGCACTAAACAGTTCCAGTCTCTGCTGGTGTATGATCGCCAAGCACTGTTGGATTTTCGACCTCCTGTCAAAAATAACTTTTCCTATGATCTTGGTGTTTCAAATGTCTTTCCCCCGTTGCTGTCAGAAATACCAACTCACCTTTTCCGGGTTCCAGCCCTGCGCTTTCAGCGGAAGCGTCGCCGCGGCACCCGTAGTAGTCGGCGGGCAAATCAGAAAGTATATTTTTAAAAATATAACATAATTTTGATTAATCGCAGGTTATTGCCTGCATGCATAATTTTTAATTAATTTAAAAAGCAGCCCTCTGAAGGCAGCCATATGATGCTAACCAATGTGGTTTGTATGTCAAAGTTAACAAGTTAAAGTACCAATGATTGTCACACACACACACTAGGTGTGGTGAAATTACCCTCTGCATTTGACCCATCACCCTTGATCACCCCCTGGGAGGTGAGGGGAGCAGCGAGCAGCAGCGGTGGCCATGCTCGGGAATAATTTTCGGCGATTTAACCCCCAATTCCAACCCTTGATGCTGAGTGCCAAGCAGGGAGGTAATGGGTCCCATTTTTATAGTCTTTGGTATGACTTGGCCGGGGTTTGAACTCACGACCTGTATGTTGGTTAGCATCATATATCCAAAAGTTTTGAGTATATGTCAATGAAACCTTCAGGGAATGTGTGAAATGGGCCGAGGAACAAAATCATTACATTTTAGAAAAAGGGTTTTTGTAAAATTATTTTTTCCCCCCCTAGGGCAGGGGTGCCAAACGTGTTTTCATTGAAGGCCACATCGCATTAAAGGCTTACTGAAATGAGATTTTCTTATTTAAACGGGGATAGCAGGTCCACTCTATGTGTCATACTTGATCATTTCGCGATATTGCCATATTTTTCCTGAAAGGATTTAGTAGAGAACATCGACGATAAAGTTTGCAACTTTTGGTTGCTGATAAAAAAGCCTTGCCTGTACCGGAAGTAGCGTGACGTCACAGGTTGTGGAGCTCCTCACATCTGCACATTGTTTACAATCATGGCCACCAGCAGCGAGAGCGTTTCTGACAGAGAAAGTGACCATTACCCCATTAATTTGAGCGAGGATGAAAGATTCCTGGATGAGGAAAGTGAGAGTGAAGGACTAGAGGGCAGTGGAAGCGATTCAGATAGGGAAGATGCTGTGAGAGGCGGGTGGGACCTGATATTCAGCTGGGAATGACTACAACAGTAAATAAACACAAGACATATATATACTCTATTAGCCACAACACAACCAGGCTTATATTTAATATGCCACAAATTAATCCCACATAACAAACACCTCCCCCCTCCCGTCCATATAACCCGCCAATACAACTCAAACACCCGCACAACACACTCAATCCCACAGCCCAAAGTACCGTTCACCTCCGCAAAGTTCATACAGCACATATATTTCCCCAAAGTCCCCAAAGTTACCTACGTGACATGCACATAGCGGCATGCACGTACGGGCAAGCGATCAAATGTTTGGAAGCCGCAGCTGCGTACTCACGATAGCGCGTATCCAACTCAAAGTCCTCCTGGTAAGAGTCTCTGTTGTCCCAGTTCTCTACGTGTTTGTGTTGCTGCAGCAGGCCGCTAATACACCACTTCCCACCTACAGCTTTCTTCTTTGCTGTCTTCATTGTTCATTAAACAAATTGCAAAAGATTCACCAACACAGATGTCCAGAATACTGTGGAATTTTGCGATGAAAACAGACGACTTAATAGCTGGCCACAATGCTGTCCCAAAATGTCCGCTACAATCTGTGACGTCACATGCAAACGTCATCATACCGAGACGTTTTCAGCAGGATATTTCGCGGGAATTTTAAAATTGCACTTTACTAATCTAACCCGGCCGTATTGGCATGTGTTGCAATGTTAAGATTTCATCATTGATATATAAACTATCAGACTGCGTGGTCGGTAGTAGTGGCTTTCAGTAGGCCTTCAATGGCTGTCTTCAGAGGTCTGCTTTTTAAATTAATTAAAATTATGCATGCGGGCAATAACCTGTGATTAATGAAAATTCAAATTGATCTGATGAAAAAATAGATATATCTGACAGCATTGATGTAAATGTGTACCTCATATTATTACACCATTGCCTATGCACTCGATTATTAGATTATTTTTCACATACAAACTGTTATCTTTACTAACATATTTTTGTAATACACAATATAATGTAACATTTGGCATGATTAGATAACGTTTAAAAGATGCACTTTTTTTTCCTGTCAAAATCTAAATAATTATTTGCATTTAGGGTGGAGTGCCATCTCCAGGTTGGGGAGGAGATCTTGCCCCAAGTGGAGGAGTTCAAGTACCTCGGAGTCTTGTTCACGAGTGAGGGAAGAGTGGATTGTGAGATCGACAGGCGGATCGGTGCGGCGTCTTCAGTAATGCGGACGCTATATGGATCCGTTGTGGTGAAGAAGGAGCTGAGCCGGAAGGCAAAGCCCACAATTTACCGGTTGATCCACGTTCCCATCCTCACCTATGGTCATGAGCTTTGGGTTATGACTGAAAGGACAAGATCACGGGTACAAGCGGCCCAAATGAGTTTCCTCCGCCGGGTGGCGGGGCTCTCCCTTAGAGATAGGGTGTGAAGCTCTGTCATCCGGGAGGAGCTCAAAGTAAAGCCACATTGAGAAGAACCAGATGAGGTGGTTCGGGCATCCGGTCAGGATGCCACCCGAGCGCCTCCCTAGGGAGGTGTTTAGGGCACGTCCAACCGGTAGGAGGCCACGGGGAAGACCCAGGACACGTTGGGAAGACTATGTCTCCCGGCTGGCCTGGGAACGCCTCGGGATCCCCCGGGAGGAGCTGGACAAAGTGGCTGGGGAGAGGGAAGTCTGGGCTTCCCTGCTTAGGCTGCTGCCCCCGCGACCCGACCTCGGATAAGCGGGAGAAGATGGATTGAAGGATGGATTGATGGATAGTAATAAAAAATGAAGTATTTTTTTAACACACATTTTTGCCAAGCTTTCGTGTCCAGATCTGGCACTCGGGCCTTGAGTTTGACACCTGTGCACTTGGGAGATCCGGCCTGGCGGGGATCTATATTAGGGCTGTGAATCGTTGGGTGTCCCACAATTCGTTTCAATATCGATTCTTGGGGTCACGATTCGATTCAAAATCGATTTTTTTTTTCAATTCAACACGATTTTTTTCCCCATTCAAAAGGATTCTCTATTCATTTAATACATAGATTTCAGCAGGATCTACCCCAGTCTGCTGACATGCAAGCAGAGTAGTAGATTTTTGTAAAAAGCTTTTATAATTGTAAAGGACAATATTTTATCAACTGATTGCAATAATGTAAATTTGTTTTAACTATTAAATGAACCAAAAATATGACTTATTTTATCTTTGTGAAAATATTGGACACAGTGTGTTGTCAAGCTTATGAGATGCGATGCAAGTGTAAGCCACTGTGACACTATTGTTCTTTTTTTAATTTTTATAAATGTCTAATGATAATGTCAATGAGGGATTTTTAATCACTGCTATGTTGAAATTATAACTAATGTTGATACTGTTGTTGGTAATATTCATTTTTGTTTCACTACTTTTGGTTTGTTCTGTGTCGTGTTTGTGTCTCCTCTCAATTGCTCTGTTTATTGCAGTTCTGAGTGTTGCTGGGTCGGGTTTGGTTTTGGAATTGGATTGCATTGTTATGGTAATGCTGTGTGTTGTTTTGTTACATTGATTAATTTAAAAAAATTTAAAAAATTAAAAAATCGATTTTTTAAAAATGAGAATCGATTTTGAATCGCACAACGTGAGAATCGCGATTTGAATTCAAATCGATTTTTTTCCACACCCCTAATATATATATATATATATATATGTATATATATATATATATATATATATATATATATATATATATATATATATATATATATATATATATATATATATATATATATATTTATATATATATATACATATATATATATATATATATATATATATATATATATATATATATATATATATATATATACACATACATACTTACTTACTGCGGTTATTACTATCTTTCTGGCTTGATCACTTGCCGTCAAAAATGTATTTTGATTTTTACAGCGTAGTTGCCGATTATTTAAAACAATAGTCAAAATGGCTTTTATTTTGAAAAAAAGATATTAAAAAAATAAACTGCCGCCATGTCCGGAGGAGAAGTCGCTAACTTTTGGGGCATGCGCAAAGCGATCGAGCAGTGGCAGTCCGAAAAGACCAAGATGGCGGACTGAGTTTGCGGAGGAGTTGAACATTTACAGTTTTATAGCCATGTAGAATCGAATATAGCATCAAACACATCAAGGTATAGATTTATTCCTTTAGAGCGAGGGAGTGTTATCTGAAGTGAAGATTGAAGACGTGATAGAAGATGGACGACTACTGCTATGCTAAGATGGCGACGTCCGGTAAAAGAGAACATGAAAGAGAATCACTAACGGAGAAAAGGACGAAGTATGAAGGTGAGTGAGTTGAAGTTTTTATAATTTTACAGCTATTTTGAGCTCTAAAAGGGTGTTAATGACACATTAACCCACTTTGTGGAAGGATGTAAAGAAAGAGCCGCCATGATTGTTAGCTTGAAGAAGGCAGTGGAGTTCACATCAGAGGAGATGAAAGAATGCAAAAGTCAAATGAAGAAAGTGGAAGAGCAAAACAAGCGCTTGTGTAAAGAAAATAAAGAGTTGCACTCATAAGTGATAAAAAAAAATGTCTTGCATAAATATTCAAAACAAGTAAATTCCACTTACCAAATTCAAATGCCAACTCAAATGTGTAACTGAGGCTACCAGAATTAGACTTTAGACTTCCTTTTATTGTCATTCAAAAGTGAACTTTACAGTACAGATAAAAACGACATTTCGTTGCCATTAGCTGGTTGTAGTGCAGGATGAAAGAGCAATAAGGTGCAGATATAAATAAATAGGTTACTGTACAGATAAATATATTGCACTTTTGCATATGCATCCACGTTTATGAATGTATGTTATATTGTCTTTTTTATTCCAGCGAGTTAATCCATTTTTGAGGGGGAATTGAGGGGATTATTATGATGCGTTCAAGAGTGTTATGGCCTGAGGGAAGAAGCTGTTACAGAACCTGGAGGTTCTGCTACGGAGGCTGCGGAACCTCTTTCTAGCGTCCAGCAGTGAAAACAGTCCTTGGTGGGGGTGGGAGGAGTCTTTGCAGATTTGCTGAGCCCTGGTCAGGCAGCGGCTTTTTGCCATCTCCTGGATAGGAGGAAGAGGAGTCCTGATGATCTTTTCCGCAGAAATGTTCCCACACTTGACATGTTTACACGCAATGTTGTTCGTGCGGCCGCCCTGACTTGCATCCCTTCCGGAAAAACACGAGTGATGCTGATAACTATTGCTGACAAACGTATTTGTCACAGACAATATTTGTTTTCTATGTTTGTTTACAATGTCGACAAATTGTTGCACGCCTATTCAGCACACAGATGCCCCACATAAGTTACTGCAAGAAATAAAACGTTTTTTATTACTAGTAGCAAAGTTTTGCAATACGTTACCATCTCAATTTTTTTCCCCCACCACACGGTTGTAATAACCTAATGTTCATTCGAGCTTCACTTGTCTGAGTCTCAGCCAAGTCATGTAAACATTGATCCATCATTATGGCAAGGCACTAAATGAATGACAATGTAACACTACACACACATACAGTACATAGAAGAAAGTGTGTAAAGTGTGTTTGTGTCCTGCAGACGTCCAGCAGCTGATTGGTCATCCAGAAGAACTTCCCCCTCAGTCGGAAGGGAAGAGCTCCACTTTGAAGCAGGAGACTCCACAACCACCCCACATTAAAAAGGAAGAGGAGGAACTCTGCATCACTCAGGAGGGAGAGTGTCTTCTAGGAAGAGAGGAAGCTGATTACACCAAGTTTCCACTGACTGTTGTCTCTGTGAAGACTGAAGATGATGAAGAGAAACCACAACTAGACAACCTCTTAACGCCACTACCAGATAGGGAGGTTGAAAAACTTTTGAGCAGCGATACAGACTGTGAAGGTGATATGAGAACTCACACTGACAACAAACACTCTGAATGCTCTAAAAAGAAGACCGGTAAAAAAATGTTTAAGCTGCTCAGTTTGTGCTAAAAACTTTACTGAAAAGGGACATTTGACCGAACACAAAATGACACACACGGGAGAAAGTGTGTAGTGAGTTTAGGGAGAAACATCTCATGGATCATGTCTGAGCTAAAGTTTGCTTGTGTTGTTTGTGTCCTGCAGACGTCCAGCAGCTGATTGGTCATCCAGAAGAACTTCCCCCTCAGTTAGGGGAAAACTCCACTTTGAAGCAGGAGACTCCACAACCACCCTGCATTAAAAAGGAAGAGGGGGAACTCTGCATCACTCAGGAGGGAGAGTGTCTTCTAGAACCAAAGGAGGCTGATCTCACCAAGTTGCCACTGACTGTTGTCTCTGTGAAGACTGAAGATGATGAAGAGAAACCACAACCAGACAACCTTTTAGCTCCACTCTCGGATAGTGAGGCTGAAGATGAGGCTGAAGAACCTTTGAGCAGCGAAACAGACTGTGAAGGTGATATGAGGACTCACACTGACAGCAAACACTCTACAAAGAAGAGAGGAAAAAGACGTTATAGCTGCTCAGTTTGTGGTAAAGGCTTTTCTCAAAAGAGCCTTTTGACTCGACACATGAGAACACATACGGGAGAAAAACCATTTAAGTGCTCAGTTTGTGGTAAAAGCTTTTCCCAAAAAGGACATTTGATTGAACACATGAGAACACACACAGGAGAAAAAACATTTAATTGCTTAGATTGTTGTAAAAGCTTTACTAGAAAGAGCCATTTGACCCAACACATGAGATCGCACACAGGAGAAAAACCGTTTAAGTGTTCCGTGTGCGGTAAAAGTTTTTCGCAAAAGATCCGTTTGACTGAACACACGAGAACGCACACAGGAGAAAAACCATTTAATTGTTCAGTTTGCGGTAAAAGCTTTCCTCGAAACAGCAACGTGACTCAACACATGAGAACACACACAGGCGAAAAACCATTTAAATGCTCCGTTTGTGGTAAAAGCTTTCCTCATAAGACCAATTTAATTCAACACATGAGAACACACACAGGAGAAAAAACATATATTTGTTCAGTTTGTGGTCAAATCTTTTCTCAAAAGAACAATATGATTCAACACATGACGACACACACGGGATAAAGTAACTTGTAATTGTTCCTTTTGTTTTCAAAAGAGCTATTTGACTCAACACACAATAAAACTCACTGGAGAGAATCTATATAATCTATATTTTTTTATGCAAGGTTTGACCCAACACGTAATGCAACACACAGGAGAAAATACATTTAGTTGATCAGTCTGGGATAAAAGATTCCATTTTAATGCAGATGCAGTAAGACACATAAGAACACACAGGGGGAATAACCAATCAGATAGTTTGTAGTATTTTGCGCATACATTGCAACATCCACCCAAAGCCAAGACCTCCTCCAAAATAGGTTTGCTGCTTCTTTTAAAAATACCTGAGGTCCTCATACAAATTTAAATTATCTGTTGCATAATCTTATCTACTCATGGCTAAGGCGGCAGCTAACGATTATTTTTCTATCGATTAATCTATAGATTATTTTTTTCGATTAATTGGTTAATCTATAGATTATTTTTTCGATTAATCTATAGATTACTTTTCCTTTTACCGATTATTTTTTATTTTATTTTATTTAAAATGAAGATGAAAAAAAAATGTAGGCCAGTTTTTTCAAAAGGCATGGCTTTTATTTACAAAAAAAAAAAAAGTATGGCCACTCAGTCAACATTGACAACAACATGAGAAAATATTCTGTAACAATGTAAACATTTAAAACTTTTAACATATAACAAAATTAAAAGTAGCTTATTTGCTTGTTAATGTGCAAATATAAAAGTAAACATCTAGTGCAAATCTTAATATTCTGCAATAGTATAAGCATTTCAAAAGTAAAAGTATTGCTTATTTTGCTTTAAAATGTGCAAAAATAAAGATAAACATCCAATACAAAAAAGTGCAAAACGAAATATTCTGTAACAACAGTGTAAACATTTCAACAAAAGTGAAAGTATTGCTTATTTGCTAAAATGTGCAAAAATAAAGATAAACATCCAATACAAAAAAGTGCCAATCTAAATATTCTGGAGCACTGTAAACATTAAGTATTGCTTTTAAAATGTGCAAAATAAACATCCAGTCCAACACAGTACACAATAACCAATTCTACTCATTCCAGTGAGTGACTAACAGTTGTAATAAAGAAAGGTTAGCATGTCTACGCTCAGAAGGGGTCGATGTGGCTGGAACTGAGAGCTAATTAGCCTTTACCTCAAGCCAGGACTGCGAGCGAGCTGAGCTGCAGTTGAAGTTTCTAGAAGGTCAACGGGCTCATAGTGATGTTACTAGTAGTTGACTGGGAGGTGTTTATTATCATTTGGGGAGAGTCCGCTGCCTGATGCTTACCTGCTAAACACCTATCTGCTCCACACTGAAGCGCTGACTACATGCGCTCTGAATACGCACTGCTGATTGGCTGGTAACGCTCTGAATACGCACTGCTGATTGGCTGGTAGAGCTTTCTGTGTACCAATCAGATGGTTGTGTGGGTGGGACAATGCTGCGTGCTGAGACAGAGGCAGGAGGAGCAAAGCAGCTTGTTAAGACTTTAGCAGCTAAAGTTAGCTTTAGCTTAGAAACTCGTTCGGTACACCCCCGTACCGAACTGAAAGCCCCGTACCGAAACGGTTCAATACAAAACACGTACCGTTACACCCCTAGCAGATACAAATGACACATTCATGTTTTTGTGTAATGATGACAACGTATGCTAACACGGACGATTGACTAGTTGATGGTTGATGGTTTTCTTTTCAAATGTTCGTTCATAGCCGTTGTGCTGCTATGATAGACCATTTCCGCTCGACACAGTGTGCATACAACAACATTATTAGGCCGTGTATTGAAATACTCCCACACTTTTGGCGTGCTTTTTCCCCCTCGCTCGCACAGTCTCCGCCATGACGGTAGTGTGACGTAAATATGCGACGCGTCGACGTATTTACGTAACCGATGACGTCGACTATGTCGACGCGTCGTTTCAGCCTTACTCATGACCCCATGTCTTGTGTGTGTCTGAAACTTTCCCGAATAATAAGATAGATGCTTGTAGTGCTTGGTTACTCCTTCTTCAGACGAGCCTGATGACTTCAGCCGGGGAAGAATAGTAGTCTTCTTTTACCGCCTCTAGATTGCCTGACTCTGAACACCAACAACATGAATGGATCTGCCTGAAATTACACCTTCCGGGTCGCCTGGTGTTCATGTTTTGTGTCTACAGACCAACATCAGATGATGACTCAGTGTATGATGTAATATCTGAGCATATTGACATATTCAATATTTGCACCCAAAGTCTGAAATGGTTCTTCTTGGGGATCTGAATGTGCCATCATGGAGACTGGCTTTAAAGTAAAACGACTTGACACTCATGGGGAAGGTGCTCATTAATTAGTTATACTCAGCAGCCTCCACCAACTAGTTGATGATCCTACAAGGATTGGGAATGATGGAAATTGCTCCAAAATGGATATTTTCCTTACTACTTCACCAGACAATCATGTTGTCACTATCAGTGCTCCTCTTGGCTCCTCTGACCACTGTGTGGTATCTACTGTGGCTAATACTTGGCGGATGTTAAGCTGAACTCTCAAAAGAACAAGGAGCCTATGTTAGTTTCAGCATTACTCTAAAGTAGAGATGTCCGATTATATCGTCCGATAACTGCTTTAAAATGTAATATCGGAAATTACCGGTATCGGTTTTAAAAAAGTAAAATGTATGACTTTTTAAAACGCAGCTGTACGGAGTTGTACACGGACGTAGGGAGAAGTACAGAGCGCCAATAAACCTTAAAGGCACTGCCTTTGCGTGCCAGCCCAGTCACATAATATCTACGGCTTTTCACACACACGTGGACCCCGACTTAAACAAGTTGAAAAACTTATTCGGGTGTTACCATTTAGTGGTCAATTGTATGGAATATGTACTGTATATATGTATGTACCTTTTCAACATTGCGTGGAAGTCTGGGACAGTGCCGAGGGAGTGGCAGACTGGGGTGGTGGTTCCCCTTTTCAAAAAGGGGGACCAGAGGGTGTGTGCTAATTACAGGGGTATCACACTACTCAGCCTCCCTGGGAAAGTTTACGCCAAGGTACTGGAAAGGAGGGTCCGGCCGATAGTCGAACCTCAGATTCAAGAGGAGCAATGTGGATTCCGTCCTGGTCGTGGAACAACTGACCAACTCTTTACGCTTGCGGGAATCCTGGAGAGGGCCTGGGAGTATGCCTATCCAGTCTACATGTGTTTTGTGGATTTGGAGAAGGCATATGACCGCGTCCCTCGGGAGATCTTGTGGGAGGTGCTGAGGGAGTACGGAGTGAGGGGAACTCTGTTGAGGGCCATCCAATCTCTGTACAACCAAAGCGAGAGTTGTGTCCGGGTGCTTGGATGTAAGTCGGATCCGTTTCCAGTGGGGGTTGGTCTCCGCCAGGGCTGCGCTCTGTCACCTATCCTGTTTGTGATTTTCATGGACAGGATTTCTAGGCGGAGTCGTGGCCATGGCGGAGAGGGTATACGTCTCGGGGGGCTAAAGGTTGCGTCACTGCTGTTTGCAGATGATGTGGTCCTGATGGCACCTTCGGTTCGTGACCTTCAGCTCTCACTGGATCGGTTCGCAGCCGAGTGTTCAGCGGCTGGAATGAGGATCAGCATCTCCATATCTGAGGCCATGGTTCTCAGCAGGAAACCGATGGTTTGTACAGTCCGGGTAGGGGACAGGACTCTGTCCCAGGTGGAGGAGTTTAAGTATCTCGGGGTCTTGTTCACGAGTGAGGGAAAGATGGAGAAGGAAATCAGCCGGAGAATCGGAGCAGCTGGGGCAGTATTGCAGTCTCTCTGCCGCACTGTTGTGACGAAACGGGAGCTGAGCCAGAAGGCAAAGCTCTCGGTCTACCGAGCTATCTACATTCCTACTCTCACCTATGGTCATGAAGTGTGGGTAATGACCGAAAGAATAAGATCGCGGATACAAGCGGCCGAAATGAGTTTCCTCAGAAGGGTGGCTGGCATCTCCCTTAGAGATAGGGTGAGAAGTGCAGTCACCCGAGAGAGACTCGGAGTAGAGCCGCTGCTCCTTCGCTTGGAAAGGAGCCAGCTTAGGTGGTTCGGGCATCTCGTGCGGATGCCTCACGAGCGTCTCCCTAGGGAGGTCCTCGTTGCACGTCCCACTGGGAGGAGGCCCCGCGGCAGGCCAAGGACCAGATGGGGGGATTACATCTCCTCTCTGGCCTGGGAACGCTTCGGGATTCCCCAGGAGGAAGTCGCAAATGTTGCTCTGGAGAGGGAAGTCTGGGGGTCTCTGCTGGAGCTGATGTCCCCGCGACCCGATTCCGGATAAGCGGTTGAAGATGGATGGATGGATGGATGTACTGTACTGTGCAATCTACTAATAAAAGTTTCAATCAATCAAAAACGCAAGTGAATGCAACGCATACTTGGTCAACAGCCATACAGGTTACACTGAGGGTAGCTGTATAAACAACTTTAACACTGTTACAAATATGCGCCACACTGTGAACCCACACCAAACAAGAATGACAGACACATTCCGGGAGAACATCCGCACCGTAACACAACATAAACACAACAGAACAAATACCCAGAACCTCTTGCAGCACTAACTCTTCCGGGACGCTACAATACCCCCCCCCCCCCCCCCGCCCACCTCAACCTCCTCATACTCTCTCAGCATGTCCCAAATTCCAAGCTGCTGTTTTGAGGCATGTTAAAAAAAAATAATGCACTTTGTGACTTCAATAATAAATATGGCAGTGCCATGTTGGCATTTTTTTTCCATAACTTGAGTTGATTTATTTTGGAAAACCTTGTTACATTTTTTAATGCATCCAGCGGGGCATCACAACAAAATCAGGCATAATAATGTGTTAATTCCACGACTGTATATATCGGTATCGTTTGATATCGGAATCGGTAATTAAGAGTTGAACAATATCGGATATCGGCAAAAAAGCCATTATCTGACATCTCTACTCTAAAGGCTTAGTGGCCACATGCGTGGACAGCACCTTTTAGGTCTTATTTCCAAAATTGTGTACACTACTGAAAAAACGAAAGAGCGTCAAAGGAAATGGCTCTTAAAATATCACTTCCATCATCTTGTGGAATGCAATCGAACATGATCGTGTCTGCAGCAATCACTTTGTAAAATGTTTGTTTGAACATCTTATTTGTTTGAGAAACTCCGCGAAGCAATCGAGTTTATGCTCTACTATATCAGTAGTGTTAGAATAAACTAAACGAAAAGAAAGGGCAAGAGATCGCATTAATGTGTGTTCTATTGTGGTTGCTATGCCTTTGGAGGTGGGAGGAAGCCGGAGTACCCGGAGGGAACCTACGCAGTCATGGGGAGAACATGCAAACTCTACACACTGAGCCTGGGAATCGAACCCAGGACCTTCGTATTGTGAGGCACATGCACTAACCCCTGTTTCACAAAACAGCACCTTTCATGTGTTGCAAAGATAGAGGCCTCAGTGAGAATTGAACTCACGACCCCTGGTTTACAAGACCAGTGCTCTAACCACTGAGCTATGAGGCCTTGACACCCACTCACACTTGTTTTAATACAATCAAGCTGCTGTACGATCCTGTGAATAAAACCGCAGAGAAGAAAAACGGATATATAATATTAGTTAAGTCAGGAAAAAAACTAAAACGCGTCAAAGGAAAGGGCTCTTAAAAATATCACCTCCATCATCTTGTGGAATACAATCGGACAGTGATCGTGTCTGCAGCCATCACTTTGTAAAATGTTTGTTTGAACATCTGATTTGTTTGAGAAACTCTGTGATGCAATCAAGTTTATTCTCTACTATATTAGTAGTGTTAGAGTAAACTAAACGTAAAGAAAGGGCAAGAGATCGCATTAATTTGTGTTCTATTGTGGTTGCTATGCCTTTGGAGGTGGGAGGAAGCCGGAGTACCCGGAGGGAACCCACGCAGTCACGGAGAGAACATGCAAACTCTACACACTGAGCCTGGGAATCGAACCCAGGACCTTCGTATTGTGAGGCACACGCACTAGCCCCTGTTTCATAAAAGAGCACCTTTCATGTGTTGCAAAGATAGAGGCCTCAGTGAGAGTTGAACTCACGACCCCTGGTTTACAAGACCAGTGCTCTAACCACTGAGCTATGAGGCCTTGACAACCACGTTCACTTTCTTTAATACAATCAAGCTGCTGGAGGATCGTGCGAATAAAACCGCAAAGAAGAAAAAGGGATATATAATATTAATAAAGTCAGGAAAAAACTAAAGCGCGTCAAAGGAAATGGCTCTTAAAATATCACTTTCATCATCTTGTGGAATGCAATCGAACGTGATCGTGTCTGCAGCAATCACTTTGTGAAATGTTTGTTTGAACATCTGATTTGTTTGAGAAACTCTGTGATGCAATCGAGTTTATGCTCTACTATATTAGTAGTGTTAGAGTAAACTAAACGTAAAGAAAGGGCAAGAGATGACATTAGTTTGTGTTTTATTGTGGTTGCTATGCCTTTGGAGGTGGGAGGAAGCCAGAGTACCCAGAGGGAACCCACGCAGTCATGGGGAGAACATGCAAACTCTACACACTGAGCCTGGGAATCGAAACCAGGACCTTCGTATTGTGAGGCACATGCACTAGCCCCTGTTTCACAAAACAGCACCTTTCATGTGTTGAAGATAGAGGCCCCAGTGAGAATTGAACTCACGACCCCTGGTTTACAAGACCAGTGCTCTAACCACTGAGCTATGAGGCCTTGAGACTCCCTCTCACTTGTTTTAATACAATCAAGCTGCTGAACGGTCGTGTGAATAAAACCACAAAGAAGAAAAACAGATATATAATATTAATAAAGTCAGGAAAAAACGAAAGAGCGTCAAAGGAAATGGCTCTTAAAATATCACTTTCATCATCTTGTGGAATGCAATCGAACGTGATCGTGTCTGCAGCAATCACTTTGTAAAATGTTTGTTTGAACATCTGATTTGTTTGAGAAACTCTGTGATGCAATCGAGTTTATTCTCTACTATATTATTAGTGTTAGAGTAAACTAAATGTAAAGAAAGGGCAAGAGATCGCATTAATTTGTGTTCTATTGTGGTTGCTATGCCTTTGGAGGTGGGAGGAAGCCGGAGTACACGGAGGGAACCCACGCAGTCACGGAGAGAACATGCAAACTCTACACACTGAGCTTGGGAATCAAACTCAGGACCTTCGTATTGTGAGGTTCATGCACTAACCCCTGTTTCACAAAACAGCACCTTTCATGTGTTGCAAAGATAGAGGCCTCAGTGGGAATTGAACTCACGACCCCTGGTTTACAAGACCAGTGCTCTAACCACTGAGCTATGAGGCCTTGAGACCCACTCACACTTGTTTTGTTACAATGAAGTCGCTGGAGGATCGTGCGAATAAAACCGCAAAGAAGAAAAAGGGATATATAATATTAATAAAGTCAGGAAAAAACTAAAGCGCGTCAAAGGAAATGGCTCTTAAAATATCACTTTCATCATCTTGTGGAATGCAATCGGACGTGATCGTGTCTGTAGCAATCACTTTGTAAAATGAAGTGAATTATATTTATATAGCGCTTTTCTCTAGTGACTCAAAGCGCTTTACATAGTGAAACCCAATATCTAAGTTACATTTAAACCAGTGTGGGTGGCACTGGGAGCAGGTGGGTAAAGTGTCTTGCCCAAGGACACAACGGCAGTGACTAGGATGGCGGAAGCGGGGATCAAACCTGGAACCCTTAAGTTGCTGGCACGGCCACTCTACCAACCGAGCTATACCGCCCAAAGATAGAGGCCTCAGTGGGAATTGAACTCACGACCCCTGGTTTACAAGACCAGTGCTCTAACCACTGAGCTATGAGGCCTTGACACCCACTCACACTTGTTTTAATACAATCAAGCTGCTGGAGGATCGTGCGGATAAAACCACAAAGAAGAAAAACAGATATATAATATTAATAAAGTCAGGAAAAAACGAAAGAGCGTCAAAGGAAAGGGCTCTTAAAAATATCACCTCCATCATCTTGTGGAATGCAATCGAACGTGATCATGTCTGCAGCCATCACTTTGTAAAATGTTTGTTTGAACATCTGATTTGTTTGAGAAACTGTGATGCAATCGAGTTTATTCTCTACTATATTAGTAGTGTTAGAGTAAACTAAACGTAAAGAAAGGGCAAGAGATCGCATTAATTTGTGTTCTATTGTGGTTGCTATGCCTTTGGAGGTGGGAGGAAGCCGGAGTACCCGGAGGGAACCCACGCAGTCACGGAGAGAACATGCAAACTCTACACACTGAGCCTGGGAATCGAACCCAGGACCTTCGTATTGTGAGGCACACGCACTAGCCCCTGTTTCACAAAAGAGCACCTTTCATGTGTTGCAAAGATAGAGGCCTCAGTGAGAATTGAACTCACGACCCCTGGTTTACAAGACCAGTGCTCTAACCACTGAGCTATGAGGCCTTGACAACCACGTTCACTTTCTTTAATACAATCAAGCTGCTGGAGGATCGTGCGAATAAAACCGCAAAGAAGAAAAAGGGATATATAATATTAATAAAGTCAGGAAAAAACTAAAGCGCGTCAAAGGAAATGGCTCTTAAAATGTCACTTTCATCATCTTGTGGAATGCAATCGAACGTGATCGTGTCTGCAGCAATCACTTTGTGAAATGTTTGTTTGAACATCTGATTTGTTTGAGAAACTCTGTGATGCAATCGAGTTTATGCTCTACTATATTAGTAGTGTTAGAGTAAACTAAACGTAAAGAAAGGGCAAGAGATGACATTAGTTTGTGTTTTATTGTGGTTGCTATGCCTTTGGAGGTGGGAGGAAGCCGGAGTACAAGGAGGGAACCCATCCAGTCACGGGTAGAACATGCAAACTGAGTCCGGGAATCGAACCCAGAACCATTGTATTGTGAGGTACATGCACTAACCCCTGTAACACAGTGCTGCAAAACAGCTTCTTTCATGTGCTGTACAGACAGAGGCCCCAGTGAGAATTGAACTCACGACCCCTGGTTTACTAGACCAGTGCTCTAACCACTGAGCTATGAAGCCTTGACACTCACTCTGTGATGCAATCGAGTTTATTCTCTACTATATTAGTAGTGTTAGAGTAAACTAAATGAAAAGAAAGGACAAAAGATTGCATTAGTTTGAGTTCTATTGTGGTTGCTATGCCTTTGGAGGTGGGAGGAAGCCGGAGTACCCGGAGGGAACCCACGCAGTCACGGAGAGAACATGCAAACTCTACACACTGAGCCTGGGAATCAAACCCAGGACCTTCGTATTGTGAGGCACATGCACTAACCCCTGTTTCACAAAACAGCACCTTTCAGGTGCTGTACAGACAGAGGCCCCGGTGAGAATTGAACTCACGACCCCTGGTTTACAAGACCAGTGCTCTAACCACTGAGCTATGAAGACTTGAGACTCTCTCTCACTTGTTTTAATACAATCAAGCTGCTGGGCGGTCGTGCGAATAAAACCGCTAAGAAGTAAAAGATATATATAATATTAATAAAGTCAGGAAAAAACTAAAGCGCGTCAAAGAAAATGGCTCTTAAAATATCACTTCTATCATCTTGTGGAATACAATCGGACAGTTAGTAGTTATGACTGGAAAATGTTTTATTTCAGCACGGTTGTCTTACATAACAGTAGTGGTGTTACATAGGTGGGGTCCGTGGTGCACCCTACGTAATATCCGTTCCCAGCACATATCACTACACCCACCTATAGTAAAATACCTTTATTTTGAAAAGAACTGCTGTCGAGTTGGGAACGGAAGTTGCTGACTTTTGGCGCATGTGTAAATGGCTTGACCAAGATGGCGGACTGAGAGACTGTTCTTTCTGGAGAAGTCTTACATAAATATATATATATATATTCACGTCAAATATAGCTACAAATACCTCAGGATTCGTCTTTTGTAAAGCCCACAAAAACGGAAGTTGAGTTTGGAGCGATGGAGTGTTATCTGAAGTGAAGATTGAAGACGTGATAGAAGATGGACGACTACTGCTATGCTAAGATGGCGACGTCCGGTAAAAGAGAACATGAAAGAGAATCACTAACGGAGAAAAAAGACGATAACCGAAGATAAAGTGGAGCGAGTTGAAGTTTCCAACAACGTAATTTTGGAGAACGTTGTAAACCCCGAAAAGAGCGTGGATGCGAAATGAGCCGACTTTGTTGAAGAGTGTAAAGAAAGAGCCGCCATGATTGTTAGCTTGAAGAAGGCAGTGGAGTTCACATCAGAGGAGATGAAAGAATGCAAAAGTCAAATGAAGAAAGTGGAAGAGCAAAACAAGCGCTTGTGTAAAGACAATAATGATGTGAAAGAAGAGATGTTGGGGAAGAGTAAGAGATGTGCAGTGTGTGAAGAGAAGACTGGATCACATGTCTACATCAACTTGCAGAGGATTGGAGGTAATAAAGAACAAGAATAATATGATTACTGTCAACTTTTGATTGGGAAGTTCTCCACAAGTGTCACAGATCAAAGTCCAGGAAAATTACCAAAGCAAATTAAATGATTTGTTGTTCTATCTGGTTTGCAAATCAACATATGTTTTCGGATCTCTAAATGTTTGGCACTTAAAACATGGATTGTTTAAAAAATATGTTTTCTTAAGTTGCAAAAAGTCAAAATCTATTTGTATATTTCAACAAGAAATTAATTCTTCCAACGCGGACACTTCTTTGTTAATAACTTAGGACTAATTACAGTAGTGCCTTTTTCAAAGGGTTTGTTGAATCCCAAATCGTATACAAAAAAAAACATTTCCCCATAATTTCCCTGTTTTTTCCATTACTTTATTAATATTATATATCCGTTTTTCTTCTTTGTGGTTTTATCCACACGATCGTCGGGCAGCCTGATTGTATTAAAACAAGTGTGAGTGGGTGTCAAGGCCTCATAGCTCAGTGGTTAGAGCACTGGTCTTGTAAACCAGGGGTCGTGAGTTCAATTCTCACTGGGGCCTCTGTCTGTACAGCACATGAAAGGTGCTGTTTTGCTGCATGGTGGGACAGGGGTTACTGCATGTGCCTCACAATACGAAGGTCCTGGTTCGATTCGATAGAGTTTGCATGTTCTCCCCGTGACTGCGTGGGTTCCCTCCGGGTACTCCGCCTTCCTCCCACCTCCAAAGACATGCACCTGGGGATAGGTTGATTGGCAACACTAAATGGGCCCTAGTGTGTGAATGTTGTCTGTCTATCTGTGTTGGCCCTGCGATGAGGTGGCGACTTGTCCAGGGTGTACCCCGCCTTCTGCCCGAATGCAGCTGAGATAGGCTCCAGCAAACCCCTGCGAACCCGAAAGGGACAAGCGGTAGAAAATGGATGGATGGATGTACCTGTATGTCAATCCAATTGGTGTTGTGTGCTATAAAAAAAGCTTTAGAATCTGATGTGTCGTTTTATATCTCAATTATCAGAATTTAGTAGGGGATATTTTATGCAAAACCAACTTTCCTCACCTATTGGACCATGTTTTTGTGTATTTGAGATCTGCATCTGTCCTGGACATTTATAATCAAACCATAAATGCATGGTGGGGATATTCAGGGCTGTATGCTTTGTTTTCTACTCAGAGCACAGGTGCCCCTAAATGTCTTAAATAAGACCATTTTGTCATCAATACTGAAACAACGTACACAGTAACACACACAAACTTAACACACAGAAGTCTTAATGCAACTCTAAACTAAACATCCCTAACCCAAAGTGTTTTTATAGTCAAGTCATACTATGTCATGGCGTACACACGTACTAATCTGCACATACAGTTACATCACATGACTGACATCACGTCACATGAAATTACATTATTGATCATAATGCTACATGCCAGATGGACAAGTGATGTTGATAGGTTTTCTATATAGCGAGTCCCTCAGACCCACAGGCGGTGATGTGTGTGGTCCTTGGAAATTTTAGATGGGTCCCACTTTAAGGTCTGTGTATGTTATGCTAGTACCACGTGCATATATGTTTTAATTACTGATGCGTGTTTATTTACAGTACAGTTCAAAGTTAGGACACACCTTCTCATTCAAAGTGTTTTCTTTATTTTCATGACTATTTACATGCCCTGCGATGAGGTGGCGACTTGTCCAGGGTGTACACTGCCTTCCGCCCGATTGTAGCTGAGATAGGCTCCAGCGCCCCCCGCGACCCCGAAGGGAATAAGCGGTAGAAAATGGATGGATGGATGGACTATTTACATTGCAGATTGTCACTGAAGGCATCAAAACTATGAATGAACACATGTGGAGTTATGTACTTAACAAAAAAGGTGAAATAACTGAAAACATGTTTTATATTCTAGTTTCTTCAAAATAGCCACCCTTTGCTCTGATTACTGCTTTGCACACTCTTGGCATTCTCTGGATGAGCTTCAAGAGGTAAACACCTGAAATGGTTTTCACTTCACAGGTGTGCTTGGAGCGCATTGAGAGAATGCCAAGAGTGTGCAAAGCAGTAATCAGAGCAAAGGGTGACTATTCTGAAGAAACTAGAATATAAAACATGTTTTCAGTTATTTCACCTTTTTTTGTGTTCATTCATAGTTTTGATGCCTTCAGTGACAATCTACAATGTAAATAAATATTCATGAAAATAAAGAAAACGCATTGAATTAGGGGAAGGTGTGTGTCCAAACTTTTGACCTGTACTGTATTTTTAGATGCGCCTGAAGAAAGCCCGTTTTGTACACTATTGAGTTGTTTCAATGCACAGTAATGCACAAGTCTGTTTCGGTTTGGTATCAGAATCAGAAATACTTTATTAATCCCCGAGGGAAAATTAACATTTTCAGCACAATCCCATTCAAGATCAGACAAACATTACAAGGAGACAGAACAGGATCAAACATTACAGGGAGACAGAACAGGATCAAACATTACAGGGAGACAGAACAGGATCAAACATTACAGGGAGACAGAACAGGATCAAACATTACAGGGAGACAGAACAGGATCAAACATTACAGGGAGACAGAACAGGATCAAACATTACAGGGAGACAGAACAGTCTTTTCCAGTCTACAATATTTTGTATATGTTGAGTTGTGGTGAAAGTCAAGTAAAAATCCGATGGATGGTGGTGATCACAGGTGTCCATATTGCACACGGTCTTAGCAAAACAAAACAAAAAAACAACTATTGTAGTAAACAAAGCTACCGGGGTGGGGGCGAAAGCCTAGTCAGTGCGAGGGGGTGTGGGAGGGAGGGCTTCATTTGCATCTAACAACTCCGCCTCTCAAAACCGCCAATATTGGCTTGAAAATAGTTCTTTACAGCAGAATCTATCAATATTTTGACCAAAGAACCATCATTACATGTTATATAGACCAACATTAGGTGTTTAGAAAAAAAGATCATGATATGACCCCTTTTAAAATGCAAGTTGTATATATGAACACTATATGAATGACATACTGTGTCAAAAAAAGTAAGTAATTAAAATGACCAATTTCCATTCATAGTAATTGTACAGAAAGTGGATACAATTTATTGCACTTAAATGTAAAAAAAATCCTCACTGTCGACTTCTTAGGAAAAGTATTGTCAAAAAAATGTTGAGCTATATTTCCTCATTGATTTTTTTCCCCACTGCTAGTTTGGAGTATCGTAATGTCCATCAAACGCATGTTTTGCGATTCTCCCTCCACTTATCTGAGTCTCAGCCAAGTCATGTAAACATTGATCCATCATTCTGGCAAGGCACTAAATGAATGGCCATGAAACACTACACACACATACAGTACATAGAGGAAAATGGGTACCGAGTTCAAGGGGAAACATTTCATGGATCATTTCTGAACTAAAGTGTGTTTGTGTCCTGCAGACGTCCAGCAGCTGATTGATCTTCCAGAAGAACTTCCACCTCAATCGCAAGGGGGGAGCTCCACTTTGAAGCAGGAGACTCCACAGCCACCCCACATTAAAAAGGAAGAGGAGGAACTCTGGATCACTCAGGAGGGAGAGTGTCTTCTAGGACGAGAGGAAGCTGATTACACCAAGTTGCCACTGACTGTTGTCTCTGTGAAGACTGAAGATGATGAAGAGAAACCACAACTAGACAACTTCCTAGCTCCACTGTCAGATAGTGAGGCTGAAGATGAGGTTGAAGAACCTTTGAGCAGCGATGCAGACTGTGAAGGTGATATGAGGACTCACACTGACAACAAACACTCTGAACCCTCTAAAAAAAATTTGAGCTGCTCGGTTTGTGCTAAAAGCTTTACTAAAAAGCACAATTTGACTCAACACATGAGAACACACACGGGCGAAAAACCATTTCACTGTTCAGTCTGTGGTAAACAATTTTCCCATAAGTGCAATTTGACTGAGCACATGGGAACACACACAAGAGAAAAAACATTTACTTGTTCAGTTTGTGGTAAAATCTTTGTTTCCAGACAAGGTTTGACTCAACACATAAGGAGACACACTGGACTAAAACCATTTAATTGTTCAGTGTGCAATAAAAGCTTTTCTCAAACCAGCCACTTGACTCTGCACATGAGAACGCACACAGGAGAGAAACCATTTAAATGTTCAGTGTGCGGCAGAAGGTTCTCTCAAAATAGTTCTTTGACTCAACACATGAAAACGCACGCTGCAGAATAATCATTTAGTTGTTCAGTGTGCTGTAAAAGGTTCCCACATAATGCAGACGCAGTAAAACACATGAGAACACACAAGGGAAAATAACCAATTAGCTGTTTAGTTTGTGGTATGTTGCTCATATGTGGTGACATCCACCCTACCCAGGACCTCCTCACTGCTTCTTTCACAAATATCTGAGGTATTCATACAAACTGGATTATCTGGAGCATAATCTTATCTACTCATGACCCCATGTCTTCTCTGTATCTGAAACTTTCCTGAACAGTAAGATAGATGAATTTACAACAAGTTTTAAAAAAAAATTCATATTTATCACTCAGGTCTAAGAGAGCACAGCCTGTAGGTTCAATGTGCACAATTGAATATCTTAGTTGCTCAGACAGTAATGTGTTTAGATTGGGTTATGATGTTTGTAATGAGGAAAGATGTTAATTTTTTAATTATTTTTTATATTTTCCTGAAGGAACTCTCCTGAAAGAATCAATAAAGTACTATCCATCTATCTACTTATTTTTTTTATTCATGTTTGCATTTAAGATAGCTAGCGATTAGCACGATAACTGTTAACACGATTAGTGATGTAAGTTAGTGAACAGCAGCGCTAGAGTTAGAGTTGCTGATCGCTATGAAGTTTAGTACAAGCTTCCTTCTCCAGGAAATTAGCAGTATCATCATTTTATCGAAGTGTGCTCATTAATCAAGCTTTTACCTTAATTGCCAAGTGACAAAATAATACTAATTGGTGTTTTCTCTGATTCCTGGAAGTGTATTGTCTTACCAGCACACGATACACATGAGGTGGCACAAAAACAATGGGATTAAACGTAATGTGCATGCAAAATTATGCAGATGAGTGGAAAAAAGACCAAGTCTACCAGAATGTGTTACTTTTTATTTGACAAAGCGTGAGTATGTCAAATCACTAGTCACTTTACTCAACCAAAAAATAAGGCCAAATGATTTCCACATTTAAGTAACCATGGACGGAGTCACAGAATTGGCCAATAAAAGGCTGTTAAACGTGAGAAAATTGACGTAATTATGAGTGAATTGTTGTCATGGCACTTTCTCCATTTGATTGATTTTAGAACATGTTTTTTTATGATACAAAAAGCAAACACTGTATTGTGGTAAAATAAGTGAAAATAGTAAACAATAGAATTAAAAAGATTGTTTTCATATTGCTATTGTTGTATTCATTTATTGTTACTATATTTGTTAACTTATGTGTTATTTATTTGTTACTATCTGGTTGCTCTTTTAGATTGTATTTAACGTTGAGTTTTCGTGGTACTGTACAATGAATACTTGTGTTTTCAAATGAATAAATAATTGTGTTATTAATTGTGATTTTCAAATCAATCAAAAATAATCCTGATTATTATTTTTTTACCCTTATTATCCAACCAGGCTGGATAAAATATGTATCACGATACTTGAGTCACGATAAAGTACGATACTGTGACATGAAGATTTATTACGATATTCTACAAAGTTAAATGTAAAATACAGATTAAAAGTCAAGCTATAGATATGTACGTACACCAGATGACTGTAATAATTCATTACACAAACTGTGTCAAAACACAAAGTAATTCAAATGATCATTTCTATTCATTGTACAGAAAGTGGATCAAATTTCTTGCCACCTGAATCTAAAAAAAATATCCTCACTGTCAACTGCTTAAAGAAGATAATACTAATTTTTAAAGTTTTGCAATACATTTCCATATTGATTTTTTCCACACTGCTCAATTGTAGTGTTATAATTTCCATCATAACAGTTTTTTATTTGTATTTTCTGTGATTCTAGCTTCTCTTGTTTGAGTATAAACCAAGTCATGTAAACATTGATCCATCATTCTAGCAAGGCACTAAAGGAATGGCCATGAAACACTACACACACATACAGTACATAGAAGAAAGTGTGTTTGTGTCTCGCAGACGTCCAGCAGCTGATTGGTCGTCCAGAAGACCTTTACCATCAGTACACTTTGAAGCAGGAGACCCCACAGCCACCCCACATTAAAGAGGAAGAGGAGGAACTCTGGATCAATCAGGAGGGAGATTGTTTTGTAGGACCACAGAAAGCTGATTACACCAAGTTTCCACTGACTGTTCTCTCTGTGAAGACTGAATATAATGAAGAGAAACCACAACTAGAAAATATTTTCACTCCACTATCAGATAGTGAGGCTGAAGACGAGGTTGAAGAACCTTTGGGCAGCGATACAGACTGTGAAGGTGATGTGAGGACTCACATGGACAACAAACACTCTGGATTCTCTAAAAAGAAGAGAGGTAAAAAAAATTTGAACTGCTCAGTTTGTGCTAAAAGTTTTACTAAAATGTACAATTTGACTCAACACATGAGAACACACACGGGCGAAAAACCATTTAAGTGTTCAGTTTGTGGGAAAAGCTTTTCTGTTAAGAGCACTTTGACTGAACACATGAGAACACACACAGGAGAAAAACCATTTAATTGCTCAGTTTGTGGCAAAATCTTTGTTTCGAGACAAATGTTAACTCGACACATAATGACACACACTGGACTAAAACCATTTAATTGTTCAGTTTGTGGGAAAAGCTTTTCTGTTAAGCGCACTTTGACTGAACACATGAGAACACACGCAGGAGAAAACCATTTTATTGCTCAGTTTGTGGCAAAATCTTTCTTTCGAGACAAATGTTAACTCGACACATAATGACACACACTGGACTAAAACCATTTAATTGTTCAGTTTGTTGTAAAAGCTTTATTCAAAAGAGCAGATTGACTCAACACATGAGGACACACGCAGGAGTAAAACCATTTAGTTGTTCAGTCTGCAGCAAAAAGTTCTCACGTAAAACATATGCAGTAAAACACATGAGAGCACACAAAGGAGAATAACTGACCATCTGATTAGTTTGTGGTGTGTTGCTCAAATGTGCCAACATCCATCTAAACCCAGGAAATCTTCAAAAAAGGTGCACTACGTATTTTCCAATTATCCGACGTATTCGTACGAACTGGGATTATCTGAAGCATAATCGTATCTCTTCATGACCCCATGTTTTCTCTGTATCAACACGTTTCTAAGCTTCTGAGCCATAAATGGCAATTATGTGGTCTCTGTCGCCATCTAGAGGACAAACGACGCCATCGCAGTTGCAATGGCGTTACATAAACTACGCATGAAGGGAAACGCCGTCAAGGAAACTAATTACCTCTCAATTGACCCAAAAACAACTGAACTTAGCATATGATGCACCAAACTTGTGCAGAAGTAGCAAGGCACGACATTCAGTTCAAATGCTGTATATATGTGACAAAACTTACATTTAGTCGTCAACGCACACAAAGCTGGCTGCCACCATTGATCGAAACCGGCTATTCTGACCAAGACCTGCTTAAAAGGGGAAATGACGTCAAAGATTGACCCACAAGCTTAAAGGCACAGGAACATTACAGACCAGGTTAAAGGCACACAATAGGCTTTCGTACAGCCTCACTCCTGGCCGTTGTTTCGACAAGGAACTTATTGTTGTTGGGGGGGGGGGGGGGGGGGGGGGGGGGGGGGCAGTGTAATGGCCCAGAGGGTTATTTTATTTTGTTCATGTGTACTGTATTGTTGATGTCATGTGTTACTCCCTCCAGTCGAAAGTACCAGACCAAATGTTCCTTTTTTCAACAGGCGTCGTGATTCGTGAGAACTGTACAAAATACAAAATAAATGATTAGAATACCATACTTGCCAACCTTGAGACCTCCAATATGGGGGGGGGGGGGGCGTGGTTATTTACAGCTAGAATTCACCAACTCGAGTATTTCATATATATTTCATATATATATATATATATATATATATATATATATATATATATATATATATATATATATATATATATATATATATATATATATATATATATATATATATATATATATATATATATATGTATGAAATACTTGACTTTCAGTGAATTCTAGCTGTATATATATATTTTTTTTTATAATTTTATTTACATAGAAGAAAGGAAAAAAAAATACTTGAATTTCAGTGTTCCAGTGGCTATCCATTAGATGGCAGTATTGTCCTGTTTAACTTCTCCATTCATGATGAGTATATCATTTCGGCCGCCATGTCTGTAATTTTCTTTGTTCTTCTGCTTCGTCTCCTTGTTGTGTGCGCAGTTGTGCACTCTATAAAAGCCCTAGATGTTATGACGTCTGGGCAGGCAAGCTGTGGGAAAGCGGACGTGAGAACAGGCTGTCCCCACTCAGTCTCAGGTCCGCATTGAGCTGGAGGGGGCGTGGCCTCCAGCTCCGGCTGAATACCGGGAGTTTGTCGGGAGAAAATCTCTGCCGGGAGGTTGTCGGGAGAGGCGCTGTATATCGGGATTCTCCCGCTAAAAACGGGAGGGTTAGCAAGTATGGAATACAATACAACACAAGGCGATTCTCATAGAGAACATAAAACGTGTATTTTCTACTCAAATTACTTTCGACTGGAGACAGTCCGATATTATCGGCCGATAAATGCTTTAAAATGTAATATCGGAAATTATCGGTATCGGTTTCAAAAAGTACAATTTATGACTTTTTAAAACGCTGCTGTACGGAGTGGTACACGGACGTAGGAGTATACAGAGCAGTTGCGTCTCCCAGTCATCCTTGCCAACCCTCTCGATTTTCCCGGGAGACTCCCGAATATCAGTGCCCCTCCCGAAAATCTCCCGGGGCAACCATTCTCCCGAATTTCTCCCGATGTCCACCCAGACAACAATATTGGGGCACTGCCTTTGCGTGCCGGCCCAATCACATAATATCTACGGCTTTTCACACACACAAGTGAATGCAAGGCATACTTGGTCAACAGCCATACAGGTCACACTGAGGGTGACCGTATAAACAACTTTAACACTGTTACAACTATGCGCCACACTGTGAACCCACACCAAACAAGAATGACAAACACATTTCGGGAGGACATCCGCACCGTAACACAACATAAACACAACAGAACAAATACCCAGAACCCCTTGCAGCACTAACTCTTCCGGGACGCTACAATATACACCCCCGCTACCCCCTTTAGCTAACGTTTAGCATAATAACTTTGAAAAGCGTCAAATTAAAATAACAGTCAGGGTAAAAAATTTAAAAAAAGGATTGCTTTTGCCACATTCACTAGAAGGGTAAATGAATCATTTTGGGTGGTTACATTGTCAACCTGAAAGGGACTTCTTTTTCCTGTGACAGTGTGCATCAATCATTAATGTCCCACACTACAACACGTACAGAGCAAATATTGTTCCGCCATCAAATAGACCCACATATCGTATATTTACAAAGTTATACAAAAACAATATATTGTGAATTTAATTATTTATACACTTCACAAAATGCTTATATAAACATAACACTTTAGATGTATGAAATTACTTCAAAACTGCCGTTGGCAGCTACATAATGTGTTTGGAGAAACACATTTGTGCTTTGTTTTAAAGATGTGCTATTTGGTTTTACACAATATGAAAAAACAATTGAAAATTAATTTGACCTTTGCAACATCATTATACTATTGGCTAAGTTTTATATTCATAAATGTACGTTTTTCAATCCCCGACCTGTTTTTTGAGCCTTTAAAAAAGAATTAGAACTCTACGTTAAAACACTCTCTACCTCTAACAACCAAAAAGCTGTAAAAAAAAAACCGATGATGCTGTGTTCCAGATTTAAGTTATTTACTGAAATTGAGTGAGCTTATGACTTTGCACTTTGTTTCTTATATATATATTTTTTGCATTCTATTTTAGTTACTTTGAATTTAAAAAACCCCTGGCGCTGTTTTGTACTGTTTTTGTACTTACTTTGATTATTATTTCTCAACTGTTTGTAAATGTTGAAATGTATAAATAAAGGTTTATAAAATAAAAACAAAACAAAACAAAAAATACCTTTGAGCACCAGTCATCGAACATGTCTGCGCACGTGCTTGTGGACGGATAAAAGTCATTAAAATGTTCAGAGTAGTTGATTACATGAGGATAAATATTTTTTAAATCGTTTTTTAAAACAACATTGAAATGCTTTTGTTTTGGAAAAATCGCTGTCATGTAGGGAACGGAAGTTGATGACTTCTAGCGCATGCGCACACGTACTTGCAGCAAAGGCGAAAGACGAAAATGGCGGACTGAGTGGCTGTGGCTTTTTCGGAGCAGTTTAGAATTTATTCACAGCATAAATAGCAACAAATACCTCATTTGTATTTCTAAAGGCCACGAAGTTGAGTTTGGAGCGATGGCGTGTTATCTGAAGTGAAGATTGAAGACGTGATAGAAGATGGACGACTACTGCTATGCTAAGATGGCGACGTCGGTAAAGAGAACATGAAAGAGAATCAGCGCCGGAGAGAAAAAGACGAAATATGAAGGTGAGTTAAAGTTTTTATAATTTGACAGCTATTTTAAGCTCTAAAAGGGTGTTAATGACAAATGAACCCACTTTGTTGAAGAATGTAAAGAAAGAGCCGCCATGATTGTTAGCTTGAAGAAGAAAGTGGAGTTCACATCAGAGGAGATGAAAGAATGCAAAAGTCAAATGAAGAAAGTGGAAGAGCAAAACAAGCGCTTGTGTAAAGAAAATAATGATTTTGGGAAGGAGTAAGAGATGTGCAGTGTGTGAAGAGAAGACATGTCTACATCAAGGTGCAGAGGATTGGAGGTAATAAAGAACAAGAATATTACGATTTTAAAAAGCACGTTTTTTCAATTGCAAAAAGTCTAAACCTTATTGTATATTTCCACAACTTATTTTTCAAGCGTGGACGCTATTTTTTTTAAATAACTTATTACTAATCACAGCTAGTGCCCCGGTTTTTGTTTCTATTTCAAAGTTTTTAAAAACTGAATCAGACAAAAAACAATATCACACAACGATAATTGAATTTACATTCTATTTTATTGAGAAAACAATCAAATCATCTAGTAAACACAGCCGCGTGGATGCTGCTAGAGCAAGCAAAAGATTCAAATCTCATCACGCCCGATTGGATTTTGTACATTTTTAAAATGTCCTTCCATCCATCTTCTTCCGCTTATCCGAGGTCAGGTCGCGGGGGCAGCAGCCTAAGCAGAGAAGCCCAGACTTCCCTCTCCCCAGCCACTTCGTCCAGCTCCTCCGAGGGGATCCCGAGGTGTTCCCAGGCCAGCCGGGAGACATAGTCTACCCAACGTGTCCTGGGTCTTCCCCATGGCCTCCTACCGGTCAGACGTGCCCCTAAACACCTCCCTAGGGAGGCGTTCGGGTGGCATCCTGACCAGATGCCAGAACCACCTCATCTGGCTCCTCTCCATGTGGAGGAGCAGCGGCTTTACTTTGAGTTCCTCCCGGATGGCAGAGCTTCTCACCCTATCTCTAAGGGAGAGACTCGCCACCCGGCGGAGGAAACTCATTTGGGCCGCTTGTATCCGTGATCTTGTCCTTTCGGTCATAACCCAAAGCTCATGACCATAGGTGAGGATGGTAACGTAGATCGACCGGTAAATTGAGAGCTTTGCCTTCCGGCTCAGCTCCTTCTTCACCACAACGGATCGATACAGCGTCCGCATTACTGAAGACGCCGCACCAATCCGCCTGTCGATCTCACGATCCACTCCTCCCTCACTCGTGAACAAGACTCCGAGGTACTTGAACTCCTCCACTTGGGGCAAGATCTCCTCCCCAACCCGGAGATGGCACTCCACCCGTTTCCGGGCGAGAGCCATGGACTCGGACTTGGAGGTGCTGATTCCCATCCAAGTCGCTTCACACTCGGCTGCGAACCGATCCAGTGAGAGCTGAAGATCCTGGCCAGATGAAGCCATCAGGACCACATCATCTGCAAAAAGCAGAGACCTAATCCTGCAGCCACCAAACCGGATCCCCTCGACGCCTTGACTGCACCTAGAAATTCTGTCCATAAAAGTTATGAACAGAATCGGTGACAAAGGGCAGCCTTGGCGGAGTCCATCGACCACTTTAAAAAAAAAAACATTTATACGCTCTCAGAATCATAAAATCGGGTAAAAATTGATTAATGGGCTTTGCAACATGCATGCAAATGTCTGAGCTTGTAACGGTGAAACAGATGAGTGAGCTTGAGTGGAAAAAAGACCACACAACTAGAAGTTTGAGATCTCACCGTGGTTGCTGCTTTTTTTTTCTTCCAATTATTATTGCCACAATAATTGTGCAGCCTTAGACTGAGTATTGGCAAGGACTTCACAATATTAAAAGTCTCATGTTACTTGAGTCACGATACAATACTATTTTGCAATATTGTGATATTAAAGTTCAAGTTCAAGTTAAAGTTCCCATGATTGTCACACACACACACTAGGTGTGGTGAAATGTGTCCTCTGCATTTGACCCATCCCCTTGATAACCCCTGGGAGGTGAGGGGAGAAGTGAGCAGCAGCGGTGGCCGCGCCTGGGAATCATTTTTGGTGATTTAACCCCCAATTCCAACCTTTGATGCTGAGTGTCAAGCAGGGAGGTAGGGTCCCATTTTTATAGTCTTTGGTATGACTCGGAACAACCTACCGATCTCAGGGCGGACACTCTAACCACTAGGCCACTGAGTAGGTGTTTTGCAATACTCTACCAAGTTTTCAGAAAAATGTAAAACTCTGCTTAAAAACAAGTTGTATATATGACAGTAATAATGCATTCGTCAAACTGGGTCAAAAAAGAAAATACCGTATTTTTCGGACTATAAGTCGCAGTTTTTTTCATAGTTTCATAGTGCGACTTATACTCAGGAGCGTCTTATGTGTGGAATTATTAACACATTACCGTAAAATATCAAGTAATATTATTTAGCTCATTCACGTAAGAGACTAGACGTATAAGATTTCATGGGATTTAGCGATCAGGAGTGACAGATTGTTTGGTAAACGTATAGCATGTTCTATATGTTATAGTTATTTGAATGACTCTTACCATAATATGTTACGTTAACATACCAGGCACGTTCTCAGTTGGTTATTTATGCCTCATATAACGTACACTTATTCAGCCTGTTGTTCACTATTCTTTATTTATTTTAAATTGCCTTTCAAATGTCTATGTTGGGTTTTATCAAATAAATTTCCCCAAAAAATGCGACTTATATGTTTTTTTTCCTTCTTTATTATGCATTTTCGGCCGGTGCGACTTATACTCCGGAGCGACTTATTCTCCGAAAAATACGGTAATTCAAATTATCAATTTCCATTCATTGCAATTGTTCAGAAAGTGGTTTAAATTTATTGTTACTTAAATGTAAATAAAAGTCCTCTATTTCTTATTAGTTAATTTCTTAAAAATAGAAGTTATATTGTAAGAAACATTGATAAATTCCTGTATTGCTCCCCCCCCCCCCCCCCCCCACTGTTAGTTTGTAGTACCCTAATGACCATCGGAACAGGTGTTTTGTATGTTCTGTGATTCGAGCTTCACATGTCCGAGTCCAAACAAATCATGTAAACATTGATGCATCATTCTGGCAAGGCACTAAATGAATGGCCATGAAACACTACACACACATGCTGTACATAGAAGAAAGTGTGTTGTTTGTGTCCTACAGATGTTCAGCAGCTGATTGGTCATCCAGAAGGGGGGAGCTCCACTTTGAAGCAGGAGACTCCACAACCACCCTGCATTAAAAAGGAAGAGGAGGAACTCTGCATCACTCAGGAGGGAGAGTGTCTTCTAGGACCACAGGAGGCTGATCTCACCAAGTTGCCACTGACTGTTGTCTCTGTGAAGACTGAAGAAGATGAAGAGAAACCACAAGTAGACAACCTCTTAGCTCCACTATCAGATAGTGAGCCTGAAGACGAGGTTGAAGAACCTTTGAGCAGCGATACAGACTGTGAAGGTGATATGAGGACTCACACGGACATCAAACACTCTGAACCCTCTAAAAAGAAGAGAGGTAAAACATGTTTGTGCTAAAAGTTTTACTAAAAAGAGCCATGAGCCATTTGACTCAACACATGAGAACACAGGAGAAACCATGTAGCCTAATTAGGGCTGGGTGTATGGACCTAAACTCATATTCTAAAATATTTTGGCTGAATATCGATCGCCGTTTTTCTCCCCCGGAAAGATACACAGATGCACATAAAATATTTAAAAGCCTTAAAAGAAATATAAGAATAATACAGTATAATTTTCAATCTTCTTTAAAAATCCTCATCTAATAATAATAATAATAATAATAATGGATTAGATTTATATAGCGCTTTTCTAGACACTCAAAAGTGCTTCACAGAGAAGTGAGAACCCATCATTCATTCACTCCTTGGTTTTGATTGAGATTGATTGAGACGTTTATTAGTAGATTGCACAGCAAAGTACATATTCCGTACAATTGACCACTAAATGGTAACACCCCAATAAGTTTTTCAACTTGTTTAAGTCGGGGTCCACTTAAATTGATTCATGATACAGATATATACTATCAGATATACTATCATCATAATACAGTCATCACACAAGATAATCACATTGAACTATTTACATCATGTATAATCAGGGGTGTGGAGGGGGGGGGGTAGGATATGGACAGCAACTAGTGGACATAGAGAGAGAGAGATCAGAGGGCATAAGAAAAAGTATCTGCATTTGATTGTTTACATTTGATTATTAGCAATCCGGGGACGGTGTTAGTTTAGGGTTGTAGCTGCCTGGAGGTGAACTTTTATTGCGGTTTTGAAGGAGGATAGAGATGCTCTTTCTCTTATACCTGTTGGGAGCGCATTCCACATTGATGTGGCATAGAAAGAGAATGAGTTAAGACCTTTGTTAGTTCGGAATCTGGGTTTAACGTGGTTAGTGGAGCTCCCCCTGGTGTTGTGGTTATGGCGGTCATTTACGTTAAGGAAGTAGTTTGACATGTACTTCGGTATCAGGGAGGTGTAGCAGATTTTATAGACTAGGCTCAGTGCAAGTTGTTTTACTCTGTCCTCCACCCTGAGCCAGCCCACTTTGGAGAAGTGGGTAGGAGTGAGGTGGTGGTAAGCTACTTTCGTAGCCCCAGCTGCCCTGGGGTAGACTGACGGAAGCGTGGCTGCCAGTTTGCGCCTACCGCCCCTCCGACCACCACCTATCATTCATCATTCATTCACCAGTGTGAGCGGCACTGGGGGCAAGGGTGAAGTGTCCTGCAAAAGGACTTAACGGCAGCGCTTTGGATGGTAAGAGGCTGGGAGCGAACCTGCAACCCTCAGGTTTCTGGCACAGCCGCCCTACCCACTACGCCATGCCGCATAACAATAGCAACACAAAAGAACAAAATATAAAACAAAGCCCTTGGTTTAGCAGGACATTTCAAACATTAGTAACAACTTGAAAATAATTTACCTTTAGCAATAGTGTTTGTTTAGTTCAACATTTTTAGCAAACCCTTGTTCCCTTAAAGGCCTACTGAAATGATTTTTTTTTATTTAAACGGGAATAGCAGATCCATTCTATGTGTCATACTTGATCATTTCGCGATATTGCCATATTTTTGCTGAAAGGATTTAGTAGAGAAAATCAACGATAAAGTTCGCAACTTTTGCTCGCTGATAAAAAAAGCCTTGCCTGTACCGGAAGTAGCGTGACGTCACAGGAGCTAGTATTCCTCACAATTCCCCGTTGTTTACAATGGAGCGAGAGATTCGGAGCAACAAAGCGACAATTACCCCATTAATTTGAGCGAGGATGAAAGATTCGTAGATGAGGAACGTTACAGTGAAGGACTCGAGAGGCAGTGATGGACGTATCTTTTTTCGCTCTCCCTTAACTTAGGTACAAGCTGGCTCATTGGATTCCACACTCTCTCCTTTTTCTATTGTGGATCACGGATTTGTATTTTAAACCACCTCGGATACTATATCCTCTTGAAAATGAGAGTCGAGCACACGAAATGGACATTTAAAGTGACTTTTATCTCCACAACAATACATCGGTGACACACTTAGCTACTGAGCTAACGTGATAGCATCGTTCTCAAATGCAGATAGAAACAAAAGAAATAAACCCCTGACTGGAAGGATAGACAGAAGATCAACAATACTATTAAACCATGTACATGTAACTACACGGTTAAAAATTCTCAGCCTGGTAAGGCTTAACAATGCTGTTGCTAACGACGCTAAGGCTAATTTAGCAACTTAGCAACCGGACCTCACAGAACTATGATAAAAACATTAGCGCTCCACCTATGCCAGCCAGCCCTCATCTTCCCGTCAACAGCCGTGCTCACCTGCATTCCAGCGATCGACGGCGCGACGAAGGAATTCATCCGTGGGTTTGGCGGCAAGCATCGGCTAGGCGTAGTAAGTAGTCCTTGTTGTGTTGCTGTAAGTATTGTACTTAGCCGCTAATACACCGATCGATCCCACCTACAACGTTCTTCTTTGCAGCCTCCATTGTTCATTAAACAAATTGCAAAAGATTCACCAACACAGATGTCCAGAATACTGTGGAATTTTGTCGAAGAAAACAAGAGGTTTTTGTATCTGGTCGATGGGGTCCAACCACTTCCGTGGATTTTATGACGTCACGCGCATAAATCATATCCAAAGGAGTTTTTCAACCGGAAGTGTGGCGGGAAATTTAAAATTGCACTTTATAAGTTAACCCGGCCGTATTGGCATGTGTTGCAATGTTAAGATTTCATCATTGATATATAAACTATCAGACTGCGTGGTTGGCAGTAGTGGCTTTCAGTAGGCCTTTAAACATTAAAGGCCTACCAAGCTGTCAACTCCAGGTGACAATATTGCCACAGCTGCTAAACAATTTCAGACTGTGTGTACATGTGTTGTATCCGTGCTTCTTGAGCAAAGCAGTTGTGACCATAAAGCTCAAATGACGAGGTAATTACTTCTGGCAGCTTTTTAAATACCCTGGCAACTAGGAACATATCTATTCACACAAAGTTTATATTTTGTCAGAAATGTCTTCATGGTGTTCCAGTGCATCCATCTCTTTTGATAGAATCACGTAAATTGCACCTCGCCGCGCTGCTGTCATGAACGTGTGTTGCCCCGAGTCATAGCGAGGTTTGAGTCAAACGGATCTGATTGCTGGCAACAATAGTGCAAAGGATTATTTTGTCATCGAGAGCAAAATCCATGGAAAAACGGGACAGAATGAGCAGAGACTTCCGCGTCAACACATATACGATGTGGTGGCATTGTCCAAATTACACCCATCTTTCTAAAACAGGGGTGTCCAAAGTGCGGCCCGCAGGTCATTTTTTAACGGCCCCACGACACATTTTAAAAATACGATAAAAAAAACCAAACAAACGTGGTATAAAACAGAAAACAGGTGAAATGTAACAAAAAAATGTTGCAATGTTTACTCTAATAACACAAAGCTGCTAGGTTGGCTGTTTCTTTCTTTAAAAAATAATATTTAATCAAAATCAACGTCACTATGAATTATTGACCTATTCAAGGCTCCAATTACGTCACATTAAATATTCCACTTTGATATATTCTTTTGGGAAAATGTTGCATATTTTGTGTTTTCCATATAAAAAACTGAGCTGTTGTTTTTTAAAAGAAGGGCCTAAAACGAACAAACAAAAAACATAAACAACAATAAAACTTAGAATTGACGGACAGATCTGAAGCTGATCTCGAGATTATTGTGCTAAAAGTAATCAGTAAAAAAAAAAAAGTATAATTTATTTTTTAACACTTTAATAAGTAGGACCCTTTTGGATCCCTAAATTTTTTTGCGTGTGTCATTGCTCAAAAAATTTCAATGTTGTTATGAGTTATTGACCTTTTTAAGGCTCCAATTATTTTATAATCTCAAATATTCTACTTTAAAATTTAATTCGGGGAAAAAATTGCATATTTGGTGGGTTTTTTTCCATAAAAAACCTGGGTTTTCTTTGACAAAAAGGGCATACAACTTAAATGTTTAAAAACGTTTTTTTGACAGATAGACCTAATGTTGATCTAGAGATTTAAACTTTGAATAATAATAATAATAATAATAAAAATAAATAATGACACATTTTTTTATATTTTTTTGACCAAAACTCTTTGGGTTCACTGGGATCAAGCCTGAGTGGCGGCCTAAATGTATATTTTTTTATACATTTATTGTATTGGTTTTTAAAATAAAAAATATCAAAATGGCCTCCGCTTGCTTTGATTTTTCAGTGTGCGGCCCTCAGTGGAAAAAGTTTGGACACCCCTGTTCTAAAATATACCGGTATCATTTATAATAGCAGCCCTGAGCCAAATCATGGACAAACATCTCATGGATCATGTCTGTACTAAAGTGTGTTTGTGTCCTGCAGACGTCCAGCAGCTGATTGGTCATCCAGAAGTACTTCCCCCTCAGTCAGGGGGGAGCTCCACTTTGAAACATGAGACTCCGAATCCACCCCACATTAAAAAGGAAGAGGAGGAACTCTGGATCACACAAGAGGAAGCTGATCTCACCAAGTTACCACTGACTGTTGTCTCTGTGAAGACTGAAGATGATGAAGAGAAACCACAAGTAGACAACCTCTTAGCTCCACTATCAGATAGTGACACTGAAGATGATGTTGAAGAACCTTTGAGCAGCGATACAGACTGTGAAGGTGATATGAGGACTCACACTGACAACAAACACTCTGAATGCTCTACAAAGAAGAAAAGCAAAACAGGTTTGAGCTGCTCAGTTTGTGCTGAAAGTTTTACTAAAGGGAGTCTCTTGACTCAACACATGAGAACGCACACAGGGAAAAAAAAATTTTATTGCGCAGATTGCGGTAAAATCTTTGTTTCCAGACAATGTTTAACACGGCACATGAGAACACACACTGGACTCAAACCATATAATTGTTTAGTTTGTGGTAAAAGCTTTACTAGAAACACCTACATGACTCAACACATGAGAACACACACAGGGGAGAAACCATTTAACTGTTCAATTTGCGGTAAAAGATTTTCTCGAAACAGCTACTTGACTCCACACATGAGAACGCACACAGGCGAGAAACCATTTAACTGTTCAGTTTGTGGTAAAAAGTTTTCTATTAATAACCGTTTGACTGAACACATGCGAACGCACACAGGAGAAAAAACATTTAGTTGCTCAGTTTGTGGTAAAATCTTTGTTTCCAGACAAGGTTTGACTCGACACCTAATGACGCACAGTGGACTGAAACCATTTAATTGTTCAGTTTGCGGCAAAGGATTTTCTCGAAATAGCTATTTGACTCAACACATGAGATTACACACAGGAGAAAAAACTTTTAACTGTTCGATTTGTGGTAAAGGCTTTTCTTTCAAGAGCAATTTGACTGAACACATGAAAAAACACAGCAAAGAAAGGACATTTAGTTGTTCAGTCTGCGGCAAAAGATTCCATCGTAATTCAGACGCAGTAAAACACATAAGGACACACAAGAGAAAATAACCAATTAGCTGTTTAGTTTGTGTCATGTTGCTCATATGTGGCGACATCCACCCAAACCCAGGACCTCCTCAAAATAAATTCACTGCTTCTTCCACAAATATTTGCGGTATTTGAACAAATTGGGATTATCTGGAGCATAATCTTGTCTTCTGTGTATCTGAAACTTTCCTGAATAGTAAGATAGATTATGCTTGTAGTGCTTGGTTACTTCTTTTCAGACCTGATGAGTCTAGCTGGGGAAGAACTGTAGTCTTCTTCAGTGATACTTTTACCGCCTCCAGAATGTCTGACTTTGAACACCAACAACATGAATTGAATAGCCTGAGGCCTCATTGTGTGGCAAAACAACAAAAAAATGTTGTACGCACAAAAACTGTAGATGTACTAAAGTGTGTGCACGGATTAATCAACGATCATCAATCAATGTGAAATTGACACTCCGTGTCCACGCCCCCGTTTAATTAAATCATATTTAAATTAGCCATGCGTCTGAGATCTCCCACTCTGCACAGTCAGAAAACACAAAAATAATGAGCAAGACGGTGAAAAAGGAGAATTTCACCGACAGTGAGTTGGAGCCTTCCCGGTAAGGTATATTCAGGTGTGCTGGAGAGGAGGCTACGCCGGATAGTCGAACCTCGGATTCAGGAGGAACAGTGTGGTTTTCGTCCTGGTCGTGGAACTGTGGACCAGCTCTATACTCTCGGCAGGGTCCTTGAGGGTGCATGGGAGTTTGCCCAACCAGTCTACATGTGCTTTGTGGACTTGGAGAAGGCATTTGACCGTGGGGGAGTGCTCAGAGAGTATGGGGTATCGGACTGTCTGATTGTGGCGGTCCGCTCCCTGTATAATCAGTGTCAGAGCTTGGTCCGCATTGCCGGCAGTAAGTCGGACACTTTTCCAGTGAGGGTTGGACTCCGCCAAGGCTGTCCTTTGTCACCGATCCTGTTCATAACTTTTATGGACAGAATTTCTAGGCGCAGTCAAGGCGTTGAGGCGATCCGGTTTGGTGGCTGCAGGATTAGGTCTCTGCTTTTTGCAGATGATGTGGTCCTGATGGCTTCATCTGGCCAGGATCTTCAGGTCTCACTGGATCGGTTCGCAGCCGAGTGTGAAGCGACTGGGATGAGAATCAGCACCTCCAAGCCCGAGTCCATGGTTCTCGCCCGGAAAAAGGTGGAATGCCATCTCGGGGTTGGGGAGGAGACCCTGCCCCAAGTGGAGGAGTTCAAGTACCTCGGAGTCTTGTTCACGAGTGAGGGAAGAGTGGATCGTGAAATCAACAGGCGGGTCGGTACGGCGTCTGTAGTAATGCGGACGCTGTATCGATCCGTTGTGGTGAAGAAGGAGCTGAGCCGGAAGGCAAAGCTCTCAATTTACCGGTCGATCTACGTTCCCATCCTCACCTATGGTCATGAGCTTTGGGTTATGACCGAAAGGACAAGATCACGGGTACAAGCGGCCGAAATGAATTTCCTCCCTTAGAGATAGAGTGAGAAGCTCTGCCATCCGGGGGGAGCTCAAAGTAAAGCCGCTGCTCCTCCGCATCGAGAGGAGCCAGATGAGGTGGTTCGGGCATCTGGTCAGGATGCCACCCGAGCGCCTCCCTAGGGAGGTGTTTAGGGCACGTCCAACCAGTAGGAGGCCACGGGGAAGACCCAGGACACGTTAGGAAGACTATGTCTCCCGGCTGGCCTGGGAACGCCTCGGTATCCCTGGGCTTCCCTGCTTAGGCTGCTACCCCGCGTCCCGACCTCGAATAAGCGGAAGAAGATGGATGGATGAGTTGGAGGTGTTTCTTGCTGGAGTGTAAAAATGTTGTCTATTCCACTTTTGTTGCAAGTTAGTGAGACACATATGCTCAATGTGCATCACAGAGATGAATGTTAGGACAATGACATAAATAAATGTAATCACCAAGAAGCCAGCCATCACACACAATGCCAGCTTGTAGTCTGTTCCCAACCATGCTGTTACTTACAATGTAAGAATCATGTGTTGAACCAGGACACATCACTACAATGTTGTTCATTGCATTTGCACATCACATATGATCTGTACATTGATCCTAAATATGTTTCCTGTTTACATTTACATAATCATCATGTGATGGTGCTTTTATAGCAATGTGTGTGCAGTCAGTGGCTCACATTAGGAAAAACGCTGTTGCTTCACATTGTGCTTTAATGTTGGCCTGTGGTATGGGAATTTAATATATCTGGCTAACGTGTTGATCATTTTTTAATGTTGTTTTTTTGCCTATGATTTTATATCCAATCATGTAATTTCACTTAGGAGGTGTGTTAATTGTTCATATCCTCTGATGTGCACATCAAGCAGTCTGAGGAGTAATTGTTTGACATTTCTTTATTTAAACAACATCCCCTCTGTGTGTCACCAAAGTATCCACAGCTTGTAGAAATGTGCGTACGACAGCCATGAAGTTGGCGTGAGGCACCGCACAGCTCCACTTTGGCGTGAAAAAGGGCGTACGCCAGGTTTTTGTGCATACATGAGGCCCCTGGTGTTGATGTTTTGTGTCTACAGACCAACATCAGATGATGACACACAAGAATCTCCCCAAGTTTTCTCAACCATAAATTCTGGCCCAAAGATGTTGTTATTAAATTGTGTTCTTTTGACTCTTCAAAGACTAATGGCCCTGATGAGATCTCAGCAACTGTACTTAAAAATGTGTGCTGGAGCTTGGTAGTTCCACTTCTTCAGCACTGGTTTTTTTGTTTTAACAAATGTTTTCCCTTTATGATGGACTATCTTTGTTGGTTTTTTTTACCAAAATCATTGAACCCATTTCCACAGGTTTGATTTTCTTCCATTTTATGGACTTATTTTGGTTTATGTGACGTCACGTGAGTTCACTTCCTGTTGTAGGTAGACACGTCATGTATGGATCTTCATATTTACCTTTACTGTATAGTAGTTGTGTTTGAATATCTTGCTTTATTGTCTGAACATTAATGATAGTCTGACAACTACTGAAGATATTTTTGTCATGACCACATTTTGAAAATGTATAGAATTGGTATTACTTTGTTATTGAAATAAATATGAATTTTAAAAAATATATATATATATTTATCACTCTTTTCTAAGAGAGCACAGCCTGTAGGTTCAATGTGCACAATTGAAAATATTAGTTGCTCAGACAATATTGTGTTTATACAAGTTTAGATTGGGTTATGAGGTTTGTAATGGGGAAAGACGTTAATGTGTCTTGTTTTCATGTTTGCATTTAAGATAGCTAGTGATTAGTGGCGCTATGGGCTTTAGCTGGTAGCTAGCAATCAGCGCAGTAGCTTGCTTCTTAAGGAAATGAGAAGTATCACCAATTTGAGTTTATACAAGCGCAGTAATCAAGCACGATTGATTGATAATTTCCATTTGAAACGGTCATATTATCGGAGGTTTTCAAGGATTTAAGGAACTTTGTCACACCAGCAGAGTTCCTCGAGAGGTTGTCAAGAAGGGCGGAAGAGTCGAAGGACGCACAAGTTTGCACAATTTTGCAGTGATTACTGTGTTAAAGTTTTGTTTGATATATTTTTAATATACTAGTATTTCCCATTGAAATATTATCTTAATATTATTTGTATTTGATTTTTTTAACAAACAGAAACTTTGTCAGGAAATGTACTTGTACGACTTCACTTTTGTTTATTTTGTACGCAAATGTGTCAGCGTACATACACACAAAAAAAAGTTGGGTTACATAAATAACCCAATTTAACCCAACTTCTGGTTCAGAAAAGGACGAACCCCTTATTTGAGTTATTTTAACTCAACATTCTGGGTTATTTTTTTCAACCCAAATTTTGCGTTGAATCATTTAACCAAAAAGTTGAGTTATAATAACTTAATGTTGGGTTATTCCCAACCAAACTATTGGGTTGAATTATTTAACCCAAAAATTGAGGTATGCTAACTCAATGTTGGGTGATTGTAAATAATGTTAAAGGAGATGCATCCATAATAAAATTCACTTCAAGAAAAAAGTAACTTTTTATTTTGAAAAAAGCCTTTTACCCAAAAATGCGTTTCTCGTTGAAAAACAACCCAAAAATGGTTCATAATTTTGAAAACCTAGAAATTGAGTTAAAATAATACCCTTAGGACCCCCCAAAATTATTGCTATTCGTAAAAATAACTCCAAAATTTAACCCAACACTAGCAACTCATAAATTGGGTTAGCAAAATAACCCAGTATTATTTAGTGTGTATGACAACCGGACAAAAATTAAATATGGTGATGATTCAGTACTTGTTAGTTTGTTAAACAGAAGTTGTAGACCTCCATGCTTTTCCAAGTTTCCATTTGTTTTGTGGTGTAGAATGGCGTCTGGAGGGCAAGATAGTTTGATATGTTTAGGATAATCCTTGATATCACTCAACATATATTTTTTGTAGAAAGTAAATGAGTCTATTCCGTTGTATAGTTTATTTTTTAAATTTTTTTTGCTCGTATCTGCTTCATGCAGGAAGATTTAAGCCTCTTTTGTACTCGTATAGTTCGCGCCATAGACATCTTATAAGTAGAAGCAGCATTGGCTGCTGTGACGCGAGAAATTCGGCCGCCGACTTGAAGTGGGGATGAGGAGCCGGCGAGCTGCCTAAACTGATAGTTGACAGGTAGAAAACAAAGATGCCGGGCTGGTGCTCAGCGTTTTCCTGCTCAAATGAGCGGACTGTTGAAAATAGGAATCGGGGGATTACTTTTCACAAGTAAGATTTAACATTAACGTACTATTGGTTGTATTTTGTGAAAAGAGTGTGTGCATATTGTATATAGTTCTCTGCAAACCTATGGTGGCATCCCACCTTCCGCGTGCAGATTGTATATAGTTCTCTGCAAACCCAAGAAATGTTGTATTTTCTCTTCATTATTTTTGTCAGAATGCACCAGAATGCTTCATTTGTATGTGAAAATCACAAAGAAATCTTCTGGGGGAGGTTGACCCCCCTACAGGGGTTTAGTTTACAAACTTTCAGCCCCACCTAAAACAAAATTCACCAGCCGCCACTGATGATGCATTGTCATTTTAGGCAAAGTATAAGACAATACTTTCTTAACAGTATAATTGTAACCAGGAATAAGTCTTCAAGTAACAATATTCAAATACTAACATTGTTGGGTAACACAGAATTTGGTTTTATTCTGAATCCAGTGAAACAGATTGGTGGTTTTAGCTGATATAAAGACTTTCAGGTGTTTATATATGTTTATGTTTAAGTATTTGGCAGACGTTTTTATCCAAAGCGACATACATAAACAAATACATATAAAACAATCACTGTAAACATGATCATTTAAGGGAAGAATGTAATACAAAATATCAATACAAAGTGTCAAGACAGAATAAACTCCCTGCTGCTGCAGCAACAGAGATACAGGCTATAAGATATATAGATATCTAGTGTATTCATACATTGTTTATGTAGGATATACGCATGTATATATAACCTAATCATATTCTTTCTTCAATTTAAAAATAGCTGACCGTTTTCCCCCTTCTCTGGGATTATATTCCCAGTTTTGATCTCGGACGTCTGGTCACTTATAGCATATAAGAATATTCTATTACTGTTAAGCAAACTATGAATAATAAAACACGCCAAAACATGTGTCCTTTATCATAGCTACACGTATGACAAAAAAGTGCGTGAAAATCAGTGGTATTCAGTGAGGTAAAATGAATTAAATGCGCTGACAGTTCATTGCTCCTGCCAAATGAATTGCACTGAGTGGAGCGGATCACCACTCCAAGATGGCGGCCCCGCGTCTCGTCAGCGCCAGTAGGCAGTCGCGCTTGATGCTGCTGCTTGCTTGGTTTTCACTTCCGGGAAGAAGTCACGTGACGGGAAACAAGCAATACAGCTGTGCCTGCGTGAGTCATTTAGTGCAATGGCAGTAGAGTGAAAGAGTGAAACTTCAGAGGTAATAGTTTTAAATGGAGGCGTAGAAGATGAATAAAAAAATTCTGTTCTGGGTGTTTTTTTTCCTGTGTTGTGGCTCATTAACCACCCCTTGTTCAATTTCACGTCGCGTTTGCTTTTTCTTGCGTGTTTGCTTGTTTTAATGAACAAAATACATTAAGCATTTAGCAGGGTGAAGGGAATGACGTCACGCGCGCACATGCGCAGAACCGACCGAATTTCCGGAAGTGAAGGCCAGGTGGCGGGCAAGATGGCGGACTGAGTGGCGGTGGCTTCCCCGTTTCTAAATGATGATATATATTCACAGCAAATATAGAAACACCTACGTCATGTATTAGTTTTTTTCTTAAGACCGCGAAACATAAGTTGAGTTTGGAGCGATGGAGTGTTAGCTGAAGTGAAGATTGAAGACGTGATAGAAGATGGACGACTACTGCTATGCTAAGATGGCGACGTCCGGTAAAAGAGAACCACCAACGGAGATAAAGACGAAAGATGAAGGTGAGTGAGTTTCAGTTTTGTCATTTGAAAACTATTTCAAGCCCTGAAAAAAGTGATGAGAAATTAGCCAACTTTTCAACAATGTAAACAAAGAGCCGCCATGATTGTTCAAGTTAAAAAGTTGAAGTCCCAATGATTGTCACACGCACACTAGGTGTGGTGAAATTTGTACTCTGCATTGGACCCACCCCCTTGTTCACCCCCTGGGAGGTGAGGGGAGCAGTGAGCAGCAGCGGTGGCCGCGCTCGGGAATCATTTTTGGTGATTTAACCCCCAATTCCAACCCTTGATGCTGAGTGCCAAGCAGGGAGGTAATGGGTCTCAGTTTTTTTAATAGCCTTTGGTATGACTCAGCCAGGGTTTGAATTCACGACCTACAGATCTCAGGGCGGACACTCGCAGGTGGAAGAGCAAAACAAGCGCTTGTGTAAAGAAAATAAAGATATGAAAAGGACAGATTTTGGGGAAGAGTAAGAGATGTGCAGTGTGTGAAGAGAAGACTGGACCACATGTTTACATCAATGGGCAGAGGATTGGAGGTAATAAAGAACAAGACTAATATGATTACTGTCAACTTTTGATTGGGAAGTTCTCCACAAGTGCCACAGCTCATAAATGCTGCATTCCATTTACCTCCAAAGTTGGAAGTCGCAGCTGGGATTTACGTCACAGCCAACTTAAAGGTGCGATGTTGGTAATCAAGATGGTCACATCAACAAAAGCTTTTTTTTGCAGTTGCCTTGTTTAAATATAAAGAACTTATGGAAAAAATACACACTCTTTTTGTGACCCTCAAAGACGGTGGATGAAGAGGAAGTGAATTATATTTATATAGCCCCTTTCTCTAGTGACTCATAGCACTTTACATTGTGAAACCCAATATTTAAGTTACATTTTTAAACCAGTGTGGGTGGCATTGGGAGCAGGTGGGTAAAGTGTCTTGCCTAAGGACACAACAGCAGTGACTAGGATGGCAGAAGCGGGTATCGAACCTGGAACCCTCAAGTTGCTGGCACGGCCACTCTACCAACCGAGCTATACCACCCCAAACACAGATGCAATTGCCAGCAGCGTACAGCGTAGTTAATACTACTGTCACCTTACCACATGTACAAATACAATAATACATTGTATGATTTACTGCCAAAAAAAGTAATCAGAAGTGCGAAACACGAATATTATGGAAGCGGATATTCTTTTTTACATTCTGTGCAGCCATCTTTGAAACTAATTTGGGGGGTGGTGAGAAAAAGCCCTCTTCTACCGCAGGAACTTTTACAGCAACTTTCCCATTTACCTGGGTAAATAAAGTTCCCCCTGTGTTTCCACCAAAAACAACCTGGGTGGATTTAGTTCCTCAGGAACCTTGCAGAGTTTCTGCCAGCTCGGCGGGTCTTTTACAAGTTTCCCGGGAACTTTTCAGGGGCGGGATGTGTTGTCGAACGCTGATTGGTTGAACACAGAGTGCTAGGTGACTTGTGTATTTCTATTCAAACAAACTTGACAACAAAGAAAGAAAGTAGAAATAGGTTTTGATTTGCAGGAACTTTTGTGGGGCATCTTTGTGCCAACGAACGCTGATTAGTAGAACTATCTTGCAGTGTTTTTACCCAGCTATAGTCTATAAACTATATGCGTGCTATTTTTGTTTATCATTTTTACTAACTTCATTTCGATACGCAAAGCTACGAGAAGTGGGCGGAGTCCTTTAAAGCGTGTTTACGGGGTAATATGAAGCCGGACTCGAAGCAATGACCCCAGCTGCTTACCACTCTAAGACTTTGTTGGATAAATGTGGAAAAAAAGGAAGCAGTACACAAGTGGAACGAAGGAAAATAGCCTAAAATATGAACAACTTACATTGTTAAATGTTGTAAAAGTAGTCAGTGACACTCCATTTGTGTCGTTATTAGCCTCAACCCGAGTGAACAGAATGCTAATGCAAACAAGCTAATGCTAAAGCGAATGTGTATATGTTGTTGGTGTGAGATAAACACTGATTTTTTTTTATTTATAGCAGAAATGGACCAAAAGGAATCGTGTGACTCTCATGAGTTCATCATTTACTGGGAGGACGACTTTTGGACATTGCGGACAAAAGCCTGACTTTTTATGAACTATTTGGTACACTTTATTTTTTAAATCAAATTGTTTTATATATGGTGGCTTTGTCTTTCATTTACTTACTTTTTTAGTCAAATAACTGTGGTCTAATATAGTCTGTTTATTTACATGGTATCAGTGTAGAAATATACTAAACCGCTCCTTTATACATCATCAGCCTGATTTGTAGAAACTACCCTGAAATGAAATGCGATGGAAACACAAACCAAACACTTCTACAGGAATCTATTGTTCCAGGAACTACAGGTTCTAGGAAGGAACTCAGAGATTCTGACTTCCCAGGACAAATGGAATGGACTATATGTCAAATAAAGTTACCAAAGAAAGTTTAAATCATTATTTTTTACAAAGCAAAATATAATTTTTGATCTGTAAATGTTAGGCAGTTAACACAATGTACTGGTAATAAAAGCACAGGTTTTTAAATTTAAAAAAGTCAAAATCTCATTGTATATTTCTAAAAGAAACACATTTTTCAAACGTGAAAACTTCTTTCTGAATAACGACGGACTAATTACAGTAGTGCCTCAGTTTTTAATTAGTAATGCAATCAAAAGAGTTTGTTAGAAACAGAATCGTACAAAAACCTAATTCTATATAATGTACAGTAAATTCAATTTGTGTTGTGTGATATGGATACAAATATATATTCTGATATACTGTATGTCATTTTATATCCCTATGATGATGTTCTAGTTCTTATTTTCTTGTTTCTTTAAAAATGTTATATTGAATTCCTTTGATGGTGGTAAGGTATGATATGTTTTAATAACTAATAGTTTATGTTAAAAATGTGTCTGGAATTGAACAAAGTGCCAAATTAGAAAATACATCTTTCTCGAGGTTATGACACGAATATTCAAATGAAATAGCATTTTGTAACAACGGAAATAACACCGAAATAAATTAGTCAAATAAACAAGTACCAAACAATATAAATAAAAGTGCTGATTATAACACAAACACAACAGTCTTAAAACGCAATCGATGTGCTTGTTTTGTTGAGAGTAGTGCAAATGTTGCAGTCCATGAAAAGCGCAGACATTTTTATGTGGTAATGAGTTTTGGTGGTACTGTTTTTACGTTTTTAAATGACTAAATATTTGTGTTGTTTATCGTGATTCCGAAATCACTCAAAATAATCGTGATTATTATGTTTTGCCATAATAGTCCAGCCCTAGACGAGGTATTGGCAAGGACTTCACGATAAACCATGTATCACGGTACTTGAGTCACGATACAATAGTGTATTGCAATATTGTGACATGGAGTTTTACTGCGATTTTTACAAAGTCACTGAAAAATGTAAAAAACAGCTTAAAATAAATGTTGTATACAAGTACACTTGATGACAGTTATCATTTATTGGACAAACTGTGTCAAAAATAATGTAATTAAAATGATCAATTTCCATTCATTGCAGTTGTACAGAATGTGGATCAAATTTCTTGCCACTTAAATCTAAAAAAGTCCTCTACTTCTTAACTACAGACTTCTTTGAGATAGATACTATCTTTTTTAGATGTATTTCAATATTGACTTTTTCCCCACTGTTAGTTTGTAGTATCCTGATGTCCATCGAAGCAGATGTTTTCTACTTTCTGTGATTCTCGCTGAACTTTTCTGAGTCTATGACAAGTCATGTAAACATTGATCCATCATTCTGGCAAGGCACTAAATGAATGGCCATGAAACACTACACACACACATACGATACATAGAAGAAATGTGTGTTTTTGTTGTTTGTGTCTTGCAGACGTCCAGCAGCTGATCGGTAATCCAGAAGAAGTTTCCCCTCAGTCATGGGGGAGCTCCACTTTGAAGCAGGAGACTCCACAACCACCCTGCATTAAAAAGGAAGAGGAGGAACTCTGGATCACTCAGGAGGGAGAGTGTCTTCTAGGACGAGAGGAAGCTGATTACACCAAGTTTCCACTGAGTATTCTCTCTGTGAAGACTGAAGATGATGAAGAGAATCTACAAGTAGACAACCTCTTAGCTCCACTATCAGATAGTGAGGCTGAAGACGAGGTTGAAGAACCTTTGAGCAGCGATACAGACTGTGAAGATGATATGAGGACTCACATTTACAACAAACACTCTGAATGCTCTACAAAGAAGAGAGGTAAAAACATGTTTGAGCTGCTCAGTTTGTGCTGAAAGTTTTACTAGAAAGAGCCATTTGACTCAACACATGACAACACACACAAGAGAAAAACATTTAAGAGTTCAGTTTGTGGCAAAAGCTCTTCTGTTAAAAATATTGTACAGAACCATTGAAATCCATTGTTTTTATTTCCAGAGCGTTTTTCTGTGCACCAAGCTATGCAGCTACTTGGGTTGATTGATGAAGACAACTCAGATTTAGACCTATATGACAATGATGATCCCATCCAGGATGAAAATTACCAACCATCAGCACAGGAGGAAAGCAGCAGTGACGACGAGGACCCCATTCCTGAGCCCACAGAGCACAGCAGAGGACATAAACGTTGCCGTGGCGCAGATAATGGTTAGTCAAGGCCCAGTAGATTTGTGTTTATGTTATGTAGTTAGGGCCTCAGGGCTACGTGAAGGATTGGACGCAGAATGCTTATTTACTTGTCGGTTCATTGACAGGGATAGAGAGTACAGGGACGGGTTCACCCCACACTCCCAGACGTCGATGTCGAACTGGACCGACTGATCATGAAGAAGATGACTCGGAGGAGCCAACACCAGGACCAAGCCAAACCAAAGAAAATAAAAAAGGAGAGTCCAAACAAAGTAATTGTTACTATTTTAGCATGCCTTGAGGGTAAATCTTCAAAATTCATGTAAACGTCCAAACAGATTCAAGTTTTTAATGCACCACATGGCCTACACCTCATTTGCTAACATAGATAAAATGTAACTTACTGCAATAAATACTATTCATACTAAATACTATTTTATTCTGATTCTGGTTGTGCAGGACGTGGAATACGCTGGAAGGCTACCCCATTGACGCCAAACCTTGCAGAGTATCAGCATGAGGACAAAACTGATCTGGACAGACATGGCTGGACCCCACTAGAGTATTTTGACCAGTACATCGATAGAGATCTGATGACACTGATTTCGGAATGTTCTAATGCCATGTCACTGTCGAGGAGTGGGCAGCCACTCAACATGTCAGTCGATGAGGTCTACCACTTTTTTGGTGCCTGTATTTTAATGTCTTGCATCCCATACCCAACCATTAGGATGTATTGGTCCAAAGCCTTTAAAATCACTGCCATCACTGACAGATTCACGCGTGTCAGATTCTTCAAAGTGAGGGGAGCAATAAAAGTGGTAATTGATGATGATGTGCCTGAAGATCTGAAGATGTCTGACAAATTCTGGAAGGTGAGGCCTTTTCTGGAGCGGATTCTGCGAGGCTGCAAGTCTCTGAATCGACCTGATTGCACATCTATCGATGAGCAAATTATACCTTTCACGGGAGCCTGTCCGTACAGACAATATCTACCAATGAAGCCCAACCCAGTTGGGATAAAGAACTTTGTGTGTGCTACTGCAGATGGTATTGTGCTTGACTTTGAGCTCTATCAAGGTGCACAATCACTGATCGAGAAGGTCGAAGAACCCGAGGGCCTGGGCTTGGGAAGCTTAGTCATCGAGCGTCTTTGTCAAACCCTGAAACCCGGCACAAAAGTGTATTGTGACCGGTTCTTCACCACCATCAAAGGTGCTCAACGAATGATGGAGAAGGAGCTGTACATTACTGGTACAATAATGAAGAACCGACTCGTTGGAGCGAACGACAAGTTACCCAGTGACAAAGCCATGAAAAGCGCAGGAAGAGGTACCTCATCAGAAGTGTCCACTGAAGATGGAAAATTGTGTGTAGTGAAGTGGTACGACAACAAGCCAGTATTGCTGATGTCTGTTGTTCACGGTACACAGCCTGAGGACACCTGCCAGCGCTGGGACAAGAAGTTAAAACAATATGTCACTGTTTTGCGACCAAGCATTGTCCGTGAGTACAACACCAAGATGGGTGGAGTTGACTTGATGGATAGAATGATGAGTTACTATCGCATGAGCACCCGTACGAAGAAGTGGACAATGCGGATAGTCATGCAATTCACGGATCTGGCTTTAGCCAACAGCTGGCTACTCTACCGCAAAGACCATGCAATATGTGCTGGACCAAAGACAAAACCCATCCAGTTCCTTGAGTTCCGTATGGAAGTGGCAAATATCCTCTTGGCCCAGCATCACGGTGCAGATGGTGACCTATCGGAACAATCAGAGGAAGAAGATGCACAACATGGGGTAAAACGCCATGTGACACAGGTGCCCCATGTCTCGGTCCGCAGGAGGGCTAATGCCCACCTCCCAGAGATGATGGGCCTGAGGAATGCCATGCGCTGCAGACTACCAGGCTGCACTGGAAGAACCCGAGTGCGTTGTGTGACCTGCAAGGTGTTCTTGTGCTTGCAAACAGAACGCAACTGTTACTCAGCCTTTCACAGATAGGTGATGGCAGAGATTTTTGTCACATTAGGTGTTTGTGTGTGTGTGTGCGTGCGCGCGTCGCGTTACTGTAACGCCGTTATTTTCGGCAGTAATGAGTAGTGTAACACATTATTTTTTTATATTCAGTAACTCAGTTACCGTTACTGCGTTATTTTACGCAATTTTTTATATAGTATCGGCTAGAAACTGAGAAGATCTGAGTGTGTTTTATTGAAGAGCTGCGGTGTCGTCCTTCTGATTCTTCCTGTGTCACAAGGAGAGTGCGCTGTGTGTGTGAGTGTATGTGTGGGGCGAGGGGACGTGTCTGTGTTTACTAACAAGACATCATGGCGAAGCCGAAGCCGAGTTTCTTAACATGGAGATATTCTCACTACTTTACTTTTGTCGAGCACAAAGAAAAGAAAATTACAGTTAAATGTAAGTTGTGTCTTGGATCAAAGATCCCATCTACTGCCCAAAACAGCAATTAAAATCGGCTGAAACAGCTACAAAAGCAACATGCTTCGACAAAGCTAGTAAAGAGATACACACTTCACCTAAGGATTTTAACGGAGGCACTGCTAGCCAGGACAACATTGATAAAGCCATTGCAGCGTATGTGCTAGAAGTCATGTAGGCTATTTCTACAGTGGAGTCACCCGCTTTCAGGCAGCTAATTAGCATGATTGCGGGCGTCAAACGACAAATGGCACGAAAACATTTTCCAAGTACCTGGACACAGTGGACAGTGAGCACATAAACATGGAAAGCGTGCTAAAGAAAACTCTCCAAACTCTGCCTTTGCTCATCATTCAGCACTGAAGGTACACACACTCTGTCAATTCTCTTATATACTCTTTCATTCTAGACTTGTAGAGTGTTTGATTATCACATCACTGTAAATGTATAGACCAGGGGTCACCAACGCGGTGCCCGCGGGCACGAGGTAGCCCGTAAGGACCAGATGAGTAGCCCGCTGGCCTGTTCTAAAAATAGCTCAAATAGCAGCACTTACCAGTGAGCTGCCTCTATTTTTTAAATTTTATTTATTTACTAGCAAGCTGGTCTCGCTTTGCTCGACATTTTTAATTCCAAGAGAGACAAAACTCAAATATAATTTGAAAATCCAAGAAAATATTTTAAAGACTTGGTCTACACTTGTTTAAATAAATTCTTTTTTTTTTTTTACTTTGCTTCTTATAACTTTCAGAAAGACAATTTTAGAGAAAAAATACAACCTTAAAAATGATTTTAGGATTTTTAAACACATACACCTTTTTACCTTTTAAATTCCTTCCTCTTCTTTCCTGACAATTTAAATCAATGTTCAAGTAAAAACATTTTTTTTATTGTAAAGAATAAAAAATACATTTTAATTTAATTCTTCATTTTAGCTTCTGTTTTTTTGACGAAGAATATTTGTGAAATATTTCTTCAAACTTATTATGATTAAAATTCAAAAAAAATATTCTTGCAAATCTAGAAAATCTGTAGAATCAAATTTAAATCTTATTTCAAAGTCTTTTGAATTTCTTTAAAAAATTTTGTTCTGGAAAATCTAGAAGAAATAATGATTTGTGTTTGTTAGAAATATAGCTTGGTCCATCCATCCATCCATTTTCTACCGCTTATTCCCTTTGGGGTTGCAGGGGCGCTGGAGCCTATCTCAGCTACAATCCGGCGGACAAGTCGCCACCTCATCGCTTGGTCCAATTTGTTATATATTCTAACAAAGTGTAGATTGGATTTTAACCTATTTAAAACATGTCATCAAAATTCTAAAATTAATCTTAATCAGAAAAAATTACTAATGATGTTCCATAAATTATTTTTTAAATTTTTTCAAAAAGATTCGAATTTGCTAGTTTTTCTCTTCTTTTTTTCGGTTGAATTTTGAATATTAAAGAGTCGAAATTGAAGATAAACTATGTTTCAAAATGTAATAGTCATTTTTTTCCGTGTTTTCTCCTCTTTTAAACCGTTCAATTAAGTGTAAATATCATTAATTATTAATAATAACAGAGTTAAAGGTAAATTGAGCAAATTGGCTATTTCTGGCAATTTATTTAAGTGTGTATCAAACTGGTAGCCCTTCGCATTAATCAGTACCCAAGAAGTAGCTCTTGGTTTCAAAAAGGTTGGTGACCCCTGGTATAGACTATAAAGTTCACAAACATAAAGAGGGATCCTAGTGGGCCAGGCCAATCTTTCCTTTTCTCTAAACTAAAACTGGGGAAATGCGTAGAGTGTTCTGGGCTTCACTGAAGACATGATTTTATTTCACAATTCCTTGAGAGAAAAAAACGCCTGGTTAAGCTTTGTGTGTATAGCAGTATGTGTGCTGTATATAGTGACCTGACATATAATCATGTCATGTGTGCCTTCTTTGGGTGAAGCCAGGTTTACAGCTATGTTGTGACATGTTGTTATTATGCGGTTTGTTACTTATGTATGTTATGTTGCAGCTATTTATAATCGTTTTGTCAATTTGTTCTGGCCCAAAATAAATTGGACCTTTGAAACATATCTTTGTCTTTGTGTGTTGTATGTAGACCACATTGCTTAGCAGAGGTCAGTGATGCAAATGCATGTCAAGTTGATCAACACATTGTATTATTCTCCAGTGCAATAACAGTACTGACATGAAGGCTAAAAGGGCATTAATGGGAGCCTTAAAACAACAAAATTAACTAAATAATTACTTTTCACAGTAACGCATTACTTTTTGGTGTAAGTAACTGAGTTACTTTTGAAATAAAGTAACTAGTAACTAACTAGTTACTGGTTTTCAGTAACTAACCCAACACTGCGCGCGGGTGGGTGTGAGTGTGAGCGTGTGAGATTAATCACATTCGTCCTCCAACTCCTCTCTGCTCAGATTCTGTGAAGGTCATCAGGTGACCCCTGGCCCTCCGTACGCAGGCTGGGTCCTTCTGTCCTCAATGTTCGCAACCTTTCGCATACCCTTTTTGTTTTACAGTACGAATACAACATTTCACATGAGCCATACTGTGACTGTCAAAAAGGGGCAACATTTTTATTTATTGATTTTCACTATGACGTTCCGTCATTTGTTGTACGTACCATGTACATACCGTGACGATTTTAAAATGTTTTGAATGTGTTGTGTTTTGTTACAGGCAAACAATCTCATCCTGCAATTACTGTTTGCACTGTTGCAGCTTTTCAAATGATTCATGCATTAGTTTTAACTGTCCAAAGGGGCAAAAGTGCAATGTTTACATGTTGTTTTTACTCTGATATTCAAAACATGTTCAAAAATGTGTGTGTATGTGTTATTAATACATGCAAAAGCAGTCAGGAAAAAGACTGCTGTGTTCAAGGTGGAAATAAAGAGTTTTTCCTTCTATTACACAATGGTGACCTAATTGGGTTTTATGGAAATTCGGACCAAGTATCCACATATGCGGACATAATTTTTCTCTAAAAGTACATCATATTAAAAGATGATTCTTAGTTTTTATTCTAATTAGGGTTCAATAAGCCCAAATAGCAAAGAGAAATAAAAAAAGCATGGGAAAAAAACCCAGCTTGGGCCTTAAGAGGAATTTGAGTGAACACATGAAAACACACACTGGAGAAAAACCATTTTATTGTTCAGTTTGTGGCAAAAGCTTTTCTCGAAACAGCTCTTTGACTCAACACATGAGAACACACACAGGTGAAAAACCATTTAACTGTTCTATTTGTGGTAACAACTTTTCTTTTAAGAGGAATTTGACTGAACACTTGAGAACACACACGGGAGAAAAAACATTTGATTGTTCAGTTTGTGGCAAAAGCTTTTCTGTTAAGAGGAATTTGACTTGGGCAGCACGGTGGAACAGGGGTTAGTGCGTCTGCCCCACAATACGAAGGTCCTGGGTTCGATCCTGCGCTCGGGATCTTTGTGTGGAGTTTGCATGTTCTCCCCGTGACTGCGTGGGTTCCCTCCGGGTACTCCGGTTTCCTCCCACCTCCAAAGACATGTACCTGGGGATAGGTTGATTGGCAACACTAAAATTGGCCCTAATGTGTGAATGTGAGTGTGAATGTTGTCTGTCTATCTGTGTTGGCCCTGTGATGAGGTGGCAACTTGTCCAGGGTGTACCCCACCTTCCGCCCGATTGTAGCTGAGATAGGCTCCAGCGCCCCCCATGACACCGAAGGGAATAAGCGGTGGGAAATGGATGGATGGAATTGACTGAACACACCAGAACACACACAGGTGTAAAAACATTTAGTTACTCAGTTTGTGGTAAAACCTTTGGTTCAAGACACATTTTAACTTGACATATAATGGCACACACTGGACTAAGGCCATTTAATTGTTCAGTTTGTGGTAAAAGCTTTCCTCAAAACAGCTCTTTGTGTCAACACATGAGAACACACGCTGGAGAAAAAAACCATTTAGTTGTTCAGTGTGCTGTAAAAGGTTCCCACATAATGCAGCCGCAGTAAAACACATAAAAACACACAAGGGAAAATAACCAATTAGCTGTTTAGTTTGTGGTATGTTGCTCATATGTGGTGACATCCACCCTACCCAGGACCTCCTCACTGCTTCTTTCACAAATATCTGAGGTATTCATACAAACTTGGATTATTTGGAGCATAATCGTATCTACTCATGACCCCATGTCTTCTATGTATCTGAAACCTTCCTGAACAGTAAGATAAATGATGCTTCAAGTGCTTGGTTACTCCTTCTTCAGTCCAGGGACCTGGGGCCCCATGTGTCAAGTTTGTGCACGCTCAAAAACCTGCACTACACCCTTTTTCACTGCAAAGTTGAGATGTATCAAAACTGACGTTGACGCATAGGTGATGCTGGGTAACTGTTTGCATAAAAAAGTGCCAACTTTTACTCCTCAGACTGATTGATGTGCAAATCAGAGACATATGAACAATTAACCCCCAACACAACCCAACCCCCACCTCCCTCGACATTCGGGCATAACAGGTTCATTCCGGCCCGCCAGATGAGTTTGCGAAGTGTAAAATTCAGCTGCATTTTTTAATGAAAGAAACTGCTGTTCTAAATGTGTCCACTGGATGTCGCAATAGCAATTATGTTAGGCAAGCAAATAGTTGATACCGGGGCGAGGAAGTATACCAAGCAAGAGGTACACGGTAAAGCGGGGCTGTGACTCCTCCCCCTCCACCCAACGTAAAACAGGAGTAAAATAAGCAATCAGTAACCCCACTTAAAATGCAGCATGAGACACTGCACACTGATATAGTTCTGTGAAAATGATTGTCTTCTGTGCAAATGTAAAGAAAGTGAACAGTGTGTGATTTACTGCAATACTGTCAGTCTTTTAACTTTTTATTTGTGCTTTGTGGAAATTGTTCACACATTGCACAGCTTTTATTTTTCTATCGGTACACAGTAGAGAATATAAGATATACTTTCTGGCAAAAAGTGATGACGTCATATAAATTTAATATGAAAAAATAATTTAAAAAAAACTAAAATTCCGCCCCCCGACTTCCGGTATATATGTCCCGCCTTCTGGCATCTGGCTATGATTTGACGGATCAATCTATGAAAGATGTGTCTATTTCACCACTAAATATTTAATGTATTTAATTTGACAGGTCTTGTGGAGTCTCCTGCTTCAAAGTGGAGCTCCCCCCTAACTGAGGGGAAACTTCTTCTGTATTACCGATCAGCTGCTGGACGTCTGCAAGACACAAACAACAAAAACACACGTTCTTCTATGTACTGTATGTGTGTGTAGTAGGGTTGTACGGTATACTGTTACTAATAAAGTATTGTGGTACTAATCAATTGAAATCGGTACTATACCACCTTTGAAAAGTACCGGTACCGTTTTTTCATCTGAATGCCGCTGTGTGGCGGTGACTAAAAAAACGCAGAGGCGCATGATGTTGAGTGTGTCAAAACGCACACACAAAGTGCATACAAGCAATAACATTGTGGATACATACATATATATATATATATATATATATATATATATATATATATATATATATATATATATATATATATATATATATATATATATATATATATATATATATATATATACATATATATATATATACATATATATATATATATACATATATATATATATATACATATATATATATATATACATATATATATATATATACATATATATATATATATATATATATATATATATATATATATATATATATATATATATATATATATATATATATATATATATATATATATATACATACATATATATATATACATATATATATATATATATATATATATATATATACATATATATATACATATATATATATATATATATATATACATATATATATATATATACATATATATATATATATATATATATATATATATATATATATATATATATATATATATATAAAACGGGTATAAGAAATACTTTGATTATTTGAGTGAAATTCCTGCTAAAATATGTATATTGTTTTGTTATGCAATGAGAGGTCCATTTGCGCCATCTGCGGGTACCTAAAAGTCTATAAATATGACCGCAAACCGGAAGCTGTTAGCAGGTTTCCCGCACTCTGCTAATGGTAAGCCACGGTCTGATATTGCTCTGGAAAGTATTATAAATTACACTAAAGCTAACGTGAGATTTATTGTAAGATACACAGTTATTTAACAGCAGTTGAAATGCTATATTGTGGAATTTTCGTTTTGAATTGGTTGTTGCTCAAGTCAGATGTACTATTATTTTGCACTGAAGTCGGAAATTATTTCCCCCCTGTAGACATCGAAACCAGCGGAGGTCTGCCAACTTCCGGCGCCCCTTACAAAAAAGGTGAGGAACAGGTAAACGCTGGGAGGTGGGGTGGTGGTAAGGAAAAAAATAATAATATTCGGTCTAAGCCTGGGCCCCTGGAGAGGGGGTCCAGTATGAGGCCAAGAAAAAAAAAAACTCTCAGCCATAGAACACATAAATATGTGTTTAAGAGGGATACAAAGGACATGAAAGACATTAAAAGAGCAGAGCTGATGCAACCAGACACTTCTACAAACAGCCACAAAAGGAAAACAACAACAACAAAAAACATATACACTGTGGTGGGCTATGTGGTGTTCCCCACCATCGTCTGCTGGGGTGGGGGGAGCATGGCCAGAGACAGGAGCAGCCCACCAACTCTCGGCCAGTGTCCAGTCCACATGGATGAGCGAGGATACGTCCAAGGAGACCGAGGTGTCCGATACCTGCTCATTCAGCCAAGACGCTGTGAAGCTTGTCAGCGCCAGCTCCGCAGCCCTGCCTCTTCATCCACATCTCCTCCAGTCTCTCCAAATGGACTCTGGTGTGGCAGAGACCCAGCAGCTGGTCTCCGTGGCCAAAAGGCTCCCGGGAGGCAGATCCAGAAGTTCACAAAAAAGCACCTGCAGAAGTCATGAAAGTGCCACCCCTTGTCACACATTCCAAAGGATCCCCAACCAAAAGGCGAAAAAAAAACATTTGAAAACGAGAGGGAAACATCAGGAACACAAAAGGATGACACAAGAGCACAGAGTTCCTGCCACCAGCAGCCACTACAGCAGCGCCATTTTGGAAAAAAACATTTTGGTATTGTGGGGAACACAGATTGTACGTTAGAATCCCAACGTCAGTCGTTGGGCTTTGTGCTCTGGTTAGACTAGTGACCCCACTCACCCTAGTGGGCACCAAATTGACACCCTATGAAACTCCTGTTTCCGCGGCCTCTCTGACTTTCCGCCATATTGTACCTCGGAGGAGTGTAACGGGCTCCTTTGATTTGATGACAAAACCAGACGTGTTTACTTTGATGCAATTGGACAACCAAGGGGTGTCCCCTCCCAGCACAATCCAATCCAATCCAATCCACTTTATTTATATAGCACATTTACACAACAAGAATGTTTCCAAAGTGCTGTACAGCCATGTTAAAAACAATATTAAAAACGATATTAAAAACAATATTAAAAACAATATTATGCTACACCAATGACTGAATAAAAACAAAGAATAAATGTGTACTAGGTCGCGTTGTGCCAGCGGAATAATGGGGTGGGGGGGTGGGGGGGGGGGGGTGGGTCTTAAACGACCAATGTTTTTGTGTGGACAAGGATACAGTTAGGTGGGGTTACCCTGGATAACCTTAGTGTAGAAGGGGCCTTAGATGCTTGGCCATGGACACCATTTCCATGAAGCTCTCTGCGTACTTCACGTGGGCTAATTGGAAGGTCGCATGGGGGTGTGGGGGGGGGGGGGGGGGGGGGTTGGGTATTAAACGACCAATGTTTTTGTGTGGACAAGGATACAGTTAGGTGGGGTTTACCCTGGATAACCTTAGTGTATAAGGGGCCTTAGATGCTTGGCCATGGACACCATTTCCATGAAGCTCTCTGCGTACTTCACGTGGGCTAATTGGAAGGTCGCATGAAGTTTGGAGCTCTGTAGCAACTGAAAGTTGCTACAGAGCAGAAAGTGCAGAAAGTCGGCGACCTCTTTGCAGTATGTGCTTCTGCAGCTGCTGACCCCTCCTGTTAGTTTACGTGGCCTACCACTTCGTGGCTGAGTTGCTGTTGTTCCCAAACGCTTCCATTTTCTTATAATAAAGCCGACAGTTGACTTTGGAATATTTAGGAGCGAGGAAATTTCACTACTGGATTTTATACACCTGTGGCCGGGCCAAGTGATTAAGACACCTGATTCTGATCATTTGGATGGATGGTTAAATACTTTTGGCAAAATAGTGTAACTTAAAAATACAACGACGACAACTTCGGATGGTTTTCTTTGTTTTACTTCAGCCCAAAATAGAACAAGCACATTCTGAAAATGTACATATCACAAATAATCCTCTTGACAAAACACTTCAAGTTAGTTGAACATTTAGAGGGAAAAAATTGTGCAGTTTCAAAAACACCTTGAAGAACACAATGAGTCACAGCCCATCTAGGATTTAACAACAAACCAAAAAAGGAAAAATAAAAACTATTCTAAAGTATCAACTACCTCATTTGTCATGTCCACATATTAATCCTGTGCTAACCCAACAAACCATACAAAGTGAGGTAGAAACTATTCAAGAGTGTTGAGTTACTTCCTGTCTTCTAGACATAATGTGTATTGATAGAAAAATAAAAGCAGTGCAATGTGTGAACAATTTCGACAAAGCACAAATAAAAAGTGAAAAGACTGACAGCATTGCAGTAAATCACACACTGTTCACTTTCTTTACATTTGCACAGAAGACAATCATTTTCACAGAACTATATCAGTGTGCAGTGTCTCATGCTGCATTTTAAGTGGGGTTACTGATTGCTTATTTTACTCCTGTTTTACGTTGGGTGGAGGGGGAGGAGTCACAGCCCCGCTTTACCGTGTACCTCTTGCTTGGTATACTTGTTCGCCCCGGTATAAACTATTTGCTTGCCTAACAGAATTGCTATTGTGACATCCAGTGGACACATTTTGAACAACAGTTTCTTTCATTAAAACAACAGCTGAATTTTACACTTCACAAACTCATCTCGCTTCATCTCTTGAACCTGTTATGGCCGAATGTCGAGGGAGGTGGGGGTTGGGTTGTGGGTGTTAATTGTTCATATGTCTCTGATTTGCACATCAATCAGTCTGATGAGTAAAAGTTGGCAGTTAGTTATGCAAACAGTTACCCAGCATCACTTATGCATGTCGCTTAAGTATCCACAGCCTGTAGAATTGTGCGAATGACCGCTATGAATTTTCAAGTCAACTTGATACATCTCAACTTTGCAGTGAAAAAGGGTGTAGTGCAGGTTTTTGAGAGTGCGCAAACTTGACACATGAGGCCCCAGGTCCCTGGACTGAAGAAAGAGTAACCAAGCACTTGAAGCATCATCTATCTTACTGTTCAGGAAGGTTTCAGATACAGAGAAGACATGGGGTCATGAGTAGATAAGATTATGCTCCAAATAATCCAAGTTTGTATGAATACCTCAGATATTTGTGAAAGAAGCAGTGAGGAGGTCCTGGGTAGGGTGGATGTCACCACATATGAGCAACATACCACAAACTAAACAGCTAAATGGTTATTTTCCCTTGTGTGTTCTCATGTGTTTTACTACGTCGGCATTATGTGGGAACCTTTTACAGCACACTGAACAACTAAATGTTTTTTCTCCAGCGTGTGTTCTCATGTGTCGACACAAGGAGCTCTTATGAGGAAAGCTTTTACCACAAACTGAACAATTAAATGGTCTTAGTGCAGTGTGTCCCCTCATGTGTTCCGTCAAATTCCTCTTAACAGAAAAGTCTTTGCCACAAACTGAACACTTAAATGGTTTTTCACCTGTGTGTGTTCTCTTGTGTTCAGTCAAATTGCTCCTAAAAGAATAGCTCTTGCCACAAATTGAACAACTAAATGGTTTTTCTCCTGTGTGCGTTCTCATGTGTTCAGTCAAACTCCTCTTAGTAGAATAGCTTTTGCCACAAACTGAACAATTACACGTTTTTTCTCCTGTGTGTGTTGCCATGTGTTCAGTCAAATTCCTCTTAACAGAATAATTTTTACCACAAATTAAACAGTTAAATTTTTTTTCACCTGTGTGTGTTCTCATGTGTTGCGTCAAATGGCTATTTCGAGAAAAACTTTTGCCACAAACTGAACACTTCAATGGTTTTTCTCCTGTGTGTGTTCTCGTGTGTTGAGTCAAACTATTTTTCCCAAAAAAGCTTTTGCCACAAACTGAACAACTATATGGTTTTTCTCCTGTGTGTGTTCGCATGTGTTCAGTCAAATTCCTCTTAACAGTAAAGCTTTTGCCACAAACTGAACACATAAATGGTTTTTCACCTGTGTGTGTTTTCATGTGCTGAGTCAAATTACTCTTACCAAAAAAGCTTTTGCCACAAACTGAACAAATACATGTTTTTTCACCTGTGTGTCTTCTCATGTGTTGAGTCAAACTCCTCTTAACAGAAAAGCTTTTGCCACAAACTGAGCAGCTCAAACATGTTTGACCTCTCTTCTTTGTAGAGCATTCAGAGTGTTTGTTGTCAGTGTGAGTCCTCATATCACCTTCACAGTCTGTATCGCTGCTCAAAGGTTCTTCAACCTCGTCTTTAGCCTCACTACCTGATAGTGGAGCTAAGAGGTTGTCTACTTGTGGTTTCTCTTCATCATCTTCAGTCTTCACAGAGATAATACTCAGTGGAAACTTGGTGTAATCAGCTTCCTCTCGTCCTAGAAGACACTCTTCCTCCTGAGTGATCCAGAGTTCCTCCTCTTCATTTTTAATGCAGGGTGGTTGTGGAGTCTCCTGCTTCAAAGTGGAGCTCCCCCCTAACTGAGGGGAAACTTCTTCTGGATCACTGATCAGCTGCTGGACGTCTACAAGACACAAACAACAAAGACACAATTTATTTTATTTATTTATTTCTAATAAAGTACTGCAGTACTAATCAATTAAAATCGGTACTATACCACCTTTGAAAAGTACCGGAACCGTTCTTTCATCTGAATGCCGCTGTGTGGCGGTGACTACAGAGCCGAGGCGCATGATGTTGAGTGTGTCAAAACACACACACAAAGTGCAAACAAGCAATAACATGGTGGAGGGGAAGAAAGGCAACAAACAACAATTCTACTGGTTAATAAAGAGGGTGCGTGAAGTGCAATATGGAGGTATTTGGGCTTCTAAACTAACAGTAAAGGTGACACTTTAAACACAGAGCCGCCGCTCTGCAAGGGTTGCTTTACACCTTTCCTGTTTGTCGGCTCCCAGACCGTGGTCGAGGAGCGCAGGGGAGACGTTCCCTCCAGGGCCCGTGTTTTGTCGGGGGTAACACTGGGTCCATAAAGCTCCGCTCTTTGGTCGGAAGGACGAGGCCGTCGATTAGTTACAACTTGCTCACTTTATTTATTATTTCCACAGGGCACAACCGGACATCCACCATGCTATTAACACTCCTGCACATGCTACCACTACCTCTCCTTACTTGCCCACTCACTTACTCACGTCACTCACCCCACATACTGCCACTCTTAAAGGAGCACACACACATACAATACTCTCACAACAGCTGCTTTAAAACACGCCTTGCCAAATGTGGTGATTAGTATTACCACCTTTGCTTCAGACTTAGGTCAACATTAAAATAATAAGCATTCAGATCTGCACAAGGAGTTTAAATAGTGACAGGTATAATGTAGTTGTTACACCTGTCCTGCTGCTCTCTCTTTACTCGCCCGCTCACTCAGACAACACGTTGACATTCTCACAAACACACATACTACTCTCATAAGTTAACCAGCTCCCCTGCTGTGCACATGTAGATACGTAGACGCGCACACAGCTGCTTGGCTTGATGCCAAATATTAGCACAGTTAAAACTGCCCAATTAGCAGTCAACTAATGCAAGTGAAATGACTACATTTTGTAACAAATTCACACAAATTGTGTTTTGTCTTTAATTAATAAATGTGTTTTACCTGCTACATGGCTTATCTGTGTACATGTATCCATAATTTTTTTTTAGTACTTAATAATTGTATTTTTCCTAAAGCACAGGTTGACGGACGGGAAGGGGGTGAGTGGTTGTAAGGGGGGGGGGGGGGGGGGCAATAGACTACAGACTCTGATTACATTGAACACATATTTATTAAAAAATAACCAAATAATATCTTATAATGAATAAAAATATTTAGCATTTCAAAATAACATCCATTTGCTGAATGGCGATATATATCGCAATATTTTTTCCATAAAGTAAAAACAAAACATAAAACAGTCCTAGTTACTTGAGGCACTAAGTTTGTCATTCTTATGACTTAGTAAGTCAATATATTGACGTAGTAATTTACTAAGTCAAAATAATGACAAAATAATGACTTACTAAGTCAAAATAATGACAAAAAAATGACTTAAGTCAAATTAATGAGTTACTGTAAGTAAGCGTTTGCAATAAGCGTTTGAAAAACAGAGTTAAAAGTGGGGCCACATGCTGACAAATGCCGAACTCATCATGCTTAATTTATTACAGCATTTGGGAAGCCTGTAGTTGATTTTTATTATGTAAGTGTTATATTTTCATCAACATGTGATAGCAGGGACCCTGCCATTCAATACTAGGGTGCTACATTACTAATGATTAATGTAACTATAACTGGAAAAATAGTACAATAGCAATAGGAGAGACTATTCATCCCTGAACACCATGGAGTTCATGTAGGCTTTATGATGCAGTTACATTAATATATAAACTATCAGAGACAGCTTCACGAAACTCTTCGTTTAACATAATGTCATTTTTTGCTGCTTCAACACAGCTCAATTAACAGAGAAAAGGGTAAAGTGACATAACTTAGTTGTTAACTGTAGGTCAATAATGCTTGTCTTTCTCTCAGACGGACAGGGCTTTGCTGTCCGTAACACACACACACGCACACACATACACACACACACACACACACACACACAGTGAGCTATCGTTACGCTAAAAGCTAATTAGCCTTCACTCCTAGGACTGCGAGCGAGCTGAGCTGCCGCTTATGTTTTTTAGAACGTCAACGGGCTCATAGTGATGTTACTAGTAGTTTAGTAGTTTTGGGAGGTGTTTATTATAATTTGGGGCGAGTCCGCTGCATTATGCTTACCTGCTAAACACCTTTCTGCTCACCCCACCGTCTCTCCTCTCTGCCTGCCTGTGCCATGCGCTCTGAATACGCACTGCTGATTGGCTGTTACTGCTCTGCGTGTAACCAATCAGATGGTTCTGTGGGTGGGACAATGCTGGGGGACAGCAGCACAGCAGAGAGAGACGTACTGACAGGGCTTGTTAAGGTGTTAGTTTAGGCGGTGGCTGCGGGAAACCCTGAATGTAGTGTAAGATTTTCTGTTAAAATAAAGCCAATATTGACATTTTTCATAGTTCCCTTTATTTGGAGAAGTATCGTAGCCAACGTGATAGCATCAGTCTCAAATGCAGATATAAACCAAATTAAAAAAAACCTGACTGGAAGGATAGACAGAAGATCAACAATACTATTAAACCATGAACATGTAAATACACGGTTAATATTTTTCAGCTTGGCGAAGCTAAAAAAATAGAAGCTAACCTAGCTACATAGCCAAGGTGATAGCATCAGTCTCAAATGCAGATAGAAACTAAATTTAAAAAAACCCTGACTGGAAGGATAGACAGAAGATCAACAATACTATTAAACCATGAACATGTTTTTTTGATTGATTGAGACTTTTATTAGTAGGTTGCACAGTGAAGTACATATTCCGTACAATTGACCACTAAATGGTAATACCCGAATAAGTTTTTCAACTTGTTTAAGTCGGGGTCCACTTAAATTGATTCATGATACAGATATATACTATCATATATACTATCATCATAATACAGTCATCACACAAGATAATCACATTGAATTATTTACATTATTTACAATCAGGGGTGTGGAGGGGGGGGGGGGGTATGGACATCAAGTAGTGGACATAGAGAGAGAGAGAGAGATCAGAAGGCATAAGAAAAAGAAACAGTATCTGCATTTGATTGTTTACATTTGATTATTAGCAATCCGGGGAGGGTGTTAGTTTAGGGTTGTAGCTGCCTGGAGGGGAACTTTTATTGCGGTTTTGAAGGAGGATAGAGATGCCCTTTCTTTTATACCTGTTGGGAGCGCATTCCACAGTTAATACACAGTTAATATTTTTCAGCTTGGCGAAGCTAAAAAAATAGAAGCTAACTTAGATGCGGCGGCGGGCGTTGTACGCTTTTGACGACACCCCGGCCGCAATCAGAGTCGGCAAGAAACATATATTTCCCCAAAGTTACGTACGTGACATGCACATATCGACACGCACGTACGGGCAAGCGATCAAATGTTTGGAAGCCAAAGCTGTACTCACCGTAGTGCGTCTGCTATCCTGCTCAAAACACAACACAACCTCCTGGTGTTGGTGTTGCTGTAGTCCGCCGCTCCACCGATCGCACCTACAACTTTCTTATTTGCAGTCTCCATTGTCCATTAAACAAATTGCAAAAAGATTCACCAACACAGATGTCCAGAATACTGTGGAATTTTGTCGAAGAAAACAGAGGTATTTGAATTGGGTCCAAACACTTCCTTTGCCCTTTGTGACGTCACGCGCATACGTCATCATACCGCGACGTTTTCAAGCGGAAGTTTCCTGGGAAGTTTACTTTATAAGTTAACCCGGCCGTATTGGCATGTGATGCAATGTTAAGATTTCATCATTAATATATAAACTATCAGACTGCGTGGTCGGTAGTAGTGGCTTTCAATAGGCCTTTAACATCACTTTTTTTTTTTTTAAATTAAAGGCGGATTGTCCCGTGCAGGATAATAGCGAGTACAGTTGCATCCCTGTACAAAAGTTTACTTTTTATTAGGGATGTCCGATAAATGCGTTAAAATGTAATATCGGAAATTATCGGTATCGTTTTTTTTAAATATCTGTATCGTTTTTTTATTTTTTTTAATTAAATCAACATAAAAAACACAAGATACACTTACAATTAGTGCACCAACCCAAAAAACCTCCCTCCCCCCATTTCTGTCTGTTATCAATATTCTGGTTCCTACATTATATATCAATATATATCAATACAGTCTGCAAGGGATACAGTCCGTAAGCACACATGATTGTGCGTGCTGCTGGTCCACTAATAGTACTAACCTTTAACAGTTAATTTTACTCATTTTAATTAATTACTAGTTTCTATGTAACTGTTTTTATATTGTTTTACTTTCTTTTTTATTCAAGAAAATGTTTTTAATTTAGTTATATTATTTTATTATTATTTTTAAAAAGTACCTTATCGTCACCATACACGGTTGTCCAAATTAGGCATAATAATGTGTTAATTCCACGACTGCATATATCGGTTGATATCGGTATCGGTTGATATCGGTAATTAAAGAGTTGGACAATATCGGAATATCGGATATCGGCAAAAAGCCATTATCGGACATCCCTACTTTTTATGTTTTCACCAAGTTAAGGAGACAACGAAAATAATACAGCAAGAAATGCATACAACCATGTTGTGTAAAAACTACAAAATCATTCATATCACTCCTCCCACCCCCACCAAGGACTGTATTCACTGCTGGACTCCAGAAAGGGGTTCTGCAGCCTCCGTAGCAGAACCTCCAGGTTCTATAACAGCTTCTTCCCTCAGGCCGTAAGACTCTTGAACGCATCATAATAATCCCCTCAATTCCCCCCAAAAATGGATTAACTCGCTGGAATAAAAAAGACAATATAACATACATCGATAAACGTGGATACATATGCAAAAGTGCAATATATTTATCTGTACAGTAATCTATTTATTTATATCTGCACCTTATTGATTTTTTATCCTGCACTACCATGAGCTAATGCAACGAAATTTCTTTCTTATCTGTACTGTAAAGTTCAAATTTGAATGACAATAAACAGGAAATCTAAGTCTATATTAACTCAGCTCTAAGTTGTGAAAAAGGTTACAAATCATACATTACATGACCTTCACAGTACAAACAAGTCCAATAATGCAACCATTTTAATGCAATTAACCAAAACGACAAAATGTAACTTGTTTGCTTTAGCTGAGGTAGTCAGACAAGTTAAGTAGACAACCAAAAATAATGGAGCAAAAAATACATCGAACCATGTTGGATTTCCTTTTTGCATACTTTGCAGCAGGCTACGCGTGGATTTGGTCCACATTTTATCCAAAGTTTGTATTTGTCATTTTCCGTCCAATGTCCATTAAAACGACAACCTCCCGACATGATGGACCGATGTATGACAACAACCTAATGTAAGGGCTCGTGCAAAGCCAACAGATCAAGCGTGCAGCTTTCATTTTTAAGGAAACTTATTTTTTTCCATTTTATAAATTAGCCTATTGAGTCAGACTGCCGAGAAATATGATGAACATTTCCAAGCATTTACACCAAAATTCAAGCATTTTTCAGACCTTGAAAACACAACATTAAAATCCAAGCATTTTCAAGGTTTTTAAGCACCCGTACCCCACTCAGTAGAAGCATTTAAGTCCCATCTTAAAACTAATTTGTATACTCTAGTCTTTAAATAGACCCCCCTTTTAGACCAGTTGATCTGCCGTTTCTTTTCTTTTCTGCTCTGCCCCCCTCTCCCTCGTGGAGGGGGGGGGCACAGGTTCGGTGGCCACGGATGAAGCGCTGGCTGTCCAAAGCCGGTACCCGGGGTGGACCGCTCGCCTGTGCATCGGTTGGGGACGTCTCTGCGCTGCTGACCTGTCTCCACTCGGGATGGTCTCCTGCTGGCCCCACTATGGACTGGACTCTCATTATTATGTTCGAGCCACTATGGACTGGACTCTCACTATTATGTTAGAGCCACTATGGACTGGACTCTCACTATTATGTTAGATCCACTATGGACTGGACTCTCACTATTATGTTAGAGCCACTATGGACTGGACTCTCACTATTATGTTAGAGCCACTATGGACTGGACTCTCACTATTATGTTAGAGCCACTATGGACTGGACTCTCACTATTATGTTAGATCCACTATGGACTGGACTCTCACTATTATGTTAGATCCACTATGGACTGGACTCTCACTATTATGTTAGATCCACTATGGACTGGACTCTCACAATATAATGCTAGATCCACTCGACGTCCATTGCACCGGTCGCCCTGGGGGGGGGGGGGGGGGGGGGGGGGGTCGTCCCACATCTGCGGCCCTCGCCAAGGTTTCTCATTGTCCCATTGGGTTGAGTTTTTCTTTGCCCTGATGTGGGATCTGAACCGAGGATGTTGTTGTGGCTTGTACAGCCCTTTGAGACACTTGGGATTTAGGGCTATATAAATAAACATTGATTGATTGACTTGCATATTTGATAAATGTTAGTTGTAAAGGTTATCTGAGGTGACAATTAATCTTATTCAATTTTTTGTATGTTGCACCAGGCAGGAGAAGCAGAGTGTAGGAGAAATTGAGCTAGCTGAATCAGGAGAAAAAGAGAGAGAGGAGGAAGGCAGCCAGGAGAAACCACACCCCAGAGATGAGACTGAGAAAGCAGTTGCCACAGTGGTAGAACACATCAGACTGGGGGCAAGGCCGAAAAGCAGTGTCTACAATGTTGATGTTTTTTTTTAATGATACCCAGAATCCCTTGCAGTACTAACTCTTCCGGGGCGCTACAATATAAAGCCCCCGCTACCTCCTACCCCCACCCACTCCAACCTCCTCATAGTCTCTCTCAGGGAGAGCATGTCCCAAATTCCAAGCTGCTGTTTGGATAGATAGATAGATAGATAGATAGATAGATAGATAGATAGATAGATAGATAGATAGATAGATAGATAGATAGATAGATAGATAGATAGATAGATAGATAGATAGATAGTACTTTATTGATTCCTTTAGGAGAGTTCCCTCAGGAAAATTAAAATTCCAGCAGCAGTGTACAGAATTTAGATCGAATTTAAAAAGTAAAAAGTAAATAATGGGGGTATAAATGGAAACAGAATAGAAAAATATTACAATAAGAATACAAATAAAAAGCAACAATGAAAATAAAAATATAACAGTAAAATAGGAATATAACAAGAGAAACTAGGCAGTAGTGACCATGTTATGAAAAAGTATTGCACTGTTATTGTTTTGAGGCATGCTAAAAAAAATAATGCACTGTGTGACTTCAATAATAAATATGGCAGTGCCATGTTGGCATTTTTTTCCATAACTTGAGTTGATTTATTTTGGAAAACCTTGTTACATTGTTTAGTGCATCCAGCGGGGCATCACAACAAAATTAGGCATAATAATGTGTTAATTCCACGACTGTATATATCGGTATCGGTTGATATCGGTATCGGTAATTAAGAGTTGGACAATATCGGAATATCGGATATCGGTAAAAAAGCCATTATCGGACATCTCCAATTTTAACTAATTGAAAAACATGCACCTGGGTATAGTTTGATTGGCAACACTAAATTGGCCCTGGTGTGTGAATGTGAATGTTGTCTATCTGTGTTGGCCCTGTGATGAGGTGGCGACTTGTCCAGGGTGTACCCCGCCTTCCGCCCAAATGCAGCTGAGATAGGCTCCAGCGCCCCCCGCGACCCCGAAAGGGACAAGCGGTAGAAAATGGATGGATTTAGGTCTAGTGACGCCCCTGACACAAACACACAGGATCACGGTCAATAAAGGCGGATTCACGCAGGATTATAGCAAGTATCGTTGCTTGCCTACTGTTTACTACTGCGGTAACTTCTAACAGACATCTCCGCCATTTTGGATCGAGGTAAAAATGCTAACAGCTTCTTTGTTTACATTGTTCAACAAAGTCGGCTGATTTCTACTTTTAGGGCTTGGAATTCAAATAGCTTTCAAATGAGGGAACGCAACACACTCACCTTCATCTTCGCTTTTCAGATTGTTCTCCGTTGGTGGCGCTGATTCTCTTTCATGTTCTCTTTTAGCGGACGTCGCCATCTTAGCATAGCAGTAGTCGTCCATCTTCTATCACGTCTTCAATCTTCACTTCAGATAACACGCCATCGCTCCACAATCAAAGTCCGTTTCGTGGGCTTAAGAGAAGGCGAATAGTTGAGGTATTTGATGCTATTTTTGAATCTATAAGATCGTAAATGTGAAACTTCTCCGGGAAGCCACGTCGCTTAGTCCGCCATCTTGGACTTTCCGCTTTACTACTGTTCGATGTGTTTGCGCATGCGCCAGAGGTTTGCAACTTCCGATCGACAACTGCACTTTAAAAAATAAAATACCTTTTAAATAACTAACGGCTCCTTTCATCTGTTCTTACATTTCTGGCTCATAATTGAAGTGCTCCTCATCGCAAAAACATTTTTGATATCAAAATACTTTGGAGATAGAAATTAAACAATGTTGTATTCTGTCTTTCAGTGGGTTCAAGCAAACGGCAAGTTGTTGGACAAAGTAAGTGTTGTGAAAGTGTGAAACTCACACTACCCCAGTATACATTTACAACATTATAGCATTTCACCCTTTTGAAAATACAAAAACGTTTTTTCCTCTTGACTTTTATCAGTAATATCCTCATTGAACGATGACTTGTACTCGACCTCGGACCAACTGCACTCTGTTGAGGGGGCTATAAGCGTCTACGCAGATGCGCACAGAGACATTTTTTGACGGAACTGGCATCATCCCAGAACACCAGTCTACTTTTGAGATGACTCCTATTATTTCTATTTTTTCCAACTCTTCCCTCACTTTGCCCATTAAAAGGAATAGGAAAACATCTCCGCGTTGCTAGTAAAAATGGATCTGCATCAGGTTTGAGCTTGATGGGGTGTGGCTCCTCCAGCATCCCTAGACCGTTGCAGTTTGTGGTAAGACTCAGCCATCATTCCCTTGTCGATGCTGTCTGCCTGCGAAACAAGGTTGAGTTGAACGCTGACTAGTCTGCTTAGCAAAGCTACCCGCAGCCCTTTTATGACATATACCGCTCCCTGGATCACCTGTTCTCCTAAATATTGCTACCAAAAAATAATAAAATCCTAAAATGTTGAACATTATGAATAGGTTTTGAAAAACACACTTGCTAAAACACTGACAAACTGAGTAGCCAATGAAAAGGAAACAGAAAAAGCCATTGAAAAAAGTAATTGGGTGAGCAGGTTTGAGTCTGGTTTAACATCATTTTAATGAATAAATGAACAAATGTAGTAGGAGTACCCTGCTTATCATGATGTGTACTAATGCACACATGTGCATGGTGTACAATTGATTCAACTTGGAAAAACTTAAATCCACAATACGCATATTAAACATGTGAACATTACAAAAATAAGAAAACTATCAATATTCCTACAATGTAGTGACAGGCAATTAAAAACATTGTGTTAAATATTTAAAAAAATATGCGGATTAAACATTAACGTTATTTACCCAAGGCATGCATCAAAAATCTTGTAAAATGAAAAATAAACTAAATATATTTTCCTGAAAATCTTACAATGATAAAAAGTAGACATTTAAAGTTTAAAAAGGTAATATGGGAAGATTTGAAAAACTTTGGCATTAATAGCTTTTAACATTTACCATTCATGTGAAACTAATTGTTCATCTTTTTAACTGCAGGATGTGGCTTAAAACCTAAACTAAACCAAACAGTAAACAACATGACTTTAATATTATTTGTAGTATTGTTAAAACTAGTGTTGAACAGTATATTTTAATGTTGGTAAAAAATATATAAACTGTTGGCGGTATTTGAAATCGAGATATATTTCAGAAACAAAGATAGACTTATTTATAACTTCCTTAGTTTGACTATGATATAAAGTAAGACTAAATGTAGCATTCTTGAAAATAGTGGGCAGTGTTAAGTATAAACTGAAGGAATGATGAGAAGTCATTGTATGATCAATTGGTTTAGCATCATCCAACGATGGGGAGCGTGGTTACATTCAATCATAAAGGATGTGACTGCTCCCATTCCTACGACCCAGCACATTTGATTTAATTAATGGGATTGCACGCATGCTTATATGACTGCTTCTATTTTTCTTTCATTGTTACCTCAATCAACAGCTGTCAAGATCAGTTTTAGACTACAACAGACAGGAGGGTGGGGACCCCCACACCCCCCATTGTAGGGCTTTGATAACAGGTCATCTTTATCTCAATTCACTGAAAATTTGATAAAACAGACCCCCAATTTTCCTGTTAGAAAAAAGCCCTTACTAAGGATACGAGACCCCCTTCAAGTCTACACACAGTGAATATAGCTGCGATAAATTCATATTAAATATAGTAAATATATAGATTATTGTTTTCACATCTTTCGAAAGGCCTGTAAAATTAAATATAGTAAATATATAGATTATTGTTTTCACATCTTTCGAAAGGCCTGTAAAATTAAATATAGTAAATATATAGATTATTGTTTTCACATCTTTCGAAGGCCTGTCAAATTAAATACATTAAATATTTAGTGGTGAAATAGACTCATCTTTCATAGATTGATCTGTCAAATCATAGCCAGATGTCAGAAGGCGGGACATATACACCGGAAGTCCGGAGGCGGGACTTACATTATTTTTTAATTTTTTTTCATATTAAATTTATATGACGTCATCCCTTTTTGACAAAGTTTATCCTATATTCTCTACTATAAACACAAATAACAACTTAAAGGCCTACTGAAATGATTTTTTTTTATTTAAACGGGGATAGCAGATCTATTCTATGTGTCATACTTGATCATTTCGCGATATTGCCATATTTTTGCTGAAAGGATTTAGTATAGAACAACGACGATAAAGATTGCAACTTTTGGTATCTGATAAAAAAAAGGCTTGCCCCTACCGGAAGTAGCGTGACGTAGTCAGTTGAACATATACGCAAAGTTCCCTATTGTTTACAATGATGGCCGCATGAAGTGAGAGAGATTCGGACCGAGAAAGCGACAATTTCCCCATTAATTTGAGCGAGGATGAAAGATTTGTGGATGAGTAAAGTGCAAGTGAAGGACTAGTGGGGAGTTGAAGCTATTCAGATAGGGAAGATGCTGTGAGAGCCGGGGGTGACCTGATATTCAGCTGGGAATGACTACAACAGTAAATAAACACAAGACATATATATACTCTATTAGCCACAACACAACCAGGCTTATATTTAATATGCCACAAATTAATCCTGCATAAAAACACCTGCGTGTTTGTTACGCTAGCTCCTAGCTCCTCTGCTAGCTCCTAGCTCCATAGAACACGCCAATACAATTCAAACACCTGATCAACACACACACTCACTCATCCCAAAAGACCGTTCACCTAACCCAAGGTTCATAAAGCTTATATATTTTAAAAAAGTTACGTACATACGCAAAAAAAAGTTGCGCACATACGGTCAAGCGATCAAATGTTTAGAAGCCAAAGCTGCATACTCACAGTAGCACGTCTGCGTCTTTGTCATCCAAATCAAAGTAATCCTGGTAAGAGTCTGTGTTGTCCCAGTTCTCTACAGGCGTCTGTGTATCGAAGTCAAAAGTCCTCCTGGTTAGAGTCTCTGTTATCCGAGTTCTTCCATCTTGACTGCATCTTTCGGGAATGTAAACAAAGAAGCGCCGGCTGTGTACTGTTGTGGCTGACTACGTTCGAAAAATACGTCCATTTCGCACCGACAACTTTCTTCTTTGCTTGCTCAGCTTCCTTCTCCATAATGCAATGAACATGATTGCAACAGATTCACGAACACAGATGTCCAGAATACTGTGGAATTATGAAATGAAAACAGAGCTTTTTCGTATTGGCTTCAATGTGGAAGGCATACCCGTGTTCGCCGGGCTACGTCACGCGCATACGTCATCCTCAGAGGCGTTTCGAACGGGAAGTTTAGCGGCAAATTTAAAATGTCACTTTATAAGTTAACCCGGCCGTATTGGCATGTGTTATAATGTTAAGATTTCATCATTGATATATAAACTATCAGACTGCGTGGTCGGTAGTAGTGGCTTTCAGTAGGCCTTTAAGAGGCTGACAGTATTGCAGTAAATCACACACTGTTCACTTTCTTGACATTTGCACAGAAGACAATCATTTTCACAGAACTATATCAGTGTGCAGTGTCTCATGCTGCATTTTAGGTGAAGTGAAGTGAATTATATTTATATAGCGCTTTTCTCTAGTGACTCAAAGCGCTTTACATAGTGAAGTTAAGTTACATTTTTAAACATGTGTGGGTGGCACTGGGAGCAGGTGGGTAAAGTGTCTTGCCCAAGGACACAACGGAAGTGACTAGGATGGCAGAAGCGGGAATCGAACCTGGAACCCTCAAGTTGCTGGCACGGCCACTCTACCAACCGAGCTATACGAGTGGGGTTACTAATTGGTTATTTTAATCCTGTTGGGTGGAGGGGGAGGGGTCACAACCCCGCTTTACTGTGTACCTCTTGCTTGGTATACTTGCTTGCACCGGTATAAACTATTTGCTTGCCTAACAGAATTAGAGAATTAATATTGCGACTTCCAGTGGACACATTTAGAACAGCAGTTTCTTTCATTAAAACAACAGCTGAATTTTACACCTCGCAAACTCATCTTGTGGGCCGGATTGAACCTGTTATGCCCGAATGTCGAGGAAGGTGGGGGTTGGGTTGTGGGTTGTGGGTGTTAATTGTTCATATGTCTCTGATTTGCACATCAGTCAGTCTGAGGAGTAAAAGTTGGCAGTTTGTTATACAAACAGTTACCGAGCATCACTTATGTGTCGTCAGTTTTGATACATCTCACCTTTGCAGTGAAAAAGGGTGTAGTGCAGGTTTTTGGGCATATGCAAACTTGACACATGAGGCCCCAGGTCCCTGGACTGAAGAATGAGTAACCAAGCACTTGAAGCATCATCTATCTTACTGCTCAGGAAGGTTTCAGATACAGAGAAGACATGGGGTCATGAGTGGATACGATTATGCTCCACATAATGCAAGTTTGTATGAATACCTCAGATATTTGTGAAAGAAGCAGTGAGGAGGTCCTGGGTAGGGTGGATGTCACCACATATGAGCAACATACCACAAACTAAACAGCTAATTGGTTATTTTCCCTTGTGTGTTCTTGAGTGTCTTACTGCAGCTGCATTACGCGGGAACCTTTTACAGCACACTGAACAACTAAATGTTTTTTCTCCAGTGTGTGTTCTCATGTGTTGCCACAAAGAGCGGTTATAAGGAAAGCTTTTACCACAAACTGAACACTCAAATGGTTTTTCACCTGTGTGTGTTCTCATATGTTCAATCAAAGTGCTCTTAACAGAAAAGCTTTTGTCACAAACTGAACAACTAAATGGTTTTTCACCTGTGTGTGTTCTCATGTGTTCAGTCAAATACCTCTTAGCAGAAAATATTTTCCCACAAACTGAACAATTACATGTTTTGTCACCTGTGTGTGTTCTCATGTGTTCAGTCAAAGAGGCATTTCGAGTAAAGATTTTGCCACAAAGTGAACAATTACATGTTTTGTCACCTGTGTGTGTACTCATGTGTTGAGTCAAATGGCTATCTCGAGAAAAGCTTTTGCCACAAACTGAACAATTAAAAGGTTTTTCACCTGTGTGTGTTCTCATGTGTGGTGTCAAAGAGCTCTTTCGAGAAAAGCTTTTGCCACAAACTGAACACTTAAATAGTTTTTCGCCCATATGTGTTTTCATGTGTTGAGTCAAATGGCTCTTTTTAGTAAAACTTTCAGCACAAACAGGGCAGCTCAAACATTTTTTACCTCTCTTCTTTGTAGAGCATTCAGAGTGTTTGTTGTCAGTGTGAGTCCTCATATCACCTTCACAGTCTTTATCACTGCTCAAAGGTTCTTCAACCTCGTCTTCAGCCTCACTATCTGATAGTGGCGCTAAGAGGTTGTCTACTTGTGGTTTCTCTTCATCATCTTCAGTCTTCACAGGGAGAATACTCAGTGGAAACTTGGTGTAATCAGCTTCCTCTCGTCCTAGAAGACACTCTCCCTCCTGAGTGATGCAGAGTTCCTCCTCTTCCTTTTTAATGCAGGGTGGTTGTGGAGTCTCCTGCTTCAAAGTGGAGCTCCCCCCTAACTGAGGGGAAACTTCTTCTGGATTACCGATCAGCTGCTGGACGTCTGCAAGACACAAACAACAAAAACACACTTTCTTCTATGTACTGTATGTGTGTGTAGTAGGGTTGTACAGTATACCGCTACTAATTAAGAATCGTGGTACTAATCAATTGAAATCGGTACTATAGCACCTTTGAAAAGTACCGGTACCGTTCTTTCATCTGAATGCTGCTGTGCGGCGGTGACTACAAAGCCGAGGCGCATGATGTTGAGTGTGTCAAAACGCACACACAAAGTGCATACAAGCAATAACATGGTGGAGAGGAAGAAAGCAACAAAGGACAATTCTACTGGTTAATAAAGAGGGTGCGTGAAGTGCAATATGGAGGTATTTGGGCTTCTAAACTAACAATAAAGGTGACACTTTAAAAAGGGAGCCGCTCTGCAAGGGTTGCTTTACACCTTTCCTGTTTGTGGGCTCCCAGACCGTGGTCGAGGAGCGCAGGGGAGACGTTCCCTCCAGTCCCATGTTTTATCGGAGGTAACACTGGGTCATTAAAAAGCGGTTAAAAAGTTAAAAGCAGTTTAAAGTCTCATGCTGGGTTAAAAGCCAGTGAATAAAAATGGGTTTTAAGAAGGGTCTTAAAAGTAGCCAAAGAAGGGGCCTGTCTCACATGGAGAGGGAGACCGTTCCAGAGTTTGGGGCCCGCAACAGAGAAGGCTCTGCCCCCTCTGAGCGTGCGCTTTGATTTGGGTACCTCCAGGATCAGCTGACCTGAAGGGACCGGGTGGGGGTATAGAGGTGGAGCAGCTCAGAGAGGTAAGGTGGGGCAAGACCACGTAAGGATTTAAAAACGAGTAAGATCATTTTAAAATGGACTCTAAAAGACACAGGCAGCCAGTGGAGGGAGGCTAAAACAGGAGTAATGTGCTCTCTTTTTCTTGTGTTAGTTAGAAGTCGGCAGCTGCATTTTGGACCAGCTGCAGACGTGAGAGGGAGGATTGACTAATTCCAAAATACAAAGAGTTAAAGTAATCCAGCCGAGATGTGATAAAGGCATGGATTACTGTCTCACACTGTTGCCTAGAAAGAAGGTTTTTAACCTTGGCCAGCTGACGTAAATAAAAAAAAGCTGGCTTTCACCACTGTGCCAATCTGACGCTCCAATTTAAATTCACTGTCAATACAAAAGCCCAGGTTGGTGACCAATGTTCCCTCTAATGTGCGCGCCTGTGCAATTGCGCACTGCTCAAGCGTCCTCTGCGCACGGCAAATCTATGCCACGCACAAAATCAAATAAAAAAATAAGCGCATAACAATTTTCGACACGACAGAGAAACCAGTTTTCGTCATCCTTGTTCAAACATTGTAACGTCTGTCGAGACGCTTTGAGGACATGAATTCCATCCATCACTTTACTGAGCAAAACTCTTTATTGTCGGCCATAAACACATCACCAAAACATTAGTAGAAAAAATGATATCTAGCAAAAGTGGTCATTTTCTGCAGTACAAACCAGACCAAAAGCAACTTTGTTATATCAACAGCAGCCGCTCGCTCTTTTTCACTTGCGCCAACACATGCACATATGGCATTTAGCCAGTGATGCGTTTACAGCCACACAAAAAGTCGGACAACTCCAACACCACACATAAAGTGTAATTCCAGGTCGTTACTCTATGACTTACCAATCAAATGTGTGCTTATTCTAGTGTCATTTATTAGAAATCTTAATTTATAAATATTAATCATGAAATGCTGTTAGTATATTAAATAAATACTAATAAAAATATATTTTTTACAAACAGGAAGTTGCAGGAATGTACACATGATCCCCTGCTTACATCTCATTGTGCAACATGTGAGTGTTTTAATGGGAACTAAATGCAATGTCTGAAAGGGGTACAAATTATTTCCAAAGCAGGACCTCCACCCAGACAAAAAATACAAGTACACAGTTCATGAAAAACAAAATTTGTTGTTATTGTCATTGTAAGTCGGCCTAAACACTTATATTAGAAATGGAAATGACTGCTGTCATTTGATTATAATAATAAGAGAATGTTGTCTGTCTATCTGTGTTGGCCCTGCGATGAGGTGGGGACTTGTCCAGGGTGTACCCCGCTTTCCGCCCGAATGCAGCTGAGATAGGCTCCAGCACCCCCCGTGACCCCGAAAAGGGACAAGCGGTAGAAAATGGATGGATGGAGATTGAACTTGTTATTTAGTCAGGTTTGGGACAGGTGTGCTGCTGGTGTAGCCACAGTGTGCACGTCTGATGTTGCTCACATGGGCTCCACTGAATGCTCAGGGAGTTTTTGCATTTGCTCACACACATGAACAATTAGAGGGAACATTGTTGGGGACCATGGGCTTAAAGGCCTACTGAAAGCCACTACTACCGACCACGCAGTCTGATAGTTTATATATCAATAATGAAATCTTAACATTGCAACACATGCCAATACGGCCGGGTTAGCTTATAAAGTGACATTTTAAATTTCCCGGGGAACTTCCGGTTGAAAACGTCTATGTATGATGACGTGCGCGCGTGATGTCAATGGTTGAAACGGAAGTATTCGGACACATTGTATCCAATACAAAAAGCTCTGTTTTCATCGCAAAATTCCACAGTATTCTGGACATCTGTGTTGGTGAATCTTTTGCAATTTGTTTAATGAACAATGAAGACTGCAAAGAAGAAAGTTGTAGGTGGGATCGGTGTATTAGCGGCTGGCTGCAGCAACACAAACAGGAGGATTTTGAGGTGGATAGCAGACGCACTATCCGATGCTAGCCGCCGACCGCATCGGTGATCGGGTGAAGTCCTTCGTCGCTCCGTTGATCGCTGGAACGCAGGTGAGCACGGGTGTTGATGAGCAGATGAGGGCTGGCTGGCGTAGGTGGATAGCTAATGTTTTTAGTATAGCTCTGTGAGGTCCCGTTGCTAAGTTAGCTTCAATGGCGTCGTTAGCAACTGCATTGTTAACCTTCGCCAGGCTGGAAAGCATTAACCGTGTATTTACATGTCCATGGTTTAATAGTATTGTTGATCTTCTGTCTATCCTTCCAGTCAGGGGTTTATTTCTTTTGTTTCTATCTGCAGTTAAGCCCGATGCTATCACGTTAGCTCCGTAGCTAAAGTGTTTCGCCGATGTATTGTCGTGGAGATAAAAGTCACTGTGAATGTCCATTTCGCGTTCTCGACTCTCATTTTCAAGAGGATATAGTATCCGAGGTGGTTTAAAATACAAATCCGTGATCCACAATAGAAAAAGGAGAGAGTGTGGAATCCAATGAGCCAGCTTGTACCTAAGTTACGGTCAGAGCGAAAAAAGATATGTCTTGCACTGCACTCTAGTCCCTCACTCTCAAGTTCCTAATTCACAAATCTTTCATCCTCGCTCAAATTAATGGGGTAATCGTCGCTTTCTCGGTCCGAATCGCTCTCGCTGCTGGTGTAAACAATGGGGAAATGTGAGGAGCCCTTCAACCTGCGACGTCACGCTACTTCCGGTACAGGCAAGGCTTTTTTTTATCAGCGACCAAAAGTTGCGAACTTTATCGTCGATGTTCTCTACTAAATCCTTTCAGCAAAAATATGGCAATATCGCGAAATGATCAAGTATGACACATAGAATGGATCTGCTATCCGTTTAAATAAAAAAAAAAAATCATTTCAGTAGGCCTTTAACGTGCAAAGCCAAAGGGCCAAAGTCAACAGGGGGGAGCTCACAGGTACCACTAGGTCCAAACACTATTACGTCTGTCTTCTTTTCATTGAAATTTAAGAAATGTAGGTCCATCCAGGCTTTGATATCATCAAGACAAGCAAGTAGTGGCTGCATTGAAGAGGCATGATTTCGCTTTAACGGAAAATAAATGTCATCTGATGTGAACTCCACTGCCTTCTTCAAGCTAACAATCATGGCGGCTCTTTCTTTACATTGTTGAAAAGTCGGCAAAGGTCTCTTATTTAAGGGCTTGAAATATTTTTCAAACGACAAAACTTCAAGTCACTCACCTTCATCTTTCGTCTTTATCTCCGTTGGTGATTTGCTGGAAGTTGGTGGCGCTGATTCTCTTTCATGTTCTCTTTTAGCGGACGTCGCCATCTTAGCATAGCAGTAGTCGTCCATCTTCTATCACGTCTTCAATCTTCACTTCAGATATCGCTCCAAACTCAATGCACGTTTCGTGGCTTTGGAAAATACCAATTGAGATATTTGTTGCTATATTTGCTGTGAATCATATGACTTTAAGATCGTGAATTCGAACATTCTCCGAAAAGCCATAGTATGCAGTCTTCGTCTTTTTGCTTGGCTTCAAGTACATTTGCGCATGCGCTAGAAGCAAGCAACTTCCGTTTCCTACTCGACATCATTTGTTTTTCAAAATAAAGGCATTTTGGTTGGCAATAGTATCTGAAATCAAATTATCAACAACTACTCTTTGAAAATAAAAATAAAATATATACAAGCACGTGCAAAGACATTTTCGATGACTGTTGTTCAAACCAAAAAAAGGGCATACATCGAAGATAAAAATCATACATTTTAAACACTACAAGAAACACAGAAATATTTTTCAACTTACTTAGTTGTTTTAGTTAAAACATTTAGAAAGTCAAATCATTACTCTCGACAAACAAGAAAAGCACTAAGAGTGTAGATCTCCACCAGGACCAATCCTATTGTTCACGTGCTACTAAATTGTGTGCCATCTCATGTGTATCGTGTGCTGGTATGACAATAAACTTCCATGAATCCTGTAAAACACCAGACAGTTAGTAATATGGTTTCACATAAAAATGTTGGTGAAACTGCTCATTTCTACCTAGCGATAGGTGGCTCTAACTGTAGTGCTAATCACTCACCAGCAGAAAGCCCTCATCACACTGCTAATCAATAACTACCATCTTAGGCACTTAACATCACTAATCGCCAGTTAACAGCTATCATGCTAAATGTCAACTATCTTAAATGCAAACATGAAAATAAGACACATTAACGTCTTTCTCCGTTACAAACATCTTAACCCAAACCAGGGGAGTCAAACTGATTTTAGCTCAGGGGCCGCATGGAGGAAAATCTATTTCCACGTGGGCGGGACGGGTAAAATCATGGCATGATAACTTAAAAATACGACTACGACAATTTCAGATTTTTTTCTTTATTTTACTTCGGCCCAAAATAGAACAAGCACATTCTGACAATGTACATATCACAAATAATCCTCTTGACAAAACACTTCAAGTTAGTTAAACATTTAGAGGAAGAAAATGGTGCATTTTCAAAAACACCTTGAAGAACACAATGAACTTAGACTTAATCTCAGTGTTTCTACAAAGCAATTAAACTTTAAGTCACAACCCATCTAGGATTGAACAAAAAACTAAATAAAGCATGAATAAAAACTATTCTATGTATCAACTACCTCATTTGTCATTTCCACATATTAATCCTGTGCTAACCCAACAAACCATACAAACTGAGGTAGAAACTATTCAAGAGTGTTGAGTTACTTCCTGTCTTCTAGACATAATGTGTATTGATAGAAAAATAAAAGCTGTGCAATGTGTGAACAATTTCAACAAAGCACAAATAAAAAGTTAAAAGACTGACAGTATTGCAGTAAATCACACACTGTTCACTTTCTTTACATTTGCACAGAAGACAATCATTTTCACAGAACTATATCAGTGTGCAGTGTCTCATGCTGCATTTTAAGTGGGGTTACTGATTGCTTATTTTACTCCTGTTTTACGTTGGGTGGAGGGGGAGGAGTCACAGCCCCGCTTTACCGTGTACCTCTTGCTTGGTATACTTGCTCGCTCCGGTATAAACTATTTGCTTGTCTAAAAGAATTGTTATTGCGACATCCAGTGGACACATTTAGAACAGCAGTTTATTTTCTAAAAAAATGCAGCTGAATTTTAAACTTTGCAAACTCATCTCGCGGGCCGGATTGAACCTGTTATGCCCGAATGTCGAGGGAGGTGGGGGTTGGGTTGTGGGTGTTGGGGGTTCATTGTTCTTATGTCTCTGATTTGCACATCAATCAGTCTGAGGAGTAAAAGTTGGCAGTTTGTTATGCAAACAGTTACCCAGCATCACTTATGCGTCAACATCAGTTTTGATACATCTCAACTTTGCAGTGAAAAAGGGTGTAGTGCAGGTTTTTGAGCGTGCACAAACTTGACACATGAGGCCCCAGGTCCCTGGACTGAAGAAGGAGTAACCAAGCACTTGAAGCATCATCTATCTTACTGTTCAGGAAGGTTTCAGATACAGAGAAGACATGGGGTCATGAGTAGATAAGATTATGATCCAAATAATCCAAGTTTGTATGAATACCTCAGATATTTGTGAAAGAAGCAGTGAGGAGGTCCTAGGTAGGGTGGATGTCGGCACAAATGAGCAACATACCACAAACTAAACAGCTAATTGGTTATTTTCCCTTGTGTGTTCTCATGTGTTTTACTGCGTCTGCATTACGTGTGAACCTTTTACAGCACACTGAACAACTAAATGGTTTTTCACCTGTGTGTGTTCTCATGTGTTCAGTCAAACGGCTCTTAATAGAAAAGTTTTCACCACAAATCAAACAGTTAAATGGTTTTTCACCTGTGTGTGTTCTCATGTGTTGAGTCAAAGACAAATTTCGATAAAAGATTTTGCCACAAAATGAACAGTTACATGTTTTTTCACCTGTGTGTGTTCTCATGTGTAGAGTCAAACGGCAATTTTGAGAAAAACTTTTGCCACAAACTAAACATTTAAATATTTTTTCACCTGTGTGTGTTCTCATGTGTTGAGTCAAATGGCAATTTTGAGAAAAACTTTCGCCACAAACTGAACACATAAATGGTTTTTCACCTGTGTGTGTTCTCATGTGTTGAGCCAAATGGCTATTTTGAGAAAAGCTTTTGCCACAAACTGAACAATTAAATGGTTTTTCATCTGTGTGTGTTCTCATGTGTTGAGTCACATGGCTACTTCGAGAAAAACTTTTGCCACAAACTGAACAAATAAATGGTTTTTCACCTGTGTGTGTTCTCATGTGTTCAGTCAAAGAGCTATTTCGAGAAAAGCTTTTGTCACAAACTGAACAATTAAATGAATTTTCTCCTGTGTGTGTTGTCATGTGTTGAGTCAAATTCCTCTTAACAGAAAAGCTTTTGCCACAAACTGAACAATTAAATGTTTTTTCTCCTGGGTGTGTTCTCATGTGTAGAGTTAAATGGCTATTTTGAAAAAAGGATACGCCACAAACTGAACAATTAAATGGCTTTTCTCCTGTGTGTGTTCTCATGTGTCGAGTCAAATGGCTATTTTGAGAAAAACTTTTGCCACAAACTGAACAATTAAATGGTTTTTCCCCTGTGTGTGTTCTCATGTGTTCAGTCAAATACCTCTTAACAGAAAAGCTTTTAGCACAAACTGAGCAGCTCAAACATTTTTTACATCTCTTCTTTGAAGAGCATTCAGAATGTTTGTTGTCAGTGTGAGTCCTCATATCACCTTCACAGTCTGTATCGCTGCTCAAAGGTTCTTCAACCTCGTCTTCAGCCTCACTATCTGACAGTGGAGCTAAGAGGTTGTCTGCTTGTGGTTTCTCTTCATCATCTTCAGTCTTCACAGAGAGAATACTCAGTGGAAACTTGGTGTAATCAGCTTCCTCTCGTCCTAGAAGACACTCTCCCTCCTGAGTGATGCAGAGTTCCTCCTCTTCCTTTTTAATGCAGGGTGGTTGTGGAGTCTCCTGCTTCAAAGTGGAGCTCCCCCCTAACTGAGGGGAAACTTCTTCTGGATTACCGATCAGCTGCTGGACGCCTGCAAGACACAAACAACAAAAACACACGTTCTTCTATGTACTGTATGTGTGTGTAGTAGGGTTGTACAGTATACTGCTACTAATAAAGTATTGTGCTACTCATCAATTGAAATCTTTACTATACCATAAGGCTGCAGCTAACAATTATTTTTCTATCGATTAATCTATAGATTATTTTTTCGATTAATCTATTGATTATTTTTCCTTTTACCGATTATTTTTTTATTCAAAATAAGGATGAAAAAATAAATGTAGGCCATTTTTTTCAAAAGGCATGGCTTTTATTTACAAAAAAAAGGAAGTATGGCCACTCAGTCAACATTGACAACAACATGACAAAATATTCTGTAACAATGTAAACATTTAAAACTTTTAACATTTAACAAAATTAAAAGTAGCTTATTTGCTTTTTAATGTGCAAATATAAAAGTAAACATCCAGTGCAAATCGTAATATTCTGCAACAGTATAAGCATTTCAAAAGTAAAAGTATTGCTTATTTTGCTTTAAAATGTGCAAAAATAAAGATAAACATCCAATACAAAAAAGTGCAAAACGAAATATTCTGTAACAACAGTGTAAACATTTCAACAAAAGTGAAAGTATTGCTTATTTGCTAAAATGTGCAAAAATAAAGATAAACATCCAATACAAAAAAGTGCCAATCTAAATATTCTGGAGCACTGTAAACATTGCTTTTAAAATGTGCAAAATAAACATCCAGTCCAACACAGTACACAATAACCAATTCTACTCATTCCAGTGAGTGACTAACAGTTGTAATGAAGAAAGGTTAGCATGTCTACATGCTCTGGTTCTTTTCTTGCTTACAATATTCCCAGCAGCTGAAAATAGGCGCTCAGAAGGGGTCGATGTGGCTGGAACTGAGAGCTAATTACCGGTAGCCTTCACCTCAAGCCAGGACTGCGAGTGAGCTGAGCTCCAGTTTATATTCCTAGAAGGTCAACGGGCTCATAGTAGGGATGTGCGTATCGATCCTGTGGTATCGATATATCGATACTCACACGCTATTCATTTGGCATCACTTTTCTGAAAAAAGTATCGATATAAACCAAAAAACGGCGTGTGGGGGGTGCAAGCATCACTTTCAGATGTTTTTGATGACTTACTTAACTTACTATGTGCTGGGACACCCCTGTACCTGGCAGAGTATAGAGCTGGCCCAGTCACGTGACAGGAGACAGCGAATGAGCGTCGTCAACGTGCAACACACACACAGCCAGCCGACAGCGATGCAGCCAGGCATATCCAGTGTTGTCCAATTGTTGACTTAAAACAGGCATTGTTTTTTTTTTTTTAGTAATGTTTACTGAATATTTTTGTTTAAATGATTATCCTAAATTCAAATAATTTCCACACAGGGGAATTTACTGTTAGTTGAAAATTGCTTGAGTATTTAAAACAAGATAAGAAAGAGATACAATATGGAGATTCTTCATCTTTGCATTACAGTTTTATTTTTTTCCAAGAAAATCTTGAAATATATGATTGAATGTGATTTTGGTTTTAATCTGTAACATCATTTCTTACATTTCGAAAACATTAGCCTATACCATATTTCATTAATTGCTAATTATATCACAAACTTTAAAAAATAACTGCAGCTTCTTGCGATTCGGATTTGACAGTTAATTGGAAAGCCCTAATATCTAATTATTATTATATATAATATATAATTATTATTATATATAATACAGCGTGGCGAAGTTGGTAGAGTGGCTGTGCCAGCAATCGGAGTGTTGCTGGTTACTGGGGTTCAATCCCCGCCTTCTACCATCCTAGTTACGTCTGTTGTGTCCTTGGGCAAGACACTTCACCCTTTGCTCCTGATGGGTGCTGGTTAGCGCCTTGCATGGCAGCTCCCTCCATCAGTGTGTGAATGTGTGTGTGAATGGGTGAATGTGGAAATACTGTCAAAGCGCTTTGAGTACCTTGAAGGTAGAAAAGCGCTATACAAGTATAACCCATTTATCATTTATTTATCATTTATGTTATTTTAATTTTACTTTTATTATATATTGACCATAATAAATGTGGTATAAATGGTCTGTATTTGTCTTAAATAATAACAATAGTAATAATATTTTTGACTGACAAAAATTGCCAATAAGAAATTAATGGTATCGGTATCGATGAAAAGGCAAGATAAAGTATCGGTATCGTATCGAATCCTAAAAGTGTGGTATCGCCCATCCCTAGCTCATAGTGATGTTACTAGTAGTTGACTGGGAGATGTTTATTATCATTTGGGGAGAGTCTGCTGCCTGATGCTCACCTGCTAAACACCTATCTGCTCCACGCTGAAGCGCTGACTACATGCGCTCTGAATACGCACTGCTGATTGGCTGGTAACGTTTTGAATATGCACTGCTGATTGGCTGATAACGCTTTGTATAACGCTTTGTGTGTACCAATCAGATGGTTGTGTGGGTGGGACAATGTTGCGTGCTGAGACAGAGGCAGCCGCAGAAGGAGCGAAGCAGCTTGTTAACACTGTAGCAGCTAAAGTTAGCTTTAGCTTAGAAACTCGTTCGGTACACCCCCGTACCGAACCGAAAGCCCCGTACCGAAACGGTTCAATACAAAACACGTACCGTTACACCCCTAGCAGATACAAATGACACATTCATGTTTTTGTGTAATGATGACAACGTATACTCGCGCGGACGATTGACTAGTTGATGGTTTTCTTTTCAAATGTTCGTTCATAGCCGTTGTGCTGCTATGATAGGCCATTCACGCTCGACACAGTGTGCATACAACAACATTATTAGGCCGTGTATTGAAATACTCCCACACTTTTGACCACTTTTGGCGTGATTTTTTTCCCCCTCGCTCGCACAGTCTGCTTTGCGCTCCGCCATGACGGAAGTGTGACGTAAATATGCGACGCGCCGACGCACAAAAACGGCGTCGACGTATTTACGTAACCGATGACGTCGACTACGTCGACGTTTCAGCCTTACTATACCACCTTTGAAAAGTACCGGAACCGTTCTTTCATCTGAATGCCGCTGTGTGGCGGTGACTACAGAGCCGAGGCGCATGATGTTGAGTGTGTCAAACGCACACACAAAGTGCATACAAGCAATAACATGGTGGAGAGGAAGAAAGGCAACAAAGGACAATTCTACTGGTTAATAAAGAGGGTGCGTGAAGTGCAATATGGAGGTATTTGGGCTTCTAAACTAACAATAAAGGTGACACTTTAAACAGGAAGCCGCCGCTCTGCAAGGGTTGCTTTACACCTTTCCTGTTTGTGGGCTCCCAGACCGTGGTCGAGGAGCGCAGGGGAGACGTTCCCTCCAAGGCCCATGTTTTGTCGGGGGTAACACTGGGTCCATAAAGCTCCGCTCTTTGGTCGGAAGGACGAGGCCGTCGATTAGTTACAACTTGCTCACTTTATTTATTATTTCCACAGGGCACAACCGGACATCCACCATGCTATTAACACTCCTGCACATGCTACCACTACCTCTCCTTACTCGCCCACTCACTCACTCACTCACGTCACTCACCCCACATACTGCCACTCTTAAAGGAGCACACACACATACACTACTCTCACAACAGCTGCTTTAAAACACGCCTTCCCCACTCACTCACTGACGTCACTCAGACAACACGTTGACATTCTCACAAACACACATACTACTCTCATAAGTTAACCAGCTCCCCTGCTGTGCACATGTAGATACGTGGAACTTGATGCCAAATATTAGCGCAGTTAAAACTGCCCAATTAGCAGTCAACTAATGCAAGTGAAATGACTACATTTTGTAACAAATTCCTACAATTTGTGTTTTGTCTTTAATAAATGTGTTTTACCTGCTACATGGCTTATCTGTGTACATTTATCCATAGTTTCGTTTTTAGTACTTAATTAATAATTGTATTTTTCTTAAAGCACAGACCAGGAGTGGCAACCATAAATCATGAATCATTTGATATCTCAGTCAAACTTAATTCATATTCTAATCTAATCCTTGATTATAGCAGACTATATGTAATATGGAAAATAAATTGTAAATTGTTCTGAGTGTGCAACAAGAAAAGCCCAATGTGTTTAATGCCTTTTAATTTATATTTTAACCTTGTAAAATTGTTCTTTGACTGTGAGTGTTTAATGTAGTGTAAGATTTTATGTTAAAATAAAGCCAATATTGACATTTTTCGTAGTTCCCTTTATTTGGAAAAGTATCTATACATTTAGTACAGGTACTAAATTATTAATATTGGAACAACCCTAGTGTGTAGTGTTCATGGCCATTTATTTAGTGCCTTGCCAGAATGATGGATCAATGTTTACATGACTTGTCATAGGCTCAGAAAAGTTCAGCCAGAATCACAGAAAGTAGAAAACATCTGCTTCGATGGACATTAGGATACTACAAACTAACAGTGGGGAAAAAGACAATATTGAAATACAAACCCCGTTTCCATATGAGTTGGGAAATTGTGTTAGATGTAAATATAAATGGAATACAATGATTTGCAAATCCTTTTCAACCCATATTCAGTTGAATGCACTACAAAGACAAGATATTTGATGTTCAAACTCATAAACTTTATTTTTTTCTTGCAAATAATAATTAACATAGAATTTCATGGCTGCAACACGTGTCAAAGTAGTTGGGAAAGGACATGTTCACCACTGTGTTACATGGCCTTTCCTTTTAACAACACTCAGTAAACGTTTGAGAACTGAGGAGACACATTTTTGAAGCTTCTCAGGTGGAATTTTTTCCCATTCTTGCTTGATGTACAGCTTAAGTTGTTCAACAGTCCGGGGGTCTCCATTGTGGTATTTTAGGCTTTCCATTACTGTCGTCATGAACGGCCTTCAGCTCATCAAAGCCATGCTCCCCCACCATCACCCTCCCCACCAATGCCAGCACATCATTAAAGGAGTTAAAGGACTCAAAGGACTCCAATGACATCACAGGATTCCAAAAACATCATAAGACTGTAAAGACCCTCTCCATCAAAGAAGAGGATGTACGCCGGCAGTTCTTGGAAGCTGAATACGCGGAGAGCCCCCGGGCCGGATGGTGTCTCCCCCTCCACTCTCAGACACTGTGCGGACCAGCTGGCTCCTGTCTTCACTGACATTTTTAACACCTCTCTGGAGCTATGCCGCGTGCCGTCCTGCTTTAAGACCTCTACCATTGTCCCTGTCCCCAAGAAAGCACGGATCACAGGACTAAATGACTACAAGGCCGGTCGCGCTGACGTCTGTGGTCATGAAGTCTTTTGAGCGCTTGGTCCTGCCCCACCTCAAGGACATCACCGCCCCCCTCCTGGACCCACTGCAGTTCGCCTACAGAGCCAACAGGTCTGTGGATGATGCAGTGAACCTGGCCCTCCACTTCATCCTGGAGCATCTGGACTCCCCAGGAACCTACGCTAGGATCCTGTTTGTGGACTTCAGCTCTGCCTTCAACACCATCCTCCCTGGACTGCTACGAGACAAGCTCTACCAGCTCAGCGTTCCCAACTCCCTCTGCAGTTGGATTAATGACTTCCTGACAGACCGAAGACAGCACGTACGGCTGGGGAAGATTGTCTCGGACAGTCGAACCACAAACACTGGTACTCCTCAGGGCTGTGTACTCTCCCCCTGGCTCTTCTCCCTGTATACAAACTGCTGCACCTCCAGTCACCAATCCGTAAAACTGCTCAAGTTTGCGGATGACACCACCCTCATCGGGCTCATCTCGAATGGCGATGAGTCTGCCTACAGGAGAGAGGTGGACCGGCTGACGTCCTGGTGCAGCCTCAACAACCTGGAGCTGAACGCCCAGAAAACAGTGGAGATGATCATGGACTTCAGGAAAGTCACAGCCCCACCATCCCCCCTCACCCTGATTGACTCTCCCACCCCCGTCCCCATTGTGGACTCCTTCCGTTTCTTGGGCACCACCATCACCCAGGACCTCAAGTGGGAGCTGACCATCAGCTCCCTCATCAAGAAGGCCCAGCAGAGGATGTACTTCCTGCGGCAGCTGAGGAAACTTAAGGTGCCGACCGAGATGCTGGTGCAGTTTTACTCAGCCATCATAGAGTCCATTCTGACCTCCTCCATTACAGTGTGGTTCCCCGGCGCCACAGTCCAGGATAAGAATAGACGGCAGCGCATCGTACGTGCTGCTGAGAAGGTGATTGGCTGCAAGCTCCCATCCCTCCAGGACTTGTTCTCCTCCAGGACCAGGACGCGTGTGGGTCGGATCACAGCTGACTCTTCTCACCCTGGACACACGCTATTCTCCCCTCTCCCCTCAGGCAGGAGACTACGCTCCATCCAGACCCACACCTCCCGCCACCTGAACAGTTTTTTCCCCTCGGCCATAAGGCAAATGAACAATAACTCCTAACAGTAGCTCCTTGAATTCCTTGAATTCCTTCTACGTCTATCTGATAGCTCAGTCACAGCTCTTTTTTATACCAAATATGTGTTATATGTGTTTTATGTCGCACGTTTGCACCAAGAAAAATTCCTAGTTTGTGAACCCGTTCTCAAACAGTGGCAATAAAACAATTCTGATTCTGCTTCTGATAATGTGCCACACCCTCTCAGGAGCCCGGTCTAGATTGTATTTTTTTACTCATCCTTCCCCAGCGTTTTACCTTTTTCCCCATCTTTTACCGGGCGCCTTGTGGCGACCCATCAGTGTTCCTGTTCTGTAGCCTTGTACACTGTTTGTTTGTCTAATCTTAAACGGGTTTGTGCTGAAAACAAAGTTTCGTTGTACTTGTGCAATGACAATAAAGACCTATCCTATCCTATTTCACTCACATGTATGTCAATTTCCGTGAAATTCTGCGTTTACCAGCAGATTCTGTTTTAGTGGCCAATTCCGAAGTTACGTTGAAGCCAAAGTCATGTGGTCTTACTTTTTTGTTGCGTTCAGTGATTACCGATTAGACATACTAGCACTGTGTCAAATAAAAAGTAGCACATTCTAGTAGACATGGTCTTTTTTTCAATCATACGCTCACTCATCCCTTTAACCGTTACAGGCTCAAGAATTTGCATGCAAGTTCTGCGGGCCATTTTTATGATCGTGACATGTCTTAATTGAAATTGAGATTAAAATGGGAATACTTGTCCAGCCCTAACTCAGCCCTACTAAGAACTAGGAAATACAATTCAAAAATGCTCAAAATCAAATCCTGGCTCAACAACATCATTTTAATCTTTCACTTGCTGCTACAGTGTTTACAAGATGGAGGATGACTTAGAGATAGTGGCTGTTATGTCCACTCTAACATCCATCCAACAACTTAATAGACTCCATGAATAACTTAGCTTAGTAATGCGAGCTAAATATTTTAAATGTGGCGTTTGCCAAAAATAGGGAACTGTTAGAGGGGTTAGTGCGTCCGCCTCACAAAACAAAGGTCCTGGGTTCGATCCTGCGCTCGGGATCTTTCTGTGTGGAGTTTGCATGTTCTCCCCGTGACTGCGTGGGTTCACTCCGGGTACTCCGGCTTCCTCCCACCTCCAAAGACATGCACCTGGGGATAGGTTGATTGGCAACACTAAATGGTCCCTAGTGTGTGAATGTGAGTGTGAATGTTGTCTGTCTATCTGTGTTGGCCCTGTGATGAGAGGGCGACTTGTCCAGGGTGTACCCCGCCTTCCGCCCGAATGCAGCTGAGATAGGCTCCAGCACCCCAAGGGAATAAGCGGTAGAAAATGGATGGATGGATGTTTTGCTCTTCCACTTTCTTCATTTGACTTTTGCATTCTTTCATCTCCTCTGATGTGAACTCCACTGCCTTCTTCAAGCTAACAATCATGGCGGCTCTTTTGAGTTGAGTTTATTTCGAACATGCAAGCATACAACATGATACATCACAATTTCCTTTACATTCTTCAACAAGGTCGGCTAATTTCGATTTTAAGGGCTTGAAATAGTTTTCAAACGACAAAACTTCAAGTCACTCACCTTCATCTTTCGTCTTTATCTCCGTTGGTGATTTGCTGGAAGTTGGTGGCGCTGATTCTCTTTCATGTTCTCTTTTAGCGGACGTCGCCATCTTAGCATAGCAGTAGTCGTCCATCTTCTATCACGTCTTCAATCTTCACTTCAGATATCGCTCCAAACTCAATGCACGTTTCGTGGCTTTGGAAAATACCAATTGAGATATTTGTTGCTATATTTGCTGTGAATCATATGACTTTAAGATCGTGAATTCGAAGAATCTCCGAACAACCATAGCATGCGGTCTTCGTCTTTTTGTTCCGCTTGAAGTACATTTGCGCATGCGCTGCAAGTCAGCAACTTCCGTTTCCTGCTCCACAGCAGTTGTTTTTCAAAACAAAGGCATTTTAATCTTGTTTTAAAACAATGGTTGGCAAAATTATCTAACATCAAATAATCAACAACTACTCTTTAAAAATTAAAAATATATAAATACAAGCACATGCAAAGACATTTTCCATGGCTGTTGTTAAAACCAGAAACATGGCATACATCGAAGAAAAAAATAAAACATTTTAAATACTACAAGAAACACAAATATTGTTCAACTCACTTAGTTGTTTTACTAAAAAACATTTAGAAACTAAAATAATTACTCTGAACAAACAAGAAAAGCACTAAGAGTGTAGATCTCCACCAGGACCAATCCTATTGTTCACATGCTACTAAATTGTGTGCCATCTCATGTGTATCGTGTGTTGGTATGACAATAAACTTCCATGAATCCTGTAAAACACCAGACAGTTAGTAATATGGTTTCACATACAAATGTTGGTGAAACTGCTCATTTCTACCTAGCGATAGGTGGCTCTAACTGTAGTGCTAATCACTCACCAGCAGAAAGCCCTCATCGCACTGCTAATCAATAACTACCATCTTAGGCACTTAACATCACTAATCGCCAGTTAACAGCTATCATGCTAAATGTCAACTATCTTAAATGCAAACATGAAAACAAGACACATTAACGTCTTTCCCCATTACAAACATCTTAACCCAAACCAGGGGTGTCAAACTCATTTTAGCTCAGGGGCCGCATGGAGGAAAATCTATTTCCACGTGGGCCGGACGGGTAAAATCATGGCATGATAACTTAAAAATACGACTATAACAACTTCAGATTGTTTTCTTTATTTTAGTTCGGCCCAAAATATAACAAGCACATTCTTAAAATGTACATATCACAAATAATCCTCTTGACAAAACACTTCAAGTTAGTTAAACATTTAGAGGAAGAAAATGGTGCATTTTCAAAAACACCTTGAAGAACACAATGAACTTAGACTTAATCTCAGTGTTTCTACAAAGCAATTAAACTTTAAGTCACAACCCATCTAGGATTGAACAAAAAACAAACTAAAGCATGAATAAAAACTATTCTATGTATCAACTACCTCATTTGTCATTTCCACATATTAATCCTGTGCTAACTCAACAAACCATACAAACTGAGGTAGAAACTATTCAAGAGTGTTGAGTTACTTCCTGTCTTCTAGACATAATGTGTATTGATAGAAAAATAAAAGCAGTGCAATGTGTGAACAATTTCAACAAAGCACAAATAAAAAGTTAAAAGACTGACAGTATTGCAGTAAATCACACACTGTTCACTTTCTTTACATTTGCACAGAAGACAATCATTTTCACAGAACTATATCAGTGTGCAGTGTCTCATGCTGCATTTTAAGTGGGGTTACTGATTGCTTATTTTACTCCTGTTGGGTGGAGGGGGAGGAGTCACAGCCCCGCTTTACCGTGTACCTCTTACTTGGTACACTTGCTCGCCCCGGTATAAACTATTTGCTTGCCTAACAGAATTGCTACTGCGACATCCAGTGGACACAATTAGAACAGCAGTTTGTTGAATTAAAAAATGCAGCTGAATTTTACACTTCGCAAACTCATCTGGCGGGCCGGATTGAACCTGTTATGCCCGAATGTCGAGGAAGGTGGGGGTTGGGTGTTTGGTGTTATTTGTTCATATGTCTCTGATTTGCACATCAATCAGTCTGAGGAGTAAAAGTTGGCAGTTTTTTATAAAAACAGTTACCCAGCATCACTTATGCATCAACGTCAGTTTTGATACATCTCAACGTTGCCGTGAAAAAGGATGTAGTGCAGGTTTTTGAGCATGCACAAACTTGACAAAGGAAGGTTTCAGATACAGAAAAGACATGGAGTCATGAGTAGATAAGATTATGCTCCAAATAATCCAAGTTTGTATGAATAGCTCAGATATTTGTGAAAGAAGCAGTGAGGAGGTCCTGGGTAGGGTGGATGTCGCCACATATGAGCAACATACCACAAACTAAACAGCTAATTGGTTATTTTCCTTTGTGTGTTCTTATGTGTTTTACTGCGTCTGCATTACGTGGAAACCTTTTACAGCACACTGAACAACTAAATGGTTTTTCACCTGTGTGTGTTCTCATGTGTTCAGTCAAACGGCTCTTAATAGAAAAGTTTTCACCACAAATCAAACAGTTAAATGGTTTTTCACCTGTGTGTGTTCTCATGTGTCGAGTCAAAGACAAATTTCGATAAAATATTTTGCCACAAACTGAACAGTGTAATGGTTTTTCACCTGTGTGTGTTCTCATGTGTAGATTTAAACGGCAATTTTGAGAAAATCTTTTGCCACAAACTAAACATTTAAATATTTTTTCACCTGTGTGTGTTCTCATGTGTTGAGTCAAATGGAAATTTTGAGAAAAACTTTTGCCACAAACTGAACACATAAATGGTTTTTCACCTGTGTGTGTTCTCATGTGTTGAGCCAAATGGCTGTTTTGAGAAAAGCTTTTGCCACAAACTGAACACATAAATGGTTTTTCACCGGTGTGTGTTCTCATGTGTTGAGCCAAATGGCTATTTTGAGAAAAACTTTTGCCACAAACTGAACAAATAAATGGTTTTTCACCTGTGTGTGTTCTCATGTGTTCAGTCAAAGAGCTATTTCGAGAAAAGCTTTTGTCACAAACCGAACAATTAAATGAATTTTCTCCTGTGTGTGTTGTCATGTGTTGAGTCAAATTCCTCTTAATAGAAAAGCTTTTGCCACAAACTGAACAATTAAATGGCTTTTCTCCTGTGTGTGTTCTCATGTGTCGAGTCAACTGGCTATTTTGAGAAAAGCTTTTGCCACAAACTGAACAATTAAATGGTTTTGCACCTGTGTGTGTTCTCATGTGTTCAGTCAAATACCTCTTAACAGAAAAGCTTTTAGCACAAACTGAGCAGCTCAAACATTTTTTACCTCTCTTCTTTGTAGAGCATTCAGAGTGTTTGTTGTCAGTGTGAGTCCTCATATCCCCTTCACAGTCTGTATCGCTGCTCAAACGTTCTTCAACCTCGTCTTCAGCCTCACTATCTGATAGTAGAGCTAAGAGGTTGTCTACTTGTGGTTTCTCTTCATCATCTTCAGTCTTCACAGAGAAAATACTCAGTGGAAACTTGGTGTAATCAGCTTCCTCTCGTCCTAGAAGACACTCTCCCTCCTGAGTGATGCAGAGTTCCTCCTCTTCCTTTTTAATGCAGGGTGGTTGTGGAGTCTCCTGCTTCAAAGTGGAGCTCCCCCCTAACTGAGGGGAAACTTCTTCTGGATTACCGATCAGCTGCTGGACGTCTGCAAGACACAAACAACAAAAACACACTTTCTTCTATGTACTGTATGTGTGTGTAGTAGGGTTGTACAGTATACTGCTACTAATAAAGTATCGTGCTACTATCAATTGAAATCGGTACTATACCACCTTTGAAAAGTACCGGTACCGTTCTTTCACCTGAATGCTGCCGTGCAGCGGTGACAACAGAGCCGAGGCGCATGATGTTGAGTGTGTCAAAACGCACACACAAAGTGCATACAAGCAATAACATGGTGGAGAGGAAGAAAGGCAACAAAGGACAATTCTACTGGTTAATAAAGAGGGTGTGTGAAGTGCAATATGGAGGTATTTGGGCTTCTAAACTAACAATAAAGGTGACACTTTAAACAGGAAGCCGCTCTGCAAGGGTTGCTTTACACCTTTCCTGTCTGTGGGCTCCCAGACCGTGGTCGAGGAGCGCAGGGGAGACGTTCCCTCCAGGGCCCATGTTTTGTCGGGGGTAACACTGGGTCCATAAAGCTCCGCTCTTTGGTCGGAAGGACGAGGCCGTCGATTAGGTACAATTTGCTCACTTTATTTATTATTTCCACAGGGCACAACTGGACATCCACCATGCTATTAACACTCCTGCACATGCTACCACTACCTCTCCTTACTCGCCCGCTCACTCACTGACGTCACTCAGACAACACGTTGACATTCTCACAAACACACATACTACTCTCATAAGTTAACCAGCTCCCCTGCTGTGCACATGTAGATACGTAGAACTTGATGCCAAATATTAGCGCAGTTAAAACTGCCCAATTAGCAGTCAACTAATGCAAGTGAAATGACTACATTTTGTAACAAATTCCTACAATTTGTGTTTTGTCTTTAATAAATGTGTTTTACCTGCTACATGGCTTATCTGTGTACATTTATCCATAGTTTCGTTTTTAGTACTTAATTAATAATTGTATTTTTCTTAAAGCACAGACCAGGAGTGGCAACCATAAATCATGAATAATTTGATATCTCAGTCAAACTTAATTCATATTCTAATCTAATCCTTGATTATAGCAGCCTATATGTAATATGGAAAATAAATTGTAAATTGTTCTGAGTGTGCAACAAGAAAAGCCCAATGTGTTTAATGCCTTTTAATTTATATTTTAACCTTGTAAAATTGTTCTTTGACTGTGAGTGTTTAATGTAGTGTAAGATTTTATGTTAAAATAAAGCCAATATTGACATTTTTCGTAGTTCCCTTTATTTGGAAAAGTATCTATACATTTAGTACAGGTACTAAATTATTAATATTGGAACAACCCTAGTGTGTAGTGTTTCATGGCCATTCATTTAGTGCCTTGCCAGAATGATGGATCAATGTTTACATGACTTGTCATAGGCTCAGAAAAGTTCAGCCAGAATCACAGAAAGTAGAAAACATCTGCTTCGATGGACATTAGAATACTACAAACTAACAGTGGGGAAAAAGACAATATTGAAATACAAACCCCGTTTCCATATGAGTTGGGAAATTGTGTTAGATGTAAATATAAACGGAATACAATGATTTGCAAATCCTTTTCAACCCATATTCAGTTGAATGCACTACAAAGACAAGATATTTGATGTTCAAACTCATAAACTTTATTTTTTTCTTGCAAATAATAATTAACTTAGAATTTCATGGCTGCAACACGTGTCAAAGTAGTTGGGAAAGGACATGTTCACCACTGTGTTACATGGCCTTTCCTTTTAACAACACTCAGTAAACGTTTGGGAAGTGAGGAGACACATTTTTGAAGCTTCTCAGGTGGAATTCTTTCCCATTCTTGCTTGATGTACAGCTTAAGTTGTTCAACAGTCCGGGGGTCTCCGTTGTGGTATTTTAGGCTTTCCATTACTGTCGTCATGAACGGCCTTCAGCTCATCAAAGCCATGCTCCCCCACCATCACCCTCCCCACCAATGCCAGCACATCATTAAAGGAGTTAAAGGACTCAAAGGACTCCAATGACATCACAGGATTCCAAAAACATCATAAGACTGTAAAGACCCTCTCCATCAAAGAAGAGGATGTACGCCGGCAGTTCTTGGAAGCTGAATACGCGGAGAGCCCCCGGGCCGGATGGTGTCTCCCCCTCCACTCTCAGACACTGTGCGGACCAGCTGGCTCCTGTCTTCACTGACATTTTTAACACCTCTCTGGAGCTATGCCGCGTGCCGTCCTGCTTGAAGACCTCTACCATTGTCCCTGTCCCCAAGAAAGCACGGATCACAGGACTAAATGACTACAAGGCCGGTCGCGCTGACGTCTGTGGTCATGAAGTCTTTTGAGCGCTTGGTCCTGCCCCACCTCAAGGACATCACCGCCCCCCTCCTGGACCCACTGCAGTTCGCCTACAGAGCCAACAGGTCTGTGGATGATGCAGTGAACCTGGCCCTCCACTTCATCCTGGAGCATCTGGACTCCCCAGGAACCTACGCTAGGATCCTGTTTGTGGACTTCAGCTCTGCCTTCAACACCATCCTCCCTGGACTGCTACGAGACAAGCTCTACCAGCTCAGCGTTCCCAACTCCCTCTGCAGTTGGATTAATGACTTCCTGACAGACCGAAGACAGCACGTACGGCTGGGGTAGATTGTCTCGGACAGTCGAACCACAAACACTGGTACTCCTCAGGGCTGTGTACTCTCCCCCTGGCTCTTCTCCCTGTATACAAACTGCTGCACCTCCAGTCACCAATCCGTAAAACTGCTCAAGTTTGCGGATGACACCACCCTCATCGGGCTCATCTCGGATGGCGATGAGTCTGCCTACAGGAGAGAGGTGGACCGGCTGACGTCCTGGTGCAGCCTCAACAACCTGGAGCTGAACGCCCAGAAAACAGTGGAGATGATCATGGACTTCAGGAAAGTCACAGCCCCACCATCCCCCCTCACCCTGATTGACTCTCCCACCCCCGTCCCCATTGTGGACTCCTTCCGTTTCTTGGGCACCACCATCACCCAGGACCTCAAGTGGGAGCTGACCATCAGCTCCCTCATCAAGAAGGCCCAGCAGAGGATGTACTTCCTGCGGCAGCTGAGGAAACTTAAGGTGCCGACAGAGATGCTGGTGCAGTTTTACTCAGCCATCATAGAGTCCATTCTGACCTCCTCCATTACAGTGTGGTTCCCCGGCGCCACAGTCCAGGATAAGAATAGACTGCAGCGCATCGTACGTGCTGCTGAGAAGGTGATTGGCTGCAAGCTCCCATCCCTCCAGGACTTGTTCTCCTCCAGGACCAGGAGCCGTGTGGGTCGGATCACAGCTGACTCTTCTCACCCTGGACACACGCTATTCTCCCCTATCCCCTCAGGCAGGAGACTACGCTCCATCCAGACCCACACCTCCCGCCACCTGAACAGTTTTTCCCCTCGGCCATAAGGCAAATGAACAATAACTCCTAACAGTAGCTCCTTGAATTCCTTCTACGTCTATCTGATAGCTCAATCACAGCTCTTTTTTATACCAAATATGTGTTATATGTGTTTTATGTCGCATGTTTGCACCAAGAAAAATTCCTAGTTTGTGAGCCCGTTCTCAAACAGTGGCAATAAAACGATTCTGATTCTGCTTCTGATAATGTGCCACACCCTCTCAGGAGCCCGGTCTAGATTGTATTTTTTTACTCATCCTTCCCCAGCGTTTTACCTTTTTCCCCATCTTTTACCGGGCGCCTTGTGGCGACCCATCAGTGTTCCTGTTCTGTAGCCTTGTACACTGTTTGTTTGTCTAATCTTAAACGGGTTTGTGCTGAAAACAAAGTTTCGTTGTACTTGTGCAATGACAATAAAGACCTATCCTATCCTATTTCACTCACATGTATGTCAATTTCCGTGAAATTCTGCGTTTACCAGCAGATTCTGTTTTAGTGGCCAATTCCGAAGTTACGTTGAAGCCAAAGTCATGTGGTCTTACTTTTTTGTTGCGTTCAGTGATTACCGATTAGACATACTAGCACTGTGTCAAATAAAAAGTAGCACATTCTAGTAGACATGGTCTTTTTTTCAATCATACGCTCACTCATCCCTTTAACCGTTACAGGCTCAAGAATTTGCATGCAAGTTCTGCGGGCCATTTTTATGATCGTGACATGTCTTAATTGAAATTGAGATTAAAATGGGAATACTTGTCCAGCCCTAACTCAGCCCTACTAAGAACTAGGAAATACAATTCAAAAATGCTCAAAATCAAATCCTGGCTCAACAACATCATTTTAATCTTTCACTTGCTGCTACAGTGTTTACAAGATGGAGGATGACTTAGAGATAGTGGCTGTTATGTCCACTCTAACATCCATCCAACAACTTAATAGACTCCATGAATAACTTAGCTTAGTAATGCGAGCTAAATATTTTAAATGTGGCGTTTGCCAAAAATAGGGAACTGTTAGAGGGGTTAGTGCGTCCGCCTCACAAAACAAAGGTCCTGGGTTCGATCCTGCGCTCGGGATCTTTCTGTGTGGAGTTTGCATGTTCTCCCCGTGACTGCGTGGGTTCCCTCCGGGTACTCCGGCTTCCTCCCACCTCCAAAGACATGCACCTGGGGATAGGTTGATTGGCAACACTAAATGGTCCCTAGTGTGTGAATGTGAGTGTGAATGTTGTCTGTCTATCTGTGTTGGCCCTGTGATGAGAGGGCGACTTGTCCAGGGTGTACCCCGCCTTCCGCCCGAATGCAGCTGAGATAGGCTCCAGCACCCCAAGGGAATAAGCGGTAGGAAACTTTCTTCATTTGACTTTTGCATTCATTCATTCATCTCCTCTGATGTGAACTCCACTGCCTTCTTCAAGCTAACAATCATGGCGGCTCTTTTGAGTTGAGTTTGAGTTTATTTCGAACATGCAAGCATACAACATGATACATCCAATTTCCTTTACATTCTTCAACAAAGTCGGCTAATTTCTATTTTAAGGGCTTGAAATTCAAATAGCTTTCAAATTACGGATTTCAAGTCACTCACCTTCATCTTTCGTCTTTATCTCCGTTGGTGATTTGCTGGAAGTTGGTGGCGCTGATTCTCTTTCATGTTCTCTTTTAGCGGACGTCGCCATCTTAGCATAGCAGTAGTCGTCCATCTTCTATCACGTCTTCAATCTTCACTTCAGATATCGCTCCAAACTCAATGCACGTTTCGTGGCTTTGGAAAATACCAATTGAGATATTTGTTGCTATATTTGCTGTGAATCATATGACTTTAAGATCGTGAATTCGAAGAATCTCCGAACAACCATAGCATGCGGTCTTCGTCTTTTTGTTCCGCTTGAAGTACATTTGCGCATGCGCTGCAAGTCAGCAACTTCCGTTTCCTGCTCCACAGCAGTTGTTTTTCAAAACAAAGGCATTTTAATCTTGTTTTAAAACAATGGTTGGCAAAGTTATCTAACATCAAATAATCGACAACTACTCTTTAAAAATTAAAAATATATAAATACAAGCACATGCAAAGACATTTTCCATGGCTGTTGTTAAAACCAGAAACATGGCATACATCGAAGAAAAAAATCAAACATTTTAAATACTACAAGAAACACAAATATTTTTCAAATTACTTAGTTGTTTTAGTTAAAAACATTTAGAAACTAAAATAATTACTCTGAACAAACAAGAAAAGCCCTAAGAGTGTAGATCTCCACCAGGACCAATCCTATTGTTCACGTGCTACTAAATTGTGTGCCATCTCATGTGTATCGTGTGCTGGTATGACAATAAACTTCCATGAATCCTGTAAAACACCAGACAGTTAGTAATATGGTTTCACATACAAATGTTGGTGAAACTGCTCATTTCAACCTAGCGATAGGTGGCTCTAACTGTAGTGCTAATCACTCACCAGCAGAAAGCCCTCATCACACTGCTAATCAATAACTACCATCTTAGGCACTTAACATCACTAATCGCCAGTTAACAGCTATCATGCTAAATGTCAACTATCTTAAATGCAAACATGAAAACAAGACACATTAACGTCTTTCCCCATTACAAACATCTTAACCCAAACCAGAGGTGTCAAACTAATTTTAGCTCAGGGGCCGCATGGAGGAAAATCTATTTCCACGTGGGCCGGACGGGTAAAATCATGGCATGATAACTTAAAAATACGACTATAACAACTTCAGATTGTTTTCTTTATTTTAGTTCGGCCCAAAATAGAACAAGCACATTCTGAAAATGTACATATCACAAATAATCCTCTTGACAAAACACTTCAAGTTAGTGAAACATTTAGAGGGAAAAAATTGTGTATTTTCAAAAACACCTTGAAGAACACAATGAATTTAGACTTAATCTCAGTGTTTCTACAAAGCAATTACACTTTAAGTCACAACCCATCTAGGATTGAACAAAAAACAAACTAAAGCATGAATAAAAACTATTCTATGTATCAACTACCTCATTTGTCATTTCCACATATTAATCCTGTGCTAACTCAACAAACCATACAAACTGAGGTAGAAACTATTCAAGAGTGTTGAGTTACTTCCTGTCTTCTAGACATAATGTGTATTGATAGAAAAATAAAAGCAGTGCAATGTGTGAACAATTTCAACAAAGCACAAATAAAAAGTTAAAAGACTGACAGTATTGCAGTAAATCACACACTGTTCACTTTCTTTACATTTGCACAGAAGACAATCATTTTCACAGAACTATATCAGTGTGCAGTGTCTCATGCTGCATTTTAAGTGGGGTTACTGATTGCTTATTTTACTCCTCTTTTACGTTGGGTGGAGGGGGAGGAGTCACAGCCCCGCTTTACCGTGTACCTCTTACTTGGTACACTTGCTCGCCCCGGTATAAACTATTTGCTCGCCTAACAGAATTGCTATTGCGACATCCAGTGGACACAATTAGAACAGCAGTTTGTTGAATTAAAAAATGCAGCTGAATTTTACACTTCGCAAACTCATCTCGCAGGAAGGATTGAACCTGTTATGCCCGAATGTCGAGGAAGGTGAGGGTTGGGTGTTTGGTGTTAATTGTTCATATGTCTCTGATTTGCACATCAATCAGTCTGAGGAGTAAAAGTTGGCAGTTTTTTATAAAAACAGTTACCCAGCATCACTTATGCATCAACGTCAGTTTTGATACATCTCAACGTTGCCGTGAAAAAGGATGTAGTGCAGGTTTTTGAGCATGCACAAACTTGACAAAGGAAGGTTTCAGATACAGAAAAGACATGGAGTCATGAGTAAATAAGATTATGCTCCAAATAATCCAAGTTCGTATGAATAGCTCAGATATTTGTGAAAGAAGCAGTGAGGAGGTCCTGGGTAGGGTGGATGTCACCACATATGAGCAACATACCACAAACTAAACAGCTAATTGGTTATTTTCCTTTGTGTGTTCTTATGTGTTTTACTGCGTCTGCATTACGTGGAAACCTTTTACAGCACACTGAACAACTAAATGGTTTTTCACCTGTGTGTGTTCTCATGTGTTCAGTCAAACGGCTCTTAATAGAAAAGTTTTCACCACAAATCAAACAGTTAAATGGTTTTTCACCTGTGTGTGTTCTCATGTGTCGAGTCAAAGACAAATTTCGATAAAATATTTTGCCACAAACTGAACAGTGTAATGGTTTTTCACCTGTGTGTGTTCTCATGTGTAGATTTAAACGGCAATTTTGAGAAAATCTTTTGCCACAAACTAAACATTTAAATATTTTTTCACCTGTGTGTGTTCTCATGTGTTGAGTCAAATGGAAATTTTGAGAAAAACTTTTGCCACAAACTGAACACATAAATGGTTTTTCACCGGTGTGTGTTCTCATGTGTTGAGCCAAATGGCTATTTTGAGAAAAACTTTTGCCACAAACTGAACAAATAAATGGTTTTTCACCTGTGTGTGTTCTCATGTGTTCAGTCAAAGAGCTATTTCGAGAAAAGCTTTTGTCACAAACCGAACAATTAAATGAATTTTCTCCTGTGTGTGTTGTCATGTGTTGAGTCAAATTCCTCTTAATAGAAAAGCTTTTGCCACAAACTGAACAATTAAATGGCTTTTCTCCTGTGTGTGTTCTCATGTGTCGAGTCAACTGGCTATTTTGAGAAAAGCTTTTGCCACAAACTGAACAATTAAATGGTTTTGCACCTGTGTGTGTTCTCATGTGTTCAGTCAAATACCTCTTAACAGAAAAGCTTTTAGCACAAACTGAGCAGCTCAAACATGTTTTACCTCTCTTCTTTGTAGAGCATTCAGAGTGTTTGTTGTCAGTGTGAGTCCTCATATCACCTTCACAGTCTGTATCGCTGCTCAAAGGTTCTTCAACCTCGTCTTCAGCCTCACTATCTGATAGTAGAGCTAAGAGGTTGTCTGCTTGTGGTTTCTCTTCATCATCTTCAGTCTTCACAGAGAGAATACTCAGTGGAAACTTGGTGTAATCAGCTTCCTCTCGTCCTAGAAGACACTCTCCCTCCTGAGTGATGCAGAGTTCCTCCTCTTCCTTTTTAATGCAGGGTGGTTGTGGAGTCTCCTGCTTCAAAGTGGAGCTCCCCCCTAACTGAGGGGAAACTTCTTCTGGATTACCGATCAGCTGCTGGACGTCTGCAAGACACAAACAACAAAAACACACTTTCTTCTATGTACTGTATGTGTGTGTGTAGTAGGGTTGTACAGTATACTGCTACTAATAAAGTATCGTGCTACTATCAATTGAAATCGGTACTATACCACCTTTGAAAAGTACCGGTACCGTTCTTTCACCTGAATGCTGCCGTGCAGCGGTGACAACAGAGCCGAGGCGCATGATGTTGAGTGTGTCAAAACGCACACACAAAGTGCATACAAGCAATAACATGGTGGAGAGGAAGAAAGGCAACAAAGGACAATTCTACTGGTTAATAAAGAGGGTGCGTGAAGTGCAATATGGAGGTATTTGGGCTTCTAAACTAACAATAAAGGTGACACTTTAAACAGGAAGCCGCTCTGCAAGGGTTGCTTTACACCTTTCCTGTCTGTGGGCTCCCAGACCGTGGTCGAGGAGCGCAAGGGAGACGTTCCCTCCAGGGCCCATGTTTTGTCGGGGGTAACACTGGGTCCATAAAGCTCCGCTCTTTGGTCGGAAGGACGAGGCCGTCGATTAGGTACAATTTGCTCACTTTATTTATTATTTCCACAGGGCACAACTGGACATCCACCATGCTATTAACACTCCTGCACATGCTACCACTACCTCTCCTTACTCGCCCGCTCACTCACTGACGTCACTCAGACAACACGTTGACATTCTCACAAACACACATACTACTCTCATAAGTTAACCAGCTCCCCTGCTGTGCACATGTAGATACGTAGAACTTGATGCCAAATATTAGCGCAGTTAAAACTGCCCAATTAGCAGTCAACTAATGCAAGTGAAATGACTACATTTTGTAACAAATTCCTACAATTCGTGTTTTGTCTTTAATAAATGTCTTTTACCTGCTACATGGCTTATCTGTGTACATTTATCCATAGTTTCGTTTTTAGTACTTAATTAATAATTGTATTTTTCTTAAAGCACAGACCAGGAGTGGCAACCATAAATCATGAATAATTTGATATCTCAGTCAAACTTAATTCATATTCTAATCTAATCCTTGATTATAGCAGACTATATGTAATATGGAAAATAAATTGTAAATTGTTCTGAGTGTGCAACAAGAAAAGCCCAATTTGTTTAATGCCTTTTAATTTATATTTTAACCTTGTAAAATTGTTCTTTGACTGTGAGTGTTTAATGTAGTGTAAGATTTTATGTTAAAATAAAGCCAATATTGACATTTTTCGTAGTTCCCTTTATTTGGAAAAGTATCTATACATTTAGTACAGGTACTAAATTATTAATATTGGAACAACCCTAGTGTGTAGTGTTTCATGGCCATTTATTTAGTGCCTTGCCAGAATGATGGATCAATGTTTACATGACTTGTCATAGGCTCAGAAAAGTTCAGCCAGAATCACAGAAAGTAGAAAACATCTGCTTCGATGGACATTAGGATACTACAAACTAACAGTGGGGAAAAAGACAATATTGAAATACAAACCCCGTTTCCATATGAGTTGGGAAATTGTGTTAGATGTAAATATAAACGGAATACAATGATTTGCAAATCCTTTTCAACCCATATTCAGTTGAATGCACTACAAAGACAAGATATTTGATGTTCAAACTCATAAACTTTATTTTTTTTTTGCAAATAATAATTAACTTAGAATTTCATGGCTGCAACACGTGTCAAAGTAGTTGGGAAAGGGCATGTTCACCACTGTGTTACATGGCCTTTCCTTTTAACAACACTCAGTAAACGTTTGGGAACTGAGGAGACACATTTTTGAAGCTTCTCAGGTGGAATTCTTTCCCATTCTTACTTGATGTACAGCTTAAGTTGTTCAACAGTCCGGGGGTCTCCGTTGTGCTATTTTAGGCTTCATAATGCGCCACACCCTCTCAGGAGCCCAGGCTAGATTGTATTTTTTGTACTCAACCTTCCCCAGCGTTTTACCTTTTTCCCCATCTTTTACCGGGCGCCTTGTGGCGACCCATCAGTGTTCCTGTTCTGTAGCCTTGTACACTGTTTGTATGTCTAATCTTAAACGGGTTTGTGCTGAAAACAAAGTTTTGTTGTACTTGTGCAATGACAATAAAGACCTATCCTATCCTATTTCACTCACATGTATGTCAATTTCCGTGAAATTCTGTGTTTACCAGCAGATTCTGTTTTAGTGGCCAATTCCGAAGTTACGTTGAAGCCAAAATCATGTGGTCTTACTTTTTTGTTGCGTTCAGTGATTACCGATTAGACATACTAGCACTGTGTCAAATAAAAAGTAGCACATTCTAGTAGACATGGTCTTTTTTTCAATCATACGCTCACTCATCCCTTTAACCGTTACAAGCTCAAGAATTTGCATGCAAGTTCTGCGGGCCGTTTTTAAGATCGTGACATGTCTTAATTGAAATTGAGATTAAAATGGGAATACTTGTCCAGCCCTAACTCAGCCCTACTAAGAACTAGGAAATACAATTAAAAAATGCTCAAAATCAAATCCTGGCGCAACAACATCATTTTAATCTTTCACTAGCTGCTACAGTGTTTACAAGATGGAGGATGACTTAGAGATAGTGGCTGTTATGTCCACTCTAACATCCATCCAATAACTTGATGGACTCCATCAATAACTTAGCTTAGTAATGCGAGCTAAATATTTTAAAAGTGGCGTTTGCCAAAAATAGGGTACTGTTAGAGGGGTTAGTGCGTCTGCCTCACAATACAAAGGTCCTGGGTTCGATCCTGCGCTCGGGATCTTTCTGTGTGGAGTTTGCATGTTCTCCCCGTGACTGCGCGGGTTCCCTCCGGCTTCCTCCCACCTCCAAAGACATGCACCTGGGGATAGGTTGATCGGCAACACTAAATGGGCCCTAGTGTGTGAATGTGAGTGTGAATGTTGTCTGTCTATCTGTGTTGGCCCTGTGATGAGGTGGCGACTTGTCCAGGGTGTACCCCGCCTTCCGCCCGAATGCAGCTGAGATAGGCTCCAGCACCCCAAGGGATGTTTTGCTCTTCCACTTTCTTCATTTGACTTTTGCATTCTTTCATCTCCTCTGATGTGAACTCCACTGCCTTCTTCAAGCTAACAATCATGGCGGCTCTTTTGAGTTGAGTTTATTTCGAACATGCAAGCATACAACATGATACATCACAATTTCCTTTACATTCTTCAACAAAGTCGGCTAATTTCTATTTTAAGGGCTTGAAATTCAAATAGCTTTCAAATTACGGATCTCAAGTCACTCACCTTCATCTTTCGTCTTTATCTCCGTTGGTGATTTGCTGGAAGTTGGTGGCGCTGATTCTCTTTCATGTTCTCTTTTAGCGGACGTCGCCATCTTAGCATAGCAGTAGTCGTCCATCTTCTATCACGTCTTCAATCTTCACTTCAGATATCGCTCCAAACTCAATGCACGTTTCATGGCTTTGGAAAATACCAATTGAGATATTTGTTGCTATATTTGCTGTGAATCATATGACTTTAAGATCGTGAATTCGAAGAATCTCCGAACAACCATAGCATGCGGTCTTCGTCTTTTTGTTCCGCTTGAAGTACATTTGCGCATGCGCTGCAAGTCAGCAACTTCCGTTTCCTGCTCCACAGCAGTTGTTTTTCAAAACAAAGGCATTTTAATCTTGTTTTAAAACAATGGTTGGCAAAATTATCTAACATCAAATAATCAACAACTACTCTTTAAAAATTAAAAATATATAAATACAAGCACATGCAAAGACATTTTCCATGGCTGTTGTTAAAACCAGAAACATGGCATACATCGAAGAAAAAAATAAAACATTTTAAATACTATAAGAAACACAAATATTGTTCAACTCACTTAGTTGTTTTACTAAAAAACATTTAGAAACTAAAATAATTACTCTGAACAAACAAGAAAAGCACTAAGAGTGTAGATCTCCACCAGGACCAATCCTATTGTTCACGTGCTACTAAATTGTGTGCCATCTCATGTGTATCGTGTGCTGCTATGACAATAAACTTCCATGAATCCTGTAAAACACCAGACAGTTAGTAATATGGTTTCACATAAAAATGTTGGTGAAACTGCTCATTTCTACCTAGCGATAGGTGGCTCTAACTGTAGTGCTAATCACTCACCAGCAGAAAGCCCTCATCGCACTGCTAATCAATAACTACCATCTTAGGCACTTAACATCACTAATCGCCAGTTAACAGCTATCATGCTAAATGTCAACTATCTTAAATGCAAACATGAAAACAAGACACATTAACGTCTTTCCCCATTACAAACATCTTAACCCAAACCAGAGGTGTCAAACTAATTTTAGCTCAGGGGCCGCATGGAGGAAAATCTATTTCCATGTGGGCCGGACGGGTAAAATCATGGCATGATAACTTAAAAATACGACTACAACATCTTCGAATGTTTTCTTTATTTTAATTCGGCCCAAAATAGAACAAGCACATTCTGAAAATGTACATATCACAAATAATCTTCTTGACAAAACACTTCAAGTTAGTTAAACATTTAGAGGGAAAAAATTGTGCATTTTCAAAAACACCTTGAAGAACACAATGAACTTAGACTAAATCTCAGTGTTTCTACAAAGCAATTAAACTTTAAGTCACAACCCATCTAGGATTGAACAAAAAACAAAATAAAGCATGAATAAAAACTATTCTATGTATCAACTACCTCATTTGTCATTTCCACATATTAATCCTGTGCTAACTCAACAAACCATACAAACTGAGGTAGAAACTATTCAAGAGTGTTGAGTTACTTCCTGTCTTCTAGACATAATGTGTATTGATAGAAAAATAAAAGCTGTGCAATGTGTGAACAATTTCAACAAAGCACAAATAAAAAGTTAAAAGACTGACAGTATTGCAGTAAATCACACACTGTTCACTTTCTTTACATTTGCACAGAAGACAATCATTTTCACAGAACTATATCAGTGTGCAGTGTCTCATGCTGCATTTTAAGTGGGGTTACTGATTGCTTATTTTACTCCTGTTTTACGTTGGGTGGAGGGGGAGGAGTCACAGCCCCGCTTTACCGTCTACCTCTTGCTTGGTATACTTGCTCACCCCGGTATAAACTATTTGCTTGCCTATCAGAATTGCTATTGCGACATCCAGTGGACACAATTAGAACAGCAGTTTGTTGAATTAAAAAATGCAGCTGAATTTTAAACTTTGAAAACTCATCTCGCAGGAAGGATTGAACCTGTTATGCCCGAATGTCGAGGAAGGTGGGGGTTGGGTTGTGGGTGTTGGGGGTTAATTGTTCATATGTCTCTGATTTGCACATCAATCAGTCTGAGACGTAAAAGTTGGCAGTTTTTTATGAAAACAGTTACCCAGCATCACTTATGCATCAACGTCAGTTTTGATACATCTCAACTTTGCAGTGAAAAAGGGTGTAGTGCAGGTTTTTGAGCGTGCACAAACTTGACAAAGGAAGGTTTCAGATACAGAAAAGACATGGAGTCATGAGTAAATAAGATTATGCTTCAAATAATCCAAGTTTGTATGAATACCTCAGATATTTGTGAAAGAAGCAGTGAGGAGGTCCTGGGTAGGGTGGATGTCGCCACATATGAGCAACATACCACAAACTAAACAGTTAATTGGTTATTTTGTGTGTTCTTATGTGTTTTACTGCGTCTGCATTACATGGAAACACCTTTTACAGCACACTGAGCAATTAAATTGTTTTTCACCTGTGTGTGTTCTCATGTGTTCAGTCAAACGGCTCTTAATAGAAAAGTTTTCACCACAAATCGAAAAGTTTTCACCACAAATCGAACAGTTAAATGGTTTTTCACCTGTGTGTGTTCTCATGTTTTAAGTCAAAGAGGTACTTCGATAAAAGATTTTGCCACAAACTGAACAATTACATGTTTTTTTCACCTGTGTGTGTTCTCATGTGTTGAGTCAAATTACTATTTTGAGAAAAGCTTTTGCCACAAACTGAACAATTAAATGGTTTTTCACCTGTGTGTGTTCTCATGTGTTGAGTCAAATTACTATTTTGAGAAAAGCTTTTGCCACAAACTGAACAATTAAATTGTTTTTCACCTGTGTGTGTTCTCATGTGTTGAGTCAAACTGCAATTTAGAGAAAATCTCTTACCACAAACTGAACAATTAAATGGTTTTTCACCTGTGTGTGTTCTCATGTTTTAAGTCAAAGAGGTACTTCGATAAAAGATTTTGCCACCAACTGAACAATTACATGTTTTTTTCACCTTTGTGTGTTCTCATGTGTTGAGTCAAATTACTATTTTGAGAAAAGCTTTTGCCACAAACTGAACAATTAAATGGTTTTTCACCTGTGTGTGTTCTCATGTGTTGAGTCAAACTGCAATTTAGAGAAAATCTCTTACCACAAACTGAACAATTAAATGGTTTTTCACCTGTGTGTGTTCTCATGTGTTGAGTCAAAATGCTATTTTGAGAAAAGCTTTTGCCACAAACTGAACAATTAAATGGTTTTTCACCTGTGTGTGTTCTCATGTGTTGAGTCAAAGAGGTATTTCGATAAAAGATTTTGCCACAAACTGAACAATTAAATGTTTTTTCACCTGTGTGTGTTTTCATGTGTTGAGTCAAATGGCAATTTTGAGAAAAGCTTTTGCCACAAACTAAGCATTTGAATGGTTTTTCACCTGTGTGTGTTCTCATGTGTCGAGTCAAACGGCAATTTTGAGTAAAACTTTCGCCACAAACTGAACAATTAAATGGTTTTCCACCTGTGTGTGTTCTCATGTGTTGAGTCAAATTGCTATTTTGAGTAAAGCTTTTGCCACAAACTGAACAATTAAATGTTTTTTCACCTGTGTGTGTTTTCATGTGTTCAGTCAAACTGCAATTTAGAGAAAATCTTTTACCACAAACTGAACAATTAAATGGTTTTTCACCTGTGTGTGTTCTCATGTGTCGAGTCAAACCGCAATTTTGAGAAAAGCTTTTGCCACAAACTGAACAATTAAATGTTTTTTCACCTGTGTGTGTTCTCATGTGTTCAGTCAAACTGCAATTTCGAGAAAAACTTTTACCACAAACTGAACAATTAAATGGTTTTTCACCTGTGTGTGTTCTCATGTGTCGACTCGAAAAGCTTTTTTGAGAAAAGCCTTTGCCACAAACTGAACAATTAAATGGTTTTTCACCTGTGTGTGTTCTCATGTGTCGACTCAACAAGCTATTTTGATAAAAGTTTTTTCCACAAACTGAACAATTAAAAGGTTTTTCACCTGTGTGTGTTCTCATGTGTTGAGTCAAATGGCTCTTTTTAGTAAAACTTTCAGCACAAACTGAACAGCTCAAACATTTTTTACGTCTCTTCTTTGTAGAGTATTCAGAGTGTTTGTTGTCAGTGTGAGTCCTCATATCACCTTCACAGTCTTTATCGCTGCTCAAAGGTTCTTCAACCTCGTCTTCAGCCTCACTATCTGATAGTGGAGCTAAGAGGTTGTCTGCTTGTGGTTTCTCTTCATCATCTTCAGTCTTCACAGAGAGAATGCTCAGTGGAAACTTGGTGTAATCAGCTTCCTCTCGTCCTAGAAGACACTCTCCCTCCTGAGTGATGCAGAGTTCCTCCTCTTCCTTTTTAATGCAGGGTGGTTGTGGAGTCTCCTGCTTCAAAGTGGAGCTCCCCCCTAACTGAGGAGAAACTTCTTCTGGATTATCGATCAGCTGCTGGACGTCTGCAAGACACAAACAACAAATACACACTTTCTTCTATGTACTGTATGTGTGTCTAGTAGGGTTGTACGGTATACCGCTACTAATAAAGTATTGTGGTACTAATCAATTGAAATCACCCCAGTCTACCAGGCACCCGTAGTCATAGGGGTCTCCATCACCCAGAACAAACAGCTTAGCAAACCAGCCATAATTAAGTGTATTCACAGGGTCAGAGCACCTGACATTGAAGCTATTCTTAGGGAGCTAACTCGCAGCAGGCCTAGTAAACTTGTACGACAGGCCAATTGCACCACGACAGCTACGCAAACATAGTTGTACACGTTAGCTCCAATGACACTAGGATGAGCCAGTCACAGATTACAAAGAGGAACATAGCTAGGACTTGTAATCTCGCTAGAAAGATGTCCAGGCATTGAGTACTTGTCTCTTGCCTCCTGCCTGCGAGAGGCAATGATGAGAGGTATAGCAGATTAGTCTCGCTTAACAAGTGGCTGGCTAGTTTTTGTAGAGAACGTTCATTGATAATTGTCCGTCTTTCTGGGGGAAACCGGGCTTGCTGATGAGGGACGGCCTTCACCCTAACCGGGAAGGCGCCATCACTCTAACTAGAAACATAGATTACTGGTTAAGTCACACTTGACTAAAGGCAATTACAGTGTTTGTTAGACCGAGTGAGGAGTCAGTTAAGCTAGAGCTAACCAGCGCCAGGCTGGAAAATTCCTGCACAAATAGCATTTCTCGTAGATTTATACACAACTCGCAATGTTTTTTGTGTAGTGACTGTACCAGATGTGAACATGCCACATGCATGAGGTGGCAAATAATGATGTGTTCAATCTATCGCAGCACCATGCAAACAATCTGAAAATCCCCATCATATCAATAATATATTATTCTAATTATTTAAGGCGCACTACACAAAACAAACATAACATTATTAATATCACTACTATGGATAACATTAACAAAAATTCCTCAAAACAGCCTTTTTAAATATCAGATAATTGTTTCCCAGAACGTTATTACCGTATTTTGCGGACTATAAGGCACACTTAAAATATTTTTTCCCCCTCAATACTCGACCGTGCGCCTCATAACCCGGTGCGCCTAATGTACGGAATCATTTTGGTCGAGCTTATTCACCTCAAAGCTATTTCATTTGGTACATGGTGTAATGATAAGTGTGACCGGTAGAGGGCAGTCAAACATAAGAGATGAGGGTAGGTTGCACTATGATGGCAATATGACTCAAGTAAACAACACCAACATTTTATATGTTCCATTGAAAATATAGAACATTACACACGGCGCTCCAAAATATATTAAAATGTTTTAGTACGACTTTGGTAAGCAATGAAGCCGCACCGCTTGATGGATTGTAACGTGCTTCAACATACTATAATACTAATACTATATTATTAGTATTATACTATTCTATTATTATGGTGTGTGTATAAGGCAAGACATTATCTGGCGTTTTGTTTCCCAATATTATGCAAAAGCAACTTTTCTTACCTTCTGGTACCTGCTGACGTGTATTTAGGATCTGCATTAATCCTGAAAAATTGTGTGCATCCGCCTTTGTAGTATGTGCCGAGTCAAAAAGCTTCTTCTTTTTCTCTATCCTCTTGTTATGGGATGTTCATCCTCCGCTGTTGCCATTTCTAATATAAAGTAGTGTAAAGTTCTTACTTATATATGAACTCGCCATGAAAGCACTAAAACATACCGGTATAGTGAGTTTACATTATTCACCCATGGAACTTTAGTTATTAGGGTTCCGGTCGGGTGTTTTTTCACGGGACACGTTTCCGGTGTTGTTTCCGGATGAGGAGATGCTGCTCCGTTATTGATTGAAGTAAGTCTGAATGTCATTAAAACAGTTAGCTCCATCTTTTGACACTTCTTCCACTCCCGTCCTTGCACGCTACACCGCTACAACTAAGATGACGGGGAGAAGACGCTGCCGAAGGTGAGCCACGTAAATAAAACCACCCACAAAACGGCGCATCCAGAAGCGACTGTCAGAAAGCGGCTTGAAGGTGATCTGTAAAACATCATCTATGCAACATTTTGACCAAAGAACCACCATTTCATGTTATGTAGACCACAAGGAAGTATTTTCCATTTAGAAAAAAATTATAAAATGACTCCTATAATGCGCCGTATAATCCGGTGCGCCTTATATATGAAAAAAAAGATCAAAAATAGACCATTCATCGGCAGTGCGCCTTATAACCCGGTGCACCCTATTGTCCGGATATTATGGTAGTTAATGAGGTCATTAGGGACAACAATCTTTGGTCATTGGTCTCAGCGAAACCTGGCTCAAACAAGATTAATTTTTCCCGCTTAACGAGGCATCTCCTCCTAACTATACGAATGCTTATATTGCCCGTCCCCTTAAAAGGGATAGAGGGGTCGCACTAATATACAATGAAAACCTTAACCTTACCCCTAACCTAAGTAATAAATATAAATAATTTTAGGTGCTTACTATGGGGTCTGTCACGCCGCTACCTCTCTACCTGGCTGTTATCTACCGCCCCCCCTGGGCCCTATTCGCACTTTATTAGTGAATTTTCAGAGTTTGTCGCTGATCTAGTGACGCACGCAGATAATATAATTATAATGAGGGATTTTAATATCCATTTGAATACCCCATCAGACCCTCCGTGTGTGGCGCCCCAGACTATAATTGATAGCTGTGGTCTTACACAGATAATAAATCAACCCACGCATCACAACGGTAATACGATAGATCGAGTCCTTGTCCGGGGTGTCACCACCTCCCAAGTTATGATACTCCCGTACACTAAAAAAATGTCCGATCATTACCTTATAAAATTCGAAGTTCTGACTCATTGTCAACAAGCTACTAATAACCACTGCTTTAGCAGGTGCAAAATTAATGCTGTCACAACTATGACCCTTGCTGGCCTACTGCCTTCGGTAATGGCACCATTCCTAAATTATGTGGGCTCTATTGAAAACCACTCTAACAACTTTAACGATGCCCTTGATAGTATAGCACAGCTAAAGCTAAAAAAGGCCCCTAAAAGGCGTACCCCCTAGTTTACAGAAGAAACTAGAGCTCTTAAAGTATCATGTAGAAAGCTGGAACTTAAATGGCGTGCGACTAAACTTGAGGTTTTCCATCAAGCATGGAGTGATCGTTTACTAACTTATAAAGGGTATGCTTACCTTGGCTAAAGCTAATTACTGCTCCAATCTCAGTCGCCTCAATAAAAATAATACTAAATATTTGTTCAGTGCAGTAGCATCGCTAACCCAACAAGGGACTCCTGCCAGTAGCTCCACCCACTCGGCAGATGATTTTATGAATTTCTTTAATAAGAAAATCGAACTCATTAGAAAGGAGATTAAAGACAACGCATCCCAGCGACAACTGGGTTCTATTAACACAGATTTTTGATGAAATAACATTAGAGGAACTGCTGCGGCGTGTAAATGGAATAAAACAAAATGTTTACTTGACCCACTTCCTGAGAAACTTATCAATGCGCTGTTTGTATTATTAGGGCCATCAGTGCTAAACATTATAAACTTATCACTTTCCTTTGGCACTGTTCCCCTAGCATTCAAAAAAGCGGTTATTCATCCTCTGCTCAAAATACCTAACCTCCCTGCTTGGCACTCAGCATCAAGGGTTGGAATTGGGGGTTGAATCACCAAAAATGATTCCCGGGCGCGGCCACAGCTGCTGCCCATTGCTCCCCTCACCTCCCAGGGGGTGATCAAGGGTGATGGGTCAAATGCAGAGAATAATTTCGCCACACCTAGTGTGTGTGTGACAATCATTGGTACTTTACTTTATTATTATAACAATGTGACCTCGGAGTATGTTAAGGTACCGTGCGGAGTTCTACAGGGTTCGGTTCTTGGCCCTGCACTCTGTAGTGAGTACATGCTGCTGCTAGGCGACATCATACGCAAATACGGTGTTAGCTTCCACTGTTATGCTGATGACACCCGACTCTACATGCCCCTAAAGCTGACCAACACGCCGGATTGTAGTCAGCTGGAGGCGTGTCTTAATGAAATTAAACAATGGATGTCCACTAACTTTTTGCAACTCAACGCTAAGAAAACGGAAATGCTGATTATCGGTCCTGCTAGACACCGACACCTATTTAATAATACCACCTTAACATTTGACAACCAAACATTACACAAAGCGACTCGGTAAAGAATCTCGTTATTATCTTCGACCCAACTCTCTCGTTTGAGTCACACATTAAGAGTGTTACTAAAACGGCCTTCTTTCATCTCCGTAATATCGCTAAATGTGTTCCATTTTGTCCACAAGCGATGCTGAGATCATTATCCATGCGTTCGTTACGTCTCGTCTCGATTACTGTAATGTGTTATTTTCGGGTCTCCCTATGTCTAACATTGAAAGATTACAGTTGGTACAAAATGCGTCTGCTAGACTTTTGACAAGAACAAGAAAGTTTGATTATATTACGCCTATATTGTATATACCTTTATATACATATATATACACCTATACTGGCTCACCTGCACTGGATTCCTGTGCACTTAAGATGTGACTTTAAGGTTTTACTATTTACGTATAAAATACTAAACAGTATAGCTCCATCCTATCTTGCTGATTGTATAGTACCATATGTCCCGGCAAGAAATCTGCGTTGTAAGAACTCCGGCTTTTTAGTGATTCCCAGAGCCCAAAAACAGTCTGCGGGCTGTAGAGCGTTTTCTATTTGCGCTCCAGTACTCTGGAATGCCCTCCCGGTAACAGTTACAGATGCTACTTCAGTAGAAGCATTTAAGTCCCATCTTAAAACTCATTTGTAAACGCTCGCTTTTAAATAGACCCCCTTTTAGACCAGTTGATCTGCCCTCTCTTCTCTGCCCCCCTCTCCGGCGTGTAGAGGTTATTAGGTGACCCCAGATGAGGCACCAGCTGTTCCAAGTCGGGACCCGGGGTGGACCACTCATCTGTGCATCAGTTGGGGACGTCTCTGCGCTGCTGACTTGTCTCCATTCAAGATGGTCTCCTGCTGGCCCCAATATGGACTGGACTCTCACACTATTAACTAGATCCACTATGGACTGGACTTTCACACTATTAACTAGATCCACTATGGACTGGACTCTCACTATTAACTAGATCCACTTTACGTCCATTGCACCGGTCGCAAAGGTTTCTCGTTGTTCCCACTGGGTTGACTTTCTTCTTGCCCTGATGTGGGATCTGAGCCTAGGATGTCATTGTGGCTTGTGCAGCCCTTTGAGACATTTGTGATTAAGGAATATATAAATAAACTTTGATTGATTGAACACTTATATGGTTTTTCATCTGTGTGTGTTCTCATGTGTTGAGTCAAAGAGCTTTTTTGAGAAAAGCTTTTGCCACAAACTGAGCAGCTCAAACATTTTTACCTTCACAGTCTTTATCACTGCTCAAAGGTTCTTCAACCTCGTCTTCGTCTTGTGGTTTCTCTTCTTCATCTTCAGTCTTCACAGAGAGAATACTCAGTGGAAACTTGGTGTAATCAGCTTCCTCTCGTCCTAGAAGACACTCTCCCTCCTGAGTGATGCAGAGTTCCTCCTCTTCCTTTTTAATGCAGGGTGGTTGTGGAGTCTCCTGCTTCAAAGTGGAGCTCCCCCCTAACTGAGGGGAAACTTCTTCTAGATTACCGATCAGCTGCCGGACGTCTGCAAGACACAAACAACAAAAACACACTTTCTTCTATGCACTGTATGTGTGTGTAGTAGAGTTGTTCGGTATCACTACGGGTTCAAAAAAGGAGCAAGGCTAACGCCACGCTACTGGGAACTGTAGTTAAGCTACATAGCGTCGCTACTTGTTGTGCACTACTGCCCATTACTGATTCTACCTCGTAAATAAACGCAAGCAAAAGTCAGCTAACAATGCAGGTAATGGGCATGCACTCTATTTCTTCTATAAAAAAACTTTAAAAAAATATCCAGAAACTTTTTATTTACACGCTGTAAGTATATATGTAATGTAATAACAGGCACATTCATAATAACATGTACTATTTACGTATTTTCATAATTTTTTATCATTTTAAGCGGCACATTACTTTCACAGGCACATCACAACGTTCGCTATTTCCTTCAACACCACCACCAACTATTACTAATGAAGGCAGACTTCATGAGTGCCATCAAAGAATATTTTGGGACAAATTATGATCCAGAACCTTATATTTTTGAGCCTGAATATAAGGAGGATGAGCTACAAGTTTTAGAAGCTGACTGATAAGCAGATCAAGCAATTAGCACTATTGCTAAGTGCTAAACAAAAAATACAAACTATATACCATCAAATCTCGATTAATATCACTTTTTATTTAAATTAAGGCAGATTTTCCAGTGCAGGACACTTCTGCGGTAACTTCTAACAGACATTTCCGCCATTTTTTATCGAGGTAAAAATGCTAACAGGTTATTTGTTCAACAAAGTCAGCTAATTTCTATTTTTAGGGCTTGGAATTCAAATGGCTTTCAAATGAGGGAACGCAACACACTCACCTTCATCTTCGCTTTTCAGATTGTTCTCCGTTGGTGGCGCTGATTCTCTTTCATGTTCTCTTTTACCGGACGTCGCCATCTTAGCATAGCAGTAGTCGTCCATCTTCTATCACGTCTTCAATCTTCACTTCAGATAACACGCCATCGCTCCACACTCAATGCACGTTTGGTGGGCTTAAGAAAAGGCGAATATTTGAGGTATTTTATGCTATTTTTGAATCTATAAGATCGTAAATGTGAAACTTCTCCGGAAAGCCACGCCGCTTAGTCCGCCATCTTGGCCTTTCCGCTTTACCACTGTTCCATGTGTTTGCGCATGCGCCAGAAGTTTGCAACTTCCGTTCGACAACTGCACTTTAAAAAATAAAATACCTTTTAAATAACTATCGACCCTTTTCATCTTTTTACATTTCTGGCTCATAATTGAAGTGCTCCTTATCGCAAAAACATTTTTGATATCAAAACACTTTGGAGATAGAAATTCAACAAAAATCGACAATGTTGTATTCTGTCTTTTAGTGGGTTCAAGCAAACGGCAAGTTGTTTCACAAAGTAAGTCTTGTGAAAGTGTGAAACTCACACTACCCCAGTATACATTTTCAACATTATAGCATTTCACCCTTTTAAAATACAAAAACTTTTTTTCCTCTTGACTTTTATCATTAATATCCTCATTGAACGATGACTTGTACTCGACCTCAGACCAACTGCACTCATACTTGCCAACCTTGAGACCTCCAAATTCGAGAGATGGGGTGGGAGGCGGGGGGTGTTGGAAAGTATGAACTTACTAAATAAACATACAGGACAAAGTGCGTCCTGATTCTTTGATTCTATTTTAAACTTGATGTGTGCCGATGATAAGAAAGTGTGTCGCTGCATTACTGACTAATAACCTCAGTTTTATCTGAAGTTCCATCGAGGTTTGTTTTGAAGCGAAAGTGGGCGCAGAGCACATCCCTCTACCACTGGTGTGTGACGTCATCGCTGCCTGTGGGATGCGCACTGCCTTCCTGCGCCGGTCAAAACCAACACTGTGATTAATCATCATTCATTTATGGTAACGCGATATATTCTTTGTAATAATCACATGCGTTAACGCATTAACATTGACAGCCTTAGTTGAAACCCATACTTTTTTTTTATAACAAAAGCATTTGACAATTAATCACAGCATCTGAATAAACAAATTAGAAAGGTATGGAATCAGAGGGTTGGTATTGAACTGGAAGAGAAGCTACTTAATCAACAGGAAGCAATACGTGAAGATAGGCAAACACACTTCCATAGAGCTAAAAAATATCCTGCGGCGTACCTCAGGGATCAATACTCGGACCAAAATTGTTCAATTTCTATATAAATGACATTTGTAAAGTTACAAAGGACTTAAAGTTAGTATTATTTGCAGATGATACAACAGCACGAAATGAACAAATTAAAAAGATGGTTTGACAAAAACAGACAATCTTTGAATCTCAGTAAGACTAAAATAATGCTTTTTGGTAACAGTAAAAGAGAAAGTCAAACACAAATACAAATAGATGGGAGTAGATATTCAAAGGGTAAAAGAAAACACATTTTTGGGTGTAATAATAGATGATCAAATGAATTAGAAATCTCATGTAAAAATAGACAAAATAAAGTAGCAAGAAACACGTCAACAATGAATAAAGCAAAACATGTTCTAGACCAAAAATCACTTCATATTCTCTACTGATCGCTAGTGTTACATATCTGAGTTATTGTGTAGAAATATGGGGAAACAATTACACATGTGTGCTTCATTCACTATTGGTGTTACAAAAAAGATCAATTAGAATAATACTTCATGTTGGATATAGGGAACATACAAACCCTTTATTTATTGAATCACAAATATTGAAATTCAACGTTTTTGTGCATTTGCAAACAGCTAAAATGATGTACAAAGCAAACTATAACATGCTACCTAAGAATGTACAACAATTCTCAACAAAAGAGGAGAAATATAACCTGGGAGGAAAGTCTCCTCTCTGAGCTGCCACTGTATCGTGGTAGAGGAGTTTGCGTGTCCCAATGATCCTAAGAGCTATGTTGTCCGGGGGCTTCCATGCCCCCTGGTAGGGTCTCCCAAGACAAACTGGTCCTAGGTGAGAGATCAGACATAGAGCAGCTCGAAGACTTCGATGGGAGTGCAAGAACAAAGACTCAGATTTCCCTCGCCCGGACGCGGGTGACCGGGGCCCCCCTCTGGAGCCAGGCCAGGAGTTGGGGCACGATTGGTGAGCGCCTGGGGCCCGGCCGGGCACAGCCCAAAGAGGCACAAGGGTCACCCCTCCGATGGGCTCACCACTCATGGGAGGGGCCATAGAGGTCGGGTGCGTTGTAAGTTGGGCGGAAGCCAAAGGCAGGGAACTTGGCGGTCCGATCCTCGGCTACATAAGCTAGCTCTTGGGACGTGACATGTCACCTCGCTGGGGGGGAAGGAGCCTGAGCTGGTGCGCGAGGTGGAGAAGTTCCGGCTGGATATAGTCGGACTCACTTCGACGCACAGCAAGGGCTTTGGAACCAGGTCTCTCGAGAGGGGCTGGACTCTCTTCCACACCGGCGTTGCACGCAGTGAGAGGCGACGGGCTGGGGTAGCAATTCTTGTTTCCCCCCGGCTCAAAGCCTGCACGTTGGAGTTCAACCCAGTGGACGAGAGGGTAGCTTCCCTCCGCCTTCGGGTGGGGGACAGGTTCTGACTGTTGTTTGTGCTCACGCACCAAACAGCAGCTCAGAGTACCCACTCTTTTTGTATACACCCGAGGGAGTACTGGAAAGTGCTCCCCCGGGTGACTCCCTTGTCCTACTGGGGGACTTCAACGCTCATGTTGGAAACGACAGTGAAATCAGGAGATGCGTGATTGGGAAGAATAGCCACCTGGATCTGAACCCGAGTGGTGTTTTGTTATTGGACTTTTGTGCTTGTTACAGATTGTCCATAACAAACACCATGTTCAAACATAAGGGTGTCCATATGTGCACTTGGCACCAGGACACCCAAAGCCGCAGTTCCATGATCGACTTTGTAGTTGTGTCATCGGATTTGCGGCCTGATGTTTTGGACACTCGGGTGAAGAGAGGGGCAAAGCTTTCTAGCGTTCACTGCCTGGTGGTGAGTTGGTTGCGATGGTGGGGGAGGATGCCAAACAGACCTGGCAGGCCCAAACGCATTGTGAGGGTCTGCTGGGAACGTCTGGCAGAGTCTCCTGTCAGAGAGTTTCAATTCCCACCTCCGGAAGAACTTTGAACATGTCACGAGGGAGGTGCTGGACATTGAGTCCGAGTGGACCATGTTCCGCACCTCTATTGTCGAGGTGGCTGATTGGAGCTGTGGCCGCAAGGTAGTTGGTGCCTGTCGTGGCGGTAATCCTAGAACCTGTTGGTGGACACCGGCGGTGAGGGATGCGGTAAAGCTGAAGAAGGAGTCTTATCTGGTTTTTTTGGCTCATAGGACTTCGGAGGCAGCGGACAGGTCCCGACAGGCCAAGCGGTGTGCGGCTTCTGCGGTCGCGGAGGCAAAAACTCGGACATGGGAGGAGTTCGGGGAAGCCTTGGAAAACGACTTCCGGACGGCTTCGAAGCGATTCTGGACCACCAGCCGCCGCCTCAGGAAGGGGAAGCAGTGCACTGTCAACACCGTGTATGGTGAGGATGGTGTTCTGCTGACCTCAACTGCGGATGTTGTGGATCGGTGGAGGGACTACTTCGAAGACCTCCTCAATCCCACCAACACGTCTTCCTATGAGGAAGCAGTGCCTGGGGAATCTGTGGTGGGCTCTCCTATTTCTGGGGCTGAGGTTGCTGAGGTAGTTAAAAAGCTCCTCGATGGCAAGGCCCCGGGGATGGATGAGACCCGGCCGGAGTTCCTTAAGGCTCTGGATGCTGTGGGGCTGTCTTGGTTGACAAGACTCCGCAGCATCGCATGGACATCGGGGGCGGTACCTCTGGGTTGGCAGACCGGGGTTGTGGTTCCTCTCTTTAATAAGCGGAACCGGAGGGTGTGTTCCAACTATCGTGGGATCACACTCCTCAGCCTTCATGGTAAGGTCTATTCAGGACCTTGTGACATTGTGTCTGCTGTGTGTAGTGCTATGTCTGGTGTGTGTGAGATGTCATAACTGTACCTCATGAGCCCAAGTCTAAATTGCTGTATTCTAGGAGGTATAGCTCTGTTAGCATTTGGTGACCAAATAAACTAACCAGTGGCTTTTGATCAGTTTTTTTGTGAAAATTGTCTTCTGATCAGAAAGTCTCTGAACCTTTCACATACCCAAGTGTTCTTTCAGCGTCACGGGCCTCCACTCTTCCCTGACAGTTTCAGCACCTTGTTGGGGTCATAGAGGGTCAACACGGAGGTCGAGGTCAGGTCGTCCTTGAGCTGATATAAAGCTCTAGATCCACTGGTTCTTTTTGGAAAGAAGATCTCTCAGTGGCTTGTACTTTTCTGCAAGTCCTGGGATGAATTTTCTTGGTGGATTTGCCAGGCCAAGGAAACGGCGGACTTCAGTAATGTTTGTCGGCTCTCTTCTTTCCTTCACAGCTTTAATCTTGTCATTGTAATATGTCCCAAGAATTGTATCTCTCTCAATTCACAGGTGTCCATGTTAAGTGTTACCCCAGTTTCCTATAGCTGGCGTAGAACTGCATGAAGTCTGGCGCCGTGCTCCTCTTGATCCTTGCACTAAACAACAACTTTGTCCATGTGACATGTGTCGAGGATCATGCACATCCGCCGCTGGAAGTGTTGGGGTGCTGAGGCTATATCAAAGGGTAGCCTGTTAACGTGGAAACGTCCAAATGGTGTTATAAATGTTGTGTACCTTGGTAAATCTGGGGACAAAGAGGTTCGCGAAAATGCTCTGTTTGCATGCAACTTGCTGAAGACTTGTGCACCTGCAAGACATCCTAGTATGTGTTCCACCGACCGTAGAATGTACGTCTCTCCGCAGGTCACTCTGTTGAGGGGGCTAAGCGTCTATGCAGATGCACACAGAGACATTTTTTGACGGAACTGGCCCCATCCCAGAACACCAGTCAGTTGGCTCTTCTACTTTTGAGATGACTCCTATCTTTTCTATTTTTTTCAACTCTTCCCTCACTTTGCCCATTAAAAGGAATAGGAAAACATCTCCGCGTTGCTAGTAAAAATAGATCTGCATCAGGTTTGAGCTTGATGGGGTGTGGCTCCTCCAGCATCCCTAGACCTTTGCACAGTTTTTGGTAAGACTCAGCCATCATTCCCTTGTCGATGCTGTCTGTCTGCGAAACAAGGTTGAGTTGAACGCTGACTAGTCTGCTTAGCAAAGCTACCCGCAGCCCTTTTATGACATACCGCTTCCTGAATCACCTGTTCTCCTAAATATTGCTACCAAAAAATAATAAAATCCGAAAATGTTGAACATTATGAATAGGTTTTGAAAAACACACTTGCTAAAACACTGACAAACTGAGTAGTGAAAGAAAAGGAAACAGAAAAAGCCATTGAAAAAAGTAATTGGGTGAGCAGGTTTGAGTCTGGTTTAACATCATTTTAATGAATAAATGAACAAATGTAGTAGGAGTACCCTGCTTATCATGATGTGTACTAATGCACACATGTGCATGTGTACAATTGATTCAACTTGGAAAAACTTAAATCCACAATACCTATATTAAACATGTGAACATTAGAAAAAAAAGAAAACTATCAATATTCCTACAATGTAGTGACAGGCAATTAAAAACATTGTGTTAAATATATATTTTAAATAAAAGTGGATTAATCATTAACGGTATTTACCCAAATCATGCATCAAAAATCTTGTATAATGAAAAATAAACTAAATATATTTTTCTGAAAATCTTACAATGATAAAAAGTAGACATTTAAAGGTTAAAATGTAGTACGGGAAGATTTGAAAAACTTTGGCATTAAAGGCCTACTGAAATTATTTTTTTTAATTTAAACGGGGATAGCAGATCTATTCTATGTGTCATACTTGATCATTTCGCGATATTGCCATATTTTTGCTGAAAGGATTTAGTATAGAACAACGACGATAAAGATTGCAACTTTTGGTATCTGATAAAAAAAGGCTTGCCCTACCGGAAGTAGCGTGACGTAGTCAGTTGAACATATACGCAAAGTTCCCTATTGTTTACAATGATGGCCGCATGAAGTGAGAGAGATTCGGACCGAGAAAGCGACAATTTCCCCATTAATTTGAGCGAGGATGAAAGATTTGTGGATGAGTAAAGTGCAAGTGAAGGACTAGTGGGGAGTTGAAGCTATTCAGATAGGGAAGATGCTGTGAGAGCCGGGGGTGACCTGATATTCAGCTGGGAATGACTACAACAGTAAATAAACACAAGACATATATATACTCTATATATATAACAATTGGACCAAGCTATTTCTAACAAAGACAAATCATTATTTCTTCTAGATTTTCCAGAACAAAAATTTTAAAAGAAATTCAAAAGACTTTGAAATAAGATTTAAATTTGATTCTACAGATTTTCTAGATTTGCCAAAATATTTTTTTTGAATTTTAATCATAATAAGTTTGAAGAAATATTTCACAAATATTCTTCGTCAAAAAAACAGAAGCTAAAATGAAGAATTAAATTAAAATGTATTTATTATTCTTTACAATAAAAAAAATAAATGTACTTGAACATTGATTTAAATTGTCAGGAAAGAAGAGGAAGGAATTTAAAAGGTAAAAAGGTATATGTGTTTAAAAATCCTAAAATAATTTTTAAGGTTGTATTTTTTCTCTAAAATTGTCTTTCTGAAAGTTATAAGAAGCAAAGTAAAAAAAGTAATGAATTTATTCAAACAAGTGAAGACCAAGTCTTTAAAATATTTTTTTGGATTTTCAAATTCTATTTGTGTTTTGTCTCTCTTAGAATTAAAAATGTCGAGCAAAGCGAGACCAGCTTGCTAGTAAATAAATACAATTTTAAAAATAGAGGCAGCTCACTGGTAAGTGCTGCTATTTGAGCTATTTTTAGAACAGGCCAGCAGGCTACTCATCTGGTCCTTACGGGCTACTTGGTGCCCGCGAGCACCGCGTTGGTGACCCCTGATATAAAGTAAGACTAAATGTAGCATAATAAAACATTACAACATTTTTTTGAAAATAGTGGACAGCGTTAGGTAGAAACTGAAGGAATGATGAGAAGTCATTGCATGATCAATTGTCTCAGCATCATCCAACGATGGGGAGCGTGGTTACATTCAATCATGAAGGATGTGACTGTTCCCATTCCTACGACCCAGCACATTTGATTTAATTAATGGGATTGCACGCATGCTTATATGACTGCTTCTATTTTTCTTTCATTGTTACCTCAATCAACAACTGTCAAGATCAGTTTTAGACTACAACAGACAGGAGGGTGGGGACCCCCACACCCCCCCATTGTAGGGCTTTGATAACATGTCATCTTTATCTCAATTCACTGAAAATTTGATAAAACAGACCCCCAATTTTCCTGTTAGAAAAAAGCCCTTACTAAGGATACGAGACCCCCTTCAAGTCTACACACAGTGAATATAGCTGCAATAAATCCATATTAAATATAGTAAATATATAGATTATTGTCTTCACATCTTTCGAAAGGCCTGTCAAATTAAATATAGTAAATATATAGTGGTGAAATAGACTCATCTTTCATAGATTGATCTGCCAAATCATAGCCAGATGTCAGAAGGCGGGACATATACACCGGAAGTCAGGGGGCGGGACCTACATTTTTTGTATTATTTTTTCATATTAAATTTATATTACGTAATCACTTTTTGACAGAAAGCATATCCTATATTCTCTACTATAACACAAATAATTTAAAAGACTGACAGTATTGCAGTAAATCACACACTGTTCACTTTCTTTACATTTGCACAGAAGACAATCATTTTCACAGAACTATATCAGTGTGCAGTGTCTCATGCTGCATTTTAAGTGGGGTTACTGATTGCTTATTTTACTCCTGTTTTACGTTGGGTGGAGGGGGAGGAGTCACAGCCCCGCTTTACCATGTACCTCTTGCTTGGTATACTTGCTCGCCCCGGTATAAACTATTTGCTTGCCTAACAGAATTACTATTGCGACTTTCAGTGGACACATTTAGAACAGAAGTTTCTTTCATTAAAAAAACAGCTGAATTTTACACTTCGCAAACTCATATCATGGGCCGGATTGAACCTGTTATGCCCGGATGTCGAGGGAGGTGGGGGTTGGGTTGTGGGTGTTGGGGGTTAATTGTTCATATGTCTCTGATTTGCACATCAATCAGTCTGAGGAGTAAAAAAGGGTACTTGGTTATGCAAACAGCAACCCAGCATCACAACGTCAGTTTTGATACATCTCAACAAAAAGGGTGTAGTGCAGGTTTTTGAGCGTGCACAAACTTGACACATGAGGCCCCAGGTCCCTGGACTGAAGAAGGAGTAACCAAGCACTTGAAGCATCATCTATCTTACTGTTCAGGAAGGTTTCAGATACAGAGAAGACATGGGGTCATGAATAGACAAGACTATGCTCCAAATAATCCAAGTTTGTATGAATACCTCAGATATTTGTGAAAGAAGCAGTGAGGAGGTCCTGGGTAGGGTGGATGTCACCACATATGAGCAACAAACCACAAACTAGACAGCTTATTGGTTATTTTCCCTTGTGTGTTCTTATGTGTTTTACTGCGTCTGCATTATGTTGGAACCTTTTACAGCACACTGAACAACTAAATGGTTTTTCCCCAGCGTGTGTTCTCATGTGTCGACACAATGAGCTAATATTAGGAAAGCTTTTGCCACAAACTGAACACTTATATGGTTTTTCGCCTGTGTGTGTTCTCATGTGTCGACACAATGAGCTATTTTGAGAAAAGCTTTTGCCACAAACCGAACAACTAAATGGTTTTTCACCTGTGTGTGTTCTCATGTGATGAGTCACATGGCTATTTAGAGAAAAGCTTTTACCACAAACTGAACATTTAAATGTTTTTTCACCTGTGTGTGTTCTCATGTGTTCAATCAAAGAGCTATTTCGAGAAAATCCTTTGTCACAAACTGAACAATTAAATGTTTTTTCTCCTGTGTGTGTTCTCATGTGTTGAGTCAAAATGCTATTTTGAGAAAAGCTTTTGCCACAAACTGAACAAATACATGGTTTTTCACCTGTGTGTGTTCTCATGTGTTCAGTCAAAGAGCTATTTCGAGAAAATCTTTTGTCACAAACTGAACAACTAAATAGTTTTTCTCCTGTGTGTGTTCTCATGTGTTCAGTCAAAGTCCTCTTAGCAGCAAAGCTTATTCCGCAAACTGAACAATTAAATGGTTTTTCTCCCGTGTGTGTTCTCATATGTCCAGTCAAATTGCTATTTTGAGAAAAGCTTACGCCACAAACTGAACAAATAAATGTTTTTTCTCCTGTGTGTGTTCTCATGTGTCGAGTCAATTGGCTATTTTTAGAAAAGCTTTTGCCACAAACTGAACAACTAAATGTTTTTTCTCCTGTGTGTGTTCTCATGTGTTGAGTCAAATGGCAATTTTTAGTAAAGCTTTCACCACAATTTGAGTAGCTCAAACATTTGTTACCACTCGTCTTTGTAGAGCATTCAGAGTGTTTGTTGTCAGTGTGAGTCCTCATATCACCTTCACAGTCTGTATCGCTGCTCAAAGGTTCTTCAACCTCGTCTTCAGCCTCACTATCTGATAGTGGAGCTAAGATGTTGTCTACTTGTGGTTTCTCTTCATCATCTTCAGTCTTCACAGAGAGAATACTCAGTGGAAACTTGGTGTAATCAGCTTCCTCTCGTCCTAGAAGACACTCTCCCTCCTGAGTGATGCAGAGTTCCTCCTCTTCCTTTTTAATGCAGGGTGGTTGTGGAGTCTCCTGCTTCAAAGTGGAGCTCCCCCCTAACTGAGGGGAAACTTCTTCTGGATTACCGATCAGCTGCGGGACGTCTGCAAGACACAAACAATAAAAACACACTTTCTTCTATGTACTGTATGTGTGTGTAGTAGGGTTGTACAGTATACTGCTACAGTTAGAGATGCTACCTCAGTAGAAGCATTTAAGTCCCATCTTAAAACTCATTTGTATAATCTAGCCTTTAAATAGACCCCCCTTTTTTAGACCAGTTGATCTGCCGTTTCTTTTCTTCTCTCCTCTTCTCCCCTGTCCCTTGCGAGGGGGAGTTGCATAGGTCCGGTGGCCATGGATGAAGTGCTGGCTGTCCAGAGTCGGGACCCCGGGTGGACCACTAGCCTGTGCATCGGTTGGGGACATCTCTGCGCTGCTGACCCGACTCCGCTCGGGATGGTTTCCTGTTGGACCCGCTGTGGACTGGACTCCCGCTGATGTGTTGGATCCACTGTGGACTGGACTTTCACAATGTTATGTCAGACCCACTCGACATCCATTGCTTTCGGTCTCCCCTAGAGGGGGGGGGGGGGGGGGTTACCCACATATGCGGTCCTCTCCAAGGTTTCTCATAGTCATTCACCGACGTCCCACTGGGGTGAGTTTTTCCTTGCCCGTATGTGGGCTCTGTACCGAGGATGTCGTTGTGGCTTGTACAGCCCTTTGAGACACTTGTGATTTAGGGCTATATAAATAAACATTGATTGATTGATTGATTGATACTAATAAAGTATCGTGGTACTAATCAATTGAAATCGGTACTATACCACCTTTGAAAAGTACCGGTACCGTTCTTTCATCTGAATGCCGCAGTGCGACGGTGACTACAGAGCAGAGGCGCATGATGTTGAGTGTGTCAAAATGCACACACAAAGTGCATACAAGCAATAACATCATGGAGAGAAAGAAAGGCAACAAACAACAATTCTACTGGTTAATAAAGTGTCTGTGTTTACATCATGGCGGAGCCAGAAGTCGAGTTTCTTAACATGGAGATATTCTCACTACTTTTCTTTTGTCGAGCACAAAGAAAAGAACATTTTAGTTAAATGTAAGTTGTGTCTTGGATCAAAGATCCCAGCTACTGCCCAAAACAGCAATTCAAATCTGCTGAAACACCTGCAAAAGCAACATGCTACGACAAAGCTAGTAAAGAGAGACACACTTCAACTCCACCTCCAACAGCGGCTGGATTTTAACGGAGGGACTGCTAGCCAGGACATCATTGATAGAGCCATTGCAGCGTATGTGCTAGAAGACATGCAGGCTATTTCTACAGTAGAGTCACCCGCTTTCAGGCAGCTGGACACAGTGGACAGTGAGTACATAAACATGGAAAGCGAGCTAAAGAAAACTCTCCAAACTCTGCCTCTGCTCATCATTCAGCACTGAAGGTACACACACTCTGTCAATTCTCCTATATACTCTTTCATTCTAGACTTCTAGAGTGTTTGATTATCACATCACTCTAAATGTATAGACTATAAAGTTCACAAACATAAAGAGGGATCCTAGTGGGCCAGGCCAATCTTTCCTTTTCTCTAAACTAAAACTGGGGAAATGCATAGAGTGTTCTGGGCTTCAGTACAGTGTTGATCGCATGAAGACATGATTTTATTTCCGAATTCGCTGAGAGAGAAAAAATGCCTGGTTAGGCTTTGTGTATGTAATGTGTAGGGATGATACTCGAAACTGGTTTTCCCGGTTGTTCGATAAGAAAAGAACCGAGTCCTCGGACTCGAATCCCTTTTTGAGAACCGGTACCCGTTATCGAGACCACTATAGTAAAGAAAAAGAGTTGGTTCTTTATTCGAATCCCTGGGAACGAATCCCGTCCCGACCAGAAATGCCCCGTGAGACGTCACAAGAAATGACGTCACGTAGCTCAGTCATTAGGCGCAGATAGGGAAAGCAGGAAAAACAATGCACCAGAAAAGCGCTCCAAGGTGTAATAAAGTTCAAAACAAAAGGTATATTTAAATGAATAACTTTACAGAGAGATTTGAGCAGGGTACAAACACATGACCAACACTTTTACGACCAACCGGAAACATAGCAACCAGGCTAGCAACGCACCTCCTTTACGGCAGCTGTCGCAACGTTCTTAAAGCAACCGCAGCACATACATATATGACATCTCCCTTTTTTAACTTTTGTTTTTCTTTCCTTGTAAACAAAACAAAATCACACTGTATATGTGTTGTCTGTCTAATTATAAATAATGCAGACGAGGCGTGTTGGCTGAGTTCTTGAAGTTTAATTTCACAGCGTGCTCATAACATAACCTCATTCTTAGCTGCCGGGTGAGACATGGAACAACACTTTTCGGGGTTACCGCGCATGCTCGTCACTCCCGTTGCATGCTGGGTAGTGTAGTTGTTATATTCCCTAGCCTAGCTCATAACATCACATCTTTCCCCCTACAAAGAAATAATGTTAACTCAATAAAGTGTATTTCTTTTTTTAGCTTCAACTTTTCATTTTTTAGCATTGTAACCACATTTGCAAACAACTTTTCTCTTCATAGAATTTTCTTTCAATAAAGAAATAAAGTGCAAAAATGTCAAAGCATCAAAACAAACAGTTATGTCAAATAGCAGCAGAAGTGCACTTTTTGGAGAGCTGTATTATTTTCAGTTTTGTGCCCAAGGGACTGATTTTATTCAACACTATATTATTATTTATACACCTATAGTGATCACAGAGACAGGTTGTTTTTGTGTTACTGTATGTATTTGTTTTTCTGAAAAATGCCACTTAATATACTTTGGGTAACAACAGTCAATATTTGTTTATTTTATTTTATTTTTTTAGGGGGGTAACAGTCAATATTTATTAGATTTTATTTTTTTCTTATGTAATAAAAGTGAGCTTTTGTTAAACCAAATATTGTGTGTTTTTTCCATATACAACAACCTATCTGGACTCGATAAGAGAATCGATAAGGAATCGGTTCGATAAGAGGATCCGATAATAGGCTCGAACTCGATAATTTCTTATCAAACATCATCCCTAGTAATGTGTGCCTTCCTTGGGTGAAGCCAGGTTTACAGCTATGTTGTGACATGTTGTTATTATGCGGTTTGTTACTTATGTATGTTATGTTGCAGCTATTTAAAATAGTTTTGTCAATTTGTTCTGGCCCAAAATAAATTGGCCCTTTGAAACATATCTTTGTGTGTTGTATGTAGACCACATTGCTTGACAGACTTCAGTGATGCAAATGCATGTCAAGTTGATCAACACATTGTATTATTCTCCAGTGCAATAACAGTACTGAAATGAAGGCTAAAAGGGCATTAATGGGAGCCTTAAAAAAAAAAAAAGAAAAAAAAAGAAGTAACTAGTTACTTTTCCCAGTAACACTACTTTTTGGTGTAAGTAACTGAGTTAGTAACTTAGTTACTTTTGAAATAAAGTAACAAGTAACTGTAACTAGTTACTGGTTTTCAGAAACTAACCCAACACTGCTGATTAGACATACTAGCACATTCTAGTAGACATGGTCTTTTTTTCCAATCATACGCTCACTCATCCCTTTAACCGTTACAGACTCAAGAATTTGCATGCAAGTTCCGCGGGCCGTTTATTTTTTATACGATAACATTTGTATGATCGTGACATGTCTTAATGGAAATTGTGATTAAAATGGGAATACTTTTCCAGTCCCAACTAAGCCCTAGTAAGAACTAGAAAATACAATTCAAAAATACTCTAAATCAAATCCTGGCACAACAACATCATTTTAATCTTTCGCTAGCTGCTACAGTGTTTACAAGATGGAGGATGACTTAGGCTATGTCTACATTGAGTCGGATAATCCCTTAAACAAACAATTATTTAGCCTAAGCATCGTGTCAGCCACACTAAACTATCGTTTAAGGTCCCCCTCCTTGGATAATTTTTTACACGGGTAACTGCGCTGTGTATTTCTTGAATTTCCGGCTCTTAGCTTTGTATGGACTCATTGATTGTTTACAAACTGAGCTCAGAGAGGAAGTGACGCCAGAAAGACCACGCCACAGCCAGCTCGATAACAACCTGTTTCCACTCGGAGCTAACCACTGGAAAGATGGAGGCGAATCATCCAGACATGCCCGTGTTTCTCCTTCTTCTACATGTACAGACACTTGTGGAAATCACACATGAATACCTTAAGAGAAAGCGATTGCAGCTATTTGGGATACAACACTTCTCAAACGGCAAGAGAACATTCGAATGTCCGGGTCAGCTGTGATTCTACTTAGCGAAAAAAAATCGTCCATTTTGTCGAAGGAGAGACAACGAGAATGCGAGCTCCCATGGATGTGATAAAAAAGGTAGCGTGTGCTTTGTATTAGGTGGCCGTCGATGGGAGACTACGGAAAACGGCGAATGCATTTGGACTGGCAAAGCAGACTGTATCAGTTATTGTCCGCCATGTATGTCGCGGACTCAACGTCTCAGTCCAGAGTATATAAAGTCACCAAAAACTAATGGACAATGAAGGTGAAGGCAAATGAGTGTCCTGACCAGATATCTAGATCCCTAGATTGATTGATGTAAAATGTTCTTTCATGTGTTTATTAAAGATTTGATTAATTGATGATGGCTCAGGTGTGATTCACTACAATAAGGCCCCACAGCACACTGGATTCCAGTTCATTGAAATACCACAACACTGGATATTGTTCAGATAAGTTACATTTAAGAACTTGCACACAAAGCAACGCTGGAGATGGCTATGGCGTGCGCATTTCCCGCGCATGCGTACTAGGTCGCGTTGTGCCGGCGGACGGAGGGGCTCTTAAACGACCATTGTGTGTGTGTGTGTGTGTATGTGTGTGTGTGTGTGTGTGTGTGTGTGTGGACAAGGATAAGGTTGGGTGGGATAAACCCTCGATAACCTTAGTTAGTGTAGAAGGGGCCTTAGAGATAGTGGGTGTTATGTCCTCGATGTATAACTTAGCTTAGTAATAATGCTCGCTAAATATTTTATTAGTGGCATTTGCCTAAAACAGTAAAGAGGAACTCTTCTGTTTTTATTAAAAAATTCAGACATCGACCAAACAACTGTAGGCTAGTCTTCAAAACACGCTGCTAACGAGTCGTTGCTCGCGACTTGAACACGTCCATTCTTTTCTGTTACTTGACGACACGACAAACTGTACAGAGACTTTGTTAAATGTAACAAAATACTCACCTTACCTCAAAACCACGACATGATGAATATGAAAACACACCAAACGAGCCTAACAGAGTTGTTGTTTTGCTTTTAGTTTCTAAATTTGACTTTTGCATTCTTTCATCTCCTCTGATGTGAACTCCACTGCCTTCTTCAAGCTAACAATCATGGCGGCTCTTTCTTTACATTCTTCAACAGTCGGCAAAGGCCTCTTATTTAAGGGCTTGAACTAACTTTCTAACGACAAACTTCAAGTCACTCACCTTCATCTTTCGTCTTTATCTCCGTTGGTGATTTGCTGGAAGTTGGTGGCGCTGATTCTCTTTCATGTTCTCTTTTAGCGGACGTCGCCATCTTAGCATAGCAGTAGTCGTCCATCTTCTATCACGTCTTCAATCTTCACTTCAGATATCGCTCCAAACTCAATGCACGTTTCGTGGCTTTGGAAAATACCAATTGAGATATTTGTTGCTATATTTGCTGTGAATCATAAGACTTTAAGATCGTGAATTTGAAAAATCTCCGAACAACCATAGCATGCGGTCTTCGTCTTTTTGCTTCGCTTCAAGTACATTTGCGCATGCGCTAGAAGTCAGCAACTTCCGTTTCCTACTCCACATCAGTTGTTTTTCAAAATAAAGGCATTTTAATCTTGTTTTAAAGGCCTACTGAAACCCACTACTACCGACCACGCAGTCTGATAGTTTATATATCAATGATGAAATCTTAACATTATAACACATGCCAATACGGCCGGGTTAACTTATAAAGTGACATTTTAAATTTGCCGCTAAACTTCCGGTTCGAAACGCCTCTGAGGATGACGTATGCGCGTGACGTAGCCCGGCGAACACGGGTATGCCTTCCACATTGAAGCCAATACGAAAAAGCTCTGTTTTCATTTCATAATTCCACAGTATTCTGGACATCTGTGTTCGTGAATCTGTTTCAATCATGTTCATTGCATTATGGAGAAGGAAGCTGAGCAAGCAAAGAAGAAAGTTGTCGGTGCGAAATGGACGTATTTTTCAAACGTAGTCAGCCACAACAGTACACAGCCGGCGCTTCTTTGTTTACATTCTCGAAAGATGCAGGCAAGATGGAAGAACTCGGATAACAGAGACTCTAACCAGGAGGACTTTTGACTTGGATACACAGACGCCTGTAGAGAACTGGGACAACACAGACTCTTACCAGGATTACTTTGATTTGGATGACAAAGACGCAGACGTGCTACTGTGAGTATGCAGCTTTGGCTTCTAAACATTTGATCGCTTGACCGTATGTGCGCAACTTTTTTTTGCGTATGTACGTAACTTTTTTAAAATATATAAGCTTATGAACCTTGGGTTAGGTGAACGGTCTTTTGGGCTGAGTGATTGTGTGTTGATCAGGTGTTTGAATTGTATTGGCGTGTTCTATGGAGCTAGGAGCTAGCATAGGAGCTAGGAGCTAGCATAACACGTACCGTACCGTACGTGCGCGTCACGTACGTAACTTTTTAAAAATATATAAGCTTTATGAACCTTGGGTTAGGTGAACGGTCTTTTGGGCTGAGTGATTGTGTGTGTTGATCAGGTGTTTGAATTGTATTGGCGTGTTCTATGGAGCTAGGAGCTAGCAGAGGAGCTAGGAGCTAGCATAACAAACACGCAGGTGTTTTTATGCAGGATTAATTTGTGGCATGTTAAATATAAGCCTGGTTGTGTTGTGGCTAATAGAGTATATATATGTCTTGTGTTTATTTACTGTTGTAGTCATTCCCAGCTGAATATCAGGTCACCCCCGGCTCTCACAGCATCTTCCCTATCTGAATAGCTTCAACTCCCCACTAGTCCTTCACTTGCACTTTACTCATCCACAAATCTTTCATCCTCGCTCAAATTAATGGGGAAATTGTCGCTTTCTCGGTCCGAATCTCTCTCACTTCATGCGGCCATCATTGTAAACAATAGGGAACTTTGCGTATATGTTCAACTGACTACGTCACGCTGGTAGGGGCAAGCCTTTTTTTTTATCAGATACCAAAAGTTGCAATCTTTATCGTCGTTGTTCTATACTAAATCCTTTCAGCAAAAATATGGCAATATCGCGAAATGATCAAGTATGACACATAGAATAGATCTGCTATCCCCGTTTAAATAAAAAAAATTCATTTCAGTAGGCCTTTAAAATAATGGTTGGCAAAAGTATCTAACATCAAATAATCTACAACTACTCTTTGAAAATAAAAAATATATATATACAAGCATGTGCACACTTTTTCAATGGCTGTTCAAACCAGAAAAAAGGGCATAGGTCAAAAATAAAAATCACAGTTTAAACACTACAAGAAACACACACATTTTTCAACCTACTTAGTTGTTTTAGTTAAAAACATTTACAAACTAAAATTATTACTCTGAACAAACAAGACAAGCACTAAGAGTGTAGATCTCCACCAGGACCAATCCTATTGTTCACGTGCTACTAAATTGTGTGCCATCTCATGTGTATCGTGTGCCGGGAAGACAATAAACTTCCATGAATCCTGTAAAACACCAGACAGTTAGTAATATGGTTTCACATAAAAATGTTGGTGAAACTGCTCATTTCTACCTAGCGATAGGTGGCTCGAACTGTAGTGCTAATCACTCACCAGCAGAAAGCCCTCATCGCACTGCTAATCAATAACTACCATCTTAGGCACTTAACATCACTAATCGCCAGTTAACAGCTATCATGCTAAATGTCAACTATCTTAAATGCAAATATGAAAACAAGACACATTAACGTCTTTCCCCATTACAAACATCATAACACAATCTAAACTTATACAGACACATTACTGTCTGAGCATATAAGATATTCAGTTGTGTTACATCACAATTTATTATATTGAAATTAGCCATGTGATTAAGATTGTGTTTGGAGAAAGTGGAAGAGCGATTGTCAGCCTGACATTGATGTGTCTCTGAGAACTGAACACATTTTTATAACTTATAACAAAATGTGTTTATACAGTAACCTGCTCACATGAGTCACATTACAGCAGGGGTGTCAAACTCATTTTAGCTCAGGGGCCGCATGGAGGAAAATCTATTTCCACGTGGGCGGGACAGGTAAAATCAAGACATGATAACTTAAAAATACGACGACAACTTCAGATTATATTCTTTGTTTTACTTTGGCCCAAAATAGAACAAGCACATTCTAAAAATGTACATATCACAAATAATCATCTTGACAAAACACTTCAAGTTAGATAAAAATTTAGAGCGACAAAAATGTTGCATTTTCAAAAACACCTTAAAGAACACAATTAATTTAGATTTAATCTCAGTGTTTCTATTAAACTTTAAGTCACAACGCATCTAAGCTTGAACAACAAACAAAATAAAGCATGAATAAAAACTATTCTATGTATCAACTACCTCATTTGTCATTTCCACATATTAATCCTGTGCTAACTCAACAAACCATACAAACTGAGGTAGAAACTATTCAAGAGTGTTGAGTTACTTCCTGTCTTCTAGACATAATGTGTATTGATAGAAAAATAAAAGCTGTGCAATGTGTGAACAATTTCAACAAAGCACAAATAAAAAGTTAAAAGACTGACAGTATTGCAGTAAATCACACACTGTTCACTTTCTTTACATTTCAGGATGGATTCAGGATTCAGGATGCTTTATTATTGTCAATTTTTTAACATGTACAAGACACATAAGAACTGAAATTCCATTTTCGACACAGTCCCACTAAGAGCAGACATACATCACTGGGAGACAAGACAGGACTGCCAACGGATCAGCCACTTACGGCGCTCCTTAAAAAGGTGGGAAAAAGGTGATATTGGGAAAGGGGGGAAGAGTAAAAAATATCAGTCAAAGTCTGGACCCTCGGGAGGGGGTCCAGACTGAGTCCAAGGGAAACAACCTCATTTGCCATAGCACACATAAACATGTTACATATAATCACAACAACTCGCAACAAGGGGGGGTTTGGGGCCCTGGAGGCCGGCCTGCTGCTATAAAGCGCTACTCAGCTGTCCATCACCCCGAAGGGGAATCAAGCGGTAGTGAAGGCGTGGGGTGGGGAGTGTGTTTGTGTATATGCCCATTGTCTTTGGGTGTAGTGGTGTTGTGTTCATAGGCCCGTGGTCGTTCTGCATGCATTGCAAGCAAAGTTCGACTTCCAGGTGTCGTTGAGGAGGGAGGGAGGTCAAAAGCGTCCATCTTTGAAATTCCTCAGGAGATGTTTACAGAACAGCCTGTTCTTGTCCTCAAGGCCATTCGGGGGAGTCAAATCGTAGATAAGGATTTTTGTTTTTCTTCGAACAGACATAACAAAGGCTTGCCTGTTCTATTCGTCCATGTTGGCCCTCATATCCAATTTTTCCTTTTCAGCAAGCTTCTCCATGGTGTGATCCATCTTGCGATTCAGTTCAGAAATCGCCCCAGTCTGTGATCCCACAGCCCGACCCAAACCTTCCATTGCAACGAACAGCCTTTGGGCTCCTTGAATGGCTGCTATCGTCTTACGAATTTTACGATGCACCAGAGCAATGTCCAGCCCAATCAGCAGGTGCCCCGCAATCATGGTTCCAAATAGGTAGATGTCTTTCACGTCCTCGATGGAAAGGACGGAGAGGCACATGATTCTCCATTTATCCCAGGAATCTCTCACGTACCCCGCAGCAATGGTTCCATCAGGGCAGCCAGGCTCCCCAGAACCTCTTTTCCTCGTCGAAAAGATTTTGTCAATTGAGTCGAGAATCCAACTAATATATTCCATGTCTGATGTTTAGATTTGGAGGACAGCTCAAAGAAAGAGGCTTCAAAAAAAAGTTTGGACAGACAAGACAAAGAGAGCAAGCAGGGAGAAGACGGGAGGAGAAAAAAATGCAACCGCCCTCACCAGAGGCAAGACAGAAAGAGGCACAGAAGACAATCATTTTCACAGAACTATATCAGTGTGCAGTGTCTCATGCTGCATTTTAAGTGGGGTTACTGATTGCTTATTTTACTCCTGTTTTACGTTGTGTCGAGGGGGAGGAGTCACAGCCCCGCTTTAAAGTGAACCTCTTGCTTGGTATACTTGCTCGCCCCGGTATAAACTATTTGCTTGCCTAACAGAATTGCTATTGCGACATCCAGTGTACAAAATAAGAACAGCAGTTTCTTTCATTAAAAAAGCAGCTGAATTTTACACTTTGCAAACCCATCTCGCGGGCCGGATTGAACCTGTTATGCCCGAATGTCGAGGGAGGTGGGGGTTGGGTTGTGGGTGTTGGGGGTTAATTGTTCATATGTCTCTGATTAGCACATCAATCAGTCTAAGAAGTAAACGTCCGCAGTTTGTTATGCAAACAGTTACCCAGCATCACTTATGCGTCAACGTCAGTTTTGATACAGCTCAACTTTGCAGTGAAAAACGGCATAGTGCAGGTTTTCGAGCACACTTGACACATGAGGCCCCAGGTCCCTGGACTGAAGAAGGAGTAACCAAGCACTTAAAGCATCATCTATCTTACTGATCAGAAAGGTTTCAGATACAGAGAAGACATGGGGTCATGAGTAGATAAGATTATGCTCCAAATAATCCAAGTTTGTATGAATACCTCAGATATTTGTGAAAGAAGCAGTGAGGAGGTCCTGGGTAGGGTGGATGTCACCACATATGAGCAACATACCACAAACTAAACAGCTAATTGGTTATTTTCCCTTGTGTGTCCTTATGTGTTTTACTGCGTCTGCATTATGTGGGAACCTTTTACAGCACACTGAACAACTAAATGTTTTTTTCTTGTGTGTGTTCTCATGTGTTGAGTCAATTGGCTATTTTTAGAAAAGCTTTTGCTACAAACTGAACACTTGTATGGTTTTTCACCTGTGTGTGTTCTCTTGTGGTTAGTTAAATCCCTCTTAACAGAAAAACTTTTGCCACAAACTGAACAACTAAATGTTTTTTTACCTGTGTGTATTCTCATATGTCCAATCGTACTGCTCTTAAAAGAAAAGCTTTTGCCACAAACTGAACAACTAAATGGTTTTTCACCTGTGTGTGTTCTCATATGTCCAATCATACTGCTCTTAAAAGAAAACTTTTTGCCACAAACTGAACAACTAAATGGTTTTTCACCTGTGTGCGTTCTCATGTGGTTAGTTAAATCCCTCTTAACAGAAAAACTTTTGCCACAAACTGAACAACTAAATGTTTTTTCTCCAGCGTGTCTTCTCATGTGTTGGGTCAAATGGCTCTTGACAGAAAAGCTTTTGCCACAAACTGAACAGTTAATATTTTTTTCTCCTCCTGTGTGTGTTGTCATGTGTTGATTCAAATGATACTTTCGAGAAAAGCTGTTGCCACAAACTGAACATTCAAATGGTTTTTCACCTGTGTGTGTTCTCATGTGTTCAGTCAAATTGCTCTTAAAAAGAAAGCTTTTGCCACAAACTGAACAACTAAATGTGTTTTTTCCTGTGTGTCTTCTCATGTGGTTAGTCAAATTTTGCTTAACAGAAAAGCTTTTGCCACAAACTGAACAGTTAATATTTTTTTTCCCTCCTGTGTGTGTTGTCATGTGTTGATTCAAATGATACTTTCGAGAAAAGCTGTTGCCACAAACTGAACATTCAAATGGTTTTTCACCTGTGTGTGTTCTCATGTGTTGAGTCAATTGGCCTTTTTGACAAAAGCTCATGACACAAACTGAACATTTAAATGGTTTTTCTCCTGTGTGTGTTCTCATGTGTTGAGACAATTGGCCTTTTTGACAAAAGCTTACGACACAAACTGAACATTTAAATGGTTTTTCTCCTGTGTGTGTTCTCATGTGTTGAGACAATTGGCCTTTTTGACAAAAGCTTGCGACACAAACTGAACATTTAAATGGTTTTTCACCTGTGTGTGTTCTCATGTGTTGAGTCAAAATGCTATTTTGAGAAAAACTTTTGCCACAAACTGAACACTTAAATGGTTTTACACCTGTGTGTGTTCTCATGTGTCGAGTCAAGTGGCACTTTTTAGTAAAACTTTCAGCACAAACTGAGCAGCTCAAACATGTTTTACTTCTCTTCTTTGTAGAGCATTCAGAGTGTTTCTTGTCAATGTGAGTCCTCATATCACCTTCACAGTCTTTATCGCTGCTCAAAGGTTCTTCAACCTTGTCTTTCGCCTCACTATGTGATAGTGAAGTTAAGATGTTGTCTAGTTGTGGTTTCTCTTCATCATCTTCAGTCTTCACAGAGAGAATACTCAGTGGAAACTTGGTGTAATCAGCTTCCTCTCGTCCTAGAAGACACTCTCCCTCCTTCGTGATGCAGAGTTCCTCCTCTTCCTTTTTAATGCAGGGTGGTTGTGGAGTCTCCTGCTTCAAAGTGGAGCTCCCCCCTAACTGAGGGGAAACTTCTTCTGGATTACCGATCAGCTGCTGGATGTCTGCAAGACACAAGCAACAAAAACACACTTTATTCTATGTACTGTATGTGTGTGTACAAACCCTGTTTCCATACGAGTTGGGAAATTGTGTTAGATGTAAATATAAACGGAATACAACGATTTGCAAATCCTTTTCAACCCATATTCAGTTGAATGCACTACAAAGACAAGTAAACTTTGGGAACTGAGGAGACACATTTTTAAGCTTCTCAGGTGGAATTCTTTCCCATTCTTGCTTGATGTACAGCTTAAGTTGTTCAACAGTCCGGGGGTCTCCCTTGTGGTATTTTAGGCTTCATAATGCGCCACACATTTTCAATGGGAGACAGGTCTGGACTACAGGCAGGCCAGTCTAGTACCTGCACTCTTTTACTATGAAGCCACGTTGATGTAACACGTGGCTTGGCATTGTCTTGCTGAAATAAGCAGGGGCGTCCATGGTAACGTTGCTTGGATGGCAACATATGTTGCTCCAAAACCTGTATATACCTTTCAGCATTAATGGTGCCTTCACAGATGTATAAGTTACCCATGTCTTGGGCACTAATACACCCCCATACCATCACACATGCTGGCTTTTACACTTTGCGCCTATAACAATCCGGATGGTTCTTTTCCTCTTTGGTCCGGAGGACACGACGTCCACAGTTTCCAAAAACAATTTGAAATGTCGACTCGTCAGACCACAGAACACTTTTCCACTTTGTATCAGTCCATCTTAGATGAGCTCAGGCCCAGCGAAGCCGACGGCGTTTCTGGGTGTTGTTGATAAGCCGTTTTCGCCTTGCATAGGAGAGTTTTAACTTGTACTTACAGATGTAGCGACCAACTGTAGTTACTGACAGTGGGTTTCTGAAGTGTTCCTGAGCCCATGTTGTGATATCCTTTACACACTGATGTCGCTTGTCGATGCACTACAGCCTGAGGGATTGAAGGTCACGGGGCTTAGCTGCTTACGTGCAGTGATTTCTCCAGATTCTCTGAACCCTTTGATGATATTACGGACCGTAGATGGTGAAATCCCTAAATTCCTTGCAATAGCTGGTTGAGAAAGGTTGTTCTTAAACTGTTCAATAATTTGCTCATACATTTGTTGACAAAGTGGTGACCCTCACCCCATCCTTGTTTGTGAATGACTGAGCATTTCATGGAATCTACTTTTATACCCAATCATGGCACCCACCTGTTCCCAATTTGCCTGTTCACCTGTGGGATGTTCCAAATAAGTGTTTGATGAGCATTCCTCAACTTTATCAGTATTTATTTCCACCTTTCCCAACTTCTTTGTCACGTGTTGCTGGCATCAAATTCTAAAGTTAATGATTATTTGCACAAAAAAAAAAGTTTATCAGTTTGAACATCAAATATGTTGTCTTTGTAGCATATTCAACTGAATATGGGTTGAAAATGATTTGCAAATCATTGTATTCCGTTTATTTATTTATTTTTTTTGTCCTGTCCAGCTTCTCAGGCAAATCATATAGCAGATGTAGATGCCCATATCGGCTGTTCAGATTTACTTTACAAAACAGAAGTGTAGGATACTTCTCTTGTTGCCTTATTTGTATTTGACTTTATTAAATGTATTTATATTATCATTTGGTGCAGCCGGGCCGCAGCAGGAGGGGATAGAAAGAGAGAAAAAAGAAGATAGAGGGGGAAATTGTAGGGACAAGAGGGCGATTAGACAGAGAGACAAAAACAACAACAGCAAACACAACAACAACAACAACAACAGAGCAACATCAGCAAATACGACATGTAGAAATATGATGGTAAAAGTGATAGCAAATAAGCAGTTAGCGAAAATAAAAAATAATACAGAAATGACAATGAGCATTATTACACTACAAATGGAGCAATACAAATACCAATAGAAATAGCGCTATTGATAACGAACAATACCGATACTTTACCTTTATTATCAGCAATACAGTTGTTCAAATGCAACAATACATATACATAATGATAACCTCAGATACGAAAGAATGCAGAAAAATGGAGGGGAAGAAAGAGAAGCAACCTACATTAACCTTGTAGATTGTTATAGTAACAATAGGTTAAGCCTTGTCAGTGTGCCATGTGTTATACCCAGTTTACCCTAGGGCAACAACATTAATATATGTTTGATGAAACGTGATTATGTGCATGAGTGTATGTATGTATATGCACTTGTATATGTACAGAATGTGTATATGTGTTTGTACAGTGAATGTATATGTACAGTATGTACAGTATGTGTATATTAGGGCTGCAACAACTAATCGATTATAAAAATAGTTGGCGATTAATTTAGTCATCAATTTGTTGGAACTATGCTATGCGCATGCGCGGAGGCTTTTTTAAATAAATAAAAATAAACAAGAGGCCTGGTTGCCCGCACGTCCATGCCCCTCCGCCCACCACCCACCAGGCATCCCATCCGGCAAAAAGCCATAAGGGCCCAGCCCCACGCCCACAGCCGGCATGCCACGGCATCTCAGCAGGCCCGGTGCAGTGACCAGCAATGCACACCGGGGCAGCGACACATACATACGTACCTACATACATACACACAGATTTCACCATACATATATACAAACAAACGTACACGTACACACACACACACACATACATACACGCGCACCCATATATACACATATATAATTTAAAAGAATAAATAAAATGTATTAAATAGATAATAAAACAATAATATATAAGAATATATATAAATACAATTAATAAATAAATAAGGGCGGAGTAAAACTCAGGAGGGGGACTCTCGCAGGGCAGTCGGGCAGCACCGCCGGGGCCCCAACAAGGGAGGCAAGCAGCCCCCCAACCCGGCACCAGGCGGGCCCGCACAGTCGCAGCGCAGGGCGACCCCGGGCAGACCCCGCCCCGCGCCCCAGGGGAAGGAGGAAGCCCACGGACAACCGGGGCCAGAGGGGAAGGAGCCGACCCCCGCCCGACAGCGGCAAGACCCCAGCCCCCCGGCCGCAACCCCCCGCCCAACCACCCACGAGAGGGACAGCCCCCCCACCCAACCCAAGGCAGCCGCCCACAGCCCCACCCACACCCCAATCCCCGCCCAGGCACCCCCATCCACCCCTGGCCGCCAGACCACTCATGGATCAGCCCGCCAGGCCGGAACAAGGGAACACACCCCAGGCCCACCCGACCCCGCGGCACACAGCCCCCCCGGCGCCCAGGACCCCCCCCCCCACCCACGGATCAAGACCCCCGGGACAGAGCCCCATCCCCGGCCCCCATGGGAGTCAGGTCAGGAAATTAATTAGCGGTGCCCAAAGAGATCAGAATTCTGTCAGTTGTTGTTTTGATTCAGCAGACATTCTTTCCATAACTACATAATCTAATAAAATGTTTTTGAAAAGGTTTATACATAAATTATTTTTTGATTTCCAATTCATGAGAATAGTTTTCTTGGCGATGCCTAATGCATTTATAAGGAGGTGTGTTTTGTTTATATCAAGATCAGTTGCGGAGAGATCACCCAACAGGCAGAGTGCGGGGGACATGGGAACAGGAATCTCTAACGCTAATGATAGGTTCTCGCACACTCCAAGCCAAAAGTTACTCATGGGAGCACAGGACCACATTGAATGTAAGTAGTTATCTACCTTATTATTTGAGCAGTGTACACAAATGTTAGAGTCAGCTAAACCCATTTTACACATTTTTAGACCGGTGTAATGTAATCTGTAAAGTATTTTGAGCTGAATCAGTCGTAAATTCTGATTTTTAATCAAACGTAAGTAAAGTATTGAGGCATATTTGTTTCCAGAATTCTGGGTCACAGCTTGTGGATACGTCTGAGTGCCATTTGGAAGTTGGGATACTTATTGTGTTAACTATTTTTGATAAGAGAGCATATAATTTAGATAAAGCTTTGGGGGCATATGTTTTGAAGAATTTAACGGTCGTAGGATTACTTTCCCATGTTGTTTTGTTGAATCTTGCGCTGATTACAGATTTGATTTGTATATATTCTAGGAATTTATTAGGATTGATTGCATATTGTGTCATTAAACTTTTAAAAGAGATACAACTGTTTGCATTGATGATATCCCCAAGGCATCTGGCTCCCTTATCATACCATGTTGGAAAGTTCAATGGCTTCTTGTTTAAAAGAAAATCAGGATTATTCCAAATAGGCATAAATTGACAGGGAGTGAGCGGGGACCCAGTTATTTTCAAAAACTCCCACCAAGCTGTTAAGGTAGTGCGTATATTAATACTTCTAAAGCAGTTGTGTTTTCGGAGAATTTGGCTAATAAAGGGCAAGTTAGAAATTGGGATCTCCTGGCTAAGTGATAGTTTATGGTTAGAGATTGAACAATCTAATAAAGTGGGATTGATCCATTTTAATATATATTGTAGTTTATTTGCAAGGAAGAAATAGGAAAAGTTTGGGAGTTCTAGACCCCCATATTCTTTGGGTTTTTGTAAAGTTTTAAGGCTGATTCGTACTGGTTTACTCTTCCAAAGAAACTGATTGATGTGTGAGTCTAGTGATTTAAACCAGATTTCAGAAAGTTTGCTTGGAATCATTGAAAAGAGATAATTAACCCTAGGCAAGACCATCATTTTCACGGTAGAAACCCTTCCCATAAGTGAGATTGGCAGTGTTTTCCAACGCGCCAGATCATCCTCAATCGATTTTAAGATTGGGGAGTAATTCAAGCGATTCAGATCTGACAATGTGGAGGAAATATTGATTCCCAGGTATTTAATGTTCCCTTTATGCAGTGGAATCGATGAGGTGCTCTGAAAGTCAAAATGAATTGGTAACACAGTAGATTTGGACCAGTTGATGGAGTAATCTGAAATAGAACTAAATTTATTGATAAGTGAGATTGTATCTTGAAGAGAAGAATGTGGATTTTGTAAGAAAAGTAATACATCATCAGCATAAAGGCTTATTTTATGATGAACGGTTGCGGTATGGATGCCTTTAATATTTGCATGCTGTCGAATTGCGGTTGCAAGAGGTTCAATAAATATAGCAAATAGTGACGGAGAAAGTGGACACCCTTGCCTTGTGCCCCTCATAAGATTAAACCTTGGGGAGATTTGGCTGTTCGTTCTAACCGAAGCTGTAGGAAAACTATATAGGACCTTGATCCATTCTATAAATGAGTCTCCAAATCCAAATTTCTGTAGAGTAGCTACAAGAAAATTCCAATTCACTCTATCAAATGCTTTTTCAGCATCTAATGAAACAGCTGTTTTTTAAATTATGAATAACAGAATAGTCTATCACATTGAGTAGGCGGCGAACATTGTTGGACGATTGTCTCTCTTTGATGAAACCTGTTTGATCAGGATGTACTATATATGGAGTGACTTTTTCTAATCTTTGAGCTAATACTTGATACTTGATCATTTTAAGATCAGCACTAATCAGGGAGATTGGCCGGTAACTGGATGGAAGTGTTGGGTCTTTATCAGGTTTTAGCAAGAGACTAATCGTGGCAGAGTTCATATTTGGAGGAAGGAATGAGTTTTCTTTCATTTCTAAAGCCATTTTCGTACATATCGGAGCTAGCAGTGACCAGAATGTTTTGTAGAACTCCACAGGGAACCCATCAGGCCCTGGTGCTTTATTGTTTGGCATCTGTTGAAGAGCATTGTGAAGTTCATCTACAGAAATAGCAAGATCTAAATTTGATACCTGCCTTGTATTTAATTTAGGTAAGTCTATACCATTGAGAAATGGCTCAATGTCTGAAAGAGATGGGTCAATCTGGGGTGTATACAAGTTTCTTGTATTCCATTTATATTTACATCTAACACAATTTCCCAACTCATATGAAAACAGGGTTTGTAGTGGGGTTGTACAGTATACCGCTACTAATTAAGTATTGTGGTACTAATCAATAGAAATCGGTACTATACCACCTTTGAAAAGTACCGGTACCGTTCATTCATCTGAATGCCGCTGTGCGGCGGTGACTACAGAGCCGAGGCGCATGATGTTGAGTGTGTCAAAACACACACACAAAGTGCATACAAGCAATAACATGGTGGAGAGGAAGAAAGGCAACAAAGGACAATTCTACTGGTTAATAAAGAGGGTGCGTGAAGTGCAATATGGAGGTATTTGGGCTTCTAAACTACCGTATTTTCCGCACCATAAGGCGCCCCGTGTTATTAGCCGCACCTTCAATGAACGGCATATTTCAAAACTTTTGTTTACCCATTCGCCGCACCGGGGTTATTAGCCGCACCTACGCTGCGCTAAAGGGAATGTCAAAAAAACAGTCAGACGGAGGTCAGTCAAACTTTAATATATTAAAAACCAGCGTTCTAACAACTCTGTTCACTCCCAAAATGTAATGTGCAATCATGTAACGTGCAAATGTGCAATCACAAAAATAGAAACACTCAAAATAGTACAGAGCAGAGCAATAGCAACATCAATAACTCAACGTTGCTCGAACGATAATGTCACACAACACACAAAATAAACATTTAAAGCTCACTTTCTGAAGTTATTCTTCATCCATAAATCCCTCAAATTCTTCTTCTTCGGTGTCTGAATTAAAAAGTTGGGCGAACACGGCATCCAAAATGGCTGGCTCCGTCTCGTCGAAGTCATCAGAGTCAGTGTCGCTGTTGTTGTCCAGCAGTTCCGTGAATCCTGCCTTCCGGAAAGCTCGGACCACAGTTGAGACCGATATATCCACCCAGGCATTTACAATCCACTGGCAGATGTTGGCGTATGTTGTCCGGCGCTGTCTCCCTGTTTTAGTGAAGGTGTGCTCGCTTTCAGTCATCCATTGTTCCCACGCCGTTCGCAGTCGAGCTTTAAATGCCCTGTTTACACCAATATCCAGTGGTTGGAGTTCTTTGGTTAATCCACCCGGAATGACGGCGAGTGTTGAATTAGTGTGTTTCACTTGTTTTTTTACACCATCAGTTATGTGGGCACGCATGGAGCCGTAAATCAACAAGGATGGAGCTGTGTGAAAAAAGCTGTCTTTACAGTAACACACAAATTAAATTAATCGTATTATCCGCGCTCTTCTTCTACGGGGGCGGGTGCTCACCTTGGAGGTTGCTTACAGTAGAAGAAGAAGCGCTTCCTCTTCTATGGGGGCGGTTGCTTATCGTAGAAGAAGCGCTTCCTCTTCTACGGGGAAAAAAGATGGCGGCTGTTTACCGTAGTTGCGAGACCTAAACTTTATGAAAACAAATATTAATATTAATCCATACAAAAGCCATACCGGGTTATTAGCCGCGCTGTCAGCTTTTGAGAAAAATTGTGGTTTTTAGGTGCGGCTTATGGTGCGGAAAATACGGTAACAATAAAGGTGACACTTTAAACAGGGAGCTGCTCTGCAAGGGTTGCTTTACACCTTTCCTGTTTGTCGGCTCACAGACCGTGGTCGAGGAGCGCAGGGGAGACGTTCCCTCAATTGTTGTCGGGGGTAACACTGGGTCCATAAAGCTTCGCTCTTTGGTCGGAAGGACGAGGCCGTCGATTAGTTACAACTTGGTCATTAGGGCTGCAACAACTAATCGATTAAAATCGATTATAAAAATAGTTTTGCGATTAATTTAGTCATCGATTAGTTGGATCTATGCTATGCGCTTGCGCTGCGGCTACGTCTCATGAGGTGGCAGTAAGCCAGCCAATGATGTGTCATGTGCAGCTCACGTGACGACGCTGTCTCCTTTAAAGTTAAAGTACCAATGATTGTCACACACACACTAGGTGTGGCGAAATTAATCTCTGCATTTGACCCATCCCCATGTTCACCCACTGGGAGGTGAGGGGAACAGTAAGCAGTAGCGGTGGCCACACCTGGGAATCATATTTGGTGATTTAACACCCAATTCCAACCCTTGATGCTGAGTGCCAAGCAGGGAGGTAATGGGTCCCATTTTTTTAGTCTTTGTGCCTGGAAACATTCGCAAAATGGCGGAGGAAAACAGTACCGATAGTTTAGCGGAGAACTATCCTGAGGTTATTGCTTCAGTGGAGAAAAGTGTACGACCTAAGTCATCAAAAGTGTGGGAGCACTTTACTTGAAAGACTTCAAAGAAGACCGTTTCCTGCAAAGTTTGTTTCCAAGAAGGGCATGAGCAGACTCTTTTTCCTGAGGAAGCTTAGGTCCTTTAATGTGTGCAGCAAGCTGTTGGAGATATTTTATCAGACTGTTGTGGCCAGTGCCCTGTACTTTGCAGTGGTTTGTTGGGGGAGCAGCACCAGCAAAAGGGACTCAAACCGGATTGACAAACTGATCCGGAAAGCCGGCCAAACTATTGGCACGCAGTTGGAGGCGTTTGTGTCAGTGAGGGACAGGAGGACACTGGACAAACTGCTGGCCATCATGGACAATCCTGCCCACCCACTCCATCTGACAATTGAGGGACAGCAGAGTTCATACTCCAACAGGCTCCTTCAGCTTCGTTCCCACAGTGTTTGATTCAAGAACTCCTTCATTCCGCACTCCATCCAGCTGTATAATCACTCACCAAACCACAATAGATGATATCTGTCTACTACCTGACCGCTTCTATGTTAGCTACTTCTCTTTGTTTTTAATGTCTATTTTCTATTTTCTGCTGGATTTACTCTCTATTTTATGATGCAGCTGTCACATATACTGTAATATTGTACATAGTAATTGTTTTATATTGTATATGTCAGGCTTGTCCCTGACAGTTTGGTTATGTTTTTGTTTTTCCTCTGTGTTTGTCTTTATTTCCTGTCAGCGCTTTTATTTTGGTTGTTTCCTGCTTCTCTCCCTGAGCGCAGTTTCCCCTCAGCTGCGGCTGATTGGTACCTGTCCACACCTGGTGTCTATCAGCCAGCTGTTATTTAAGCCTGCTTTGCCATCCAGTCTGTGCTGGAGTATTACTGATTGTCGTTGTAGCCGTTAGCTGTTTCCAGTTTTTCTGTTTGCTTGTTCCTGTTTTCAGTTTGGCTAATCCTAGTTCCTGGTTTGTGTTTTACATTTATTTTGGACATTAAAGGCCTACTGAAATGCGATTTTCTTATTTAAACGGGGATAGCAGATCCATTCTATGTGTCATACTTGATCATTTCGCGATATTGCCATATTTTAGCTGAAAGGATTTAGTAGAGAACATCGACGATAAAGTTCGCAACTTTTGCTCGCTGATAAAAAAAGCCTTGCCTGTACCGGAAGTAGCCTGACGTCACCTGTTGAAAGGCTTCTCACATTTCCCCATTGTTTACAATGCAGCGAGAGAGATTCGGACCAAGAAAGCGACGATTACCCCATTAATTTGAGCGAGGATGAAAGATTTGTGGATGAGGAAAGTGAGAGTGAAGGACTAGAGAGGCAGTGCAGGACATATCTTTTTTCGCTCTGACCGTAACTTAGGTACAAGGGTTCATTGGATTGCACACTTTCTCCTTTTTCTATTGTGGATCACGGATTTAAAATTCAAACCACCTCGGATACTATATCCTCTTGAAAATGAGAGTCGAGAACGCAAAATGGACATTCACAGTGACTTTTATCTCCACGACAATACATCGGCGAAACCCTTTAGCTACGGAGCTAACGTGATAGCATCGGGCTCAAATGCAGATAGAAACAAAATACATAAACCCCTGACTGGAAGGATAGACAGAAAATCAACAATACTATTAAACCATGGACATGTAAATACACGGTTAATGCTTTCCAGCTTGGCGAAGCTTAAAAATGCTGTTGCTAACGACGCCATTGAAGCTAACTTAGCAACGGGACCTCACAGAGCTATGATAAAAACATTAGCGCTCCACCTATGCTAGCCAGCCCTCATCTGCTCATCAACACCTGTCCTCACCTGCGTTCCAGCGATCGACGGAAGGACGAAGGACTTCACCCGATCATCCGTGCGGTCGTTGGCTAGCGCGTCTGCTATCCAAGTCAAAGTCCTCCTGGTTGTGTTGCTACAGCCAGCCGCTAATACACCGATCCCACCTACAACTTTCTTCTTTGCAGTCTTCATTGTTCATTAAACAAATTGCAAAAGATTCACCAACACAGATGTCCAGAATACTGTGGAATTTTGAGATGAAAACATAGCTTTTTTGTATTGGATTCAATGGTGTACCAATACTCCCGTTTAACTGGTGACGTCACGCGCAAACGTCATCATACATAGACGTTTTCAACCGGAAGTTTAGTGGGAAATTTAAAATTGCACTTTATAAGTTAACCCGGCCGTATTGGCATGTGTTGCAATGTTAAGATTTCATCATTGATATATAAACTATCAGACTGCGTGGTCGGTAGTAGTGGCTTTCAGTAGGCCTTTAAGGTGCCGACAGAGATGCTGGTGCAGTTTTACTCAGCCATCATAGAGTCCATCCTGACCTCCTCCATCACAGTGTGGTTCCCCGGCGCCACAGTCCAGGATAAGCATAGACTGCAGCGCATCGTACGTGCTGCTGAGAAGGTGATTGGCTGCAAGCTCCCATCCCTTCAGGACTTGTTCTCCTCCAGGACCAAGAGGCGTGTGGGTCGGATCACAGCTGACTCTTCTCACCCTGGACACAAACTATTCTCCCCTCTCCCCTCAGGCAGGAGACTACGCTCCATCCAGACCCACACCTCCCGCCACCTGAACAGTTTTTTCCCCTCGGCCATCAGGCACATGAACAATAACTCCTAACAGTAGCTCCTTTGAATTCCTTTCTAAGTCTATAACAAGATCTGATAGCTCAGTTACAGCTCTTGTTATTACCAAATCTGTGTTATATGTGTTTTATGTTGCACGATTGCACCAAGAAAAATTCCTAGTTTGTGAACCCGTTCTCAAACAATGGCAACAAAAACCATTCTGGTTCTGATTAAATGTGACAAAATACTCACCTCACCTCAAAACCACGACATGATGAATATAAAAACACACTAAATGAGCCTAACAGAGTTGTTGTTTTGCTTTTAGTTTCTAAATTTGACTTTTGCATTCTTTCATCTCCTCTGATGTGAACTCCACTGCCTTCTTCAAGCTAACAATCATGGCGGCTCTTTCTTTACATTCTTCAACAAGGTCGGCTAATTTCGACATTAAGGGCTTGAAATTCAAATAGTTTTCAAACAACAAAACTTCAACTCACTCACCTTCATCTTTAGTCTTTATCTCCATTAGAGATTTGCTGGAAGTTGGTGGCGCTGATTCTCTTTCATGTTCTCTTTTAGCGGACGTCGCCATCTTAGCATAGCAGTGGTCGTCCATCTTCTATCACGTCTTCAATCTTCACTTCAGATATCGCTCCAAACTCAATGCACGTTTCGTGGCTTTGGAAAATACCAATTGAGATATTTGTTGCTATATTTGCTGTGAATCATATGACTTTAAGATCGTGAAATCGAAAAATCTCCGAACAACCATAGCATGCGGTCTTCGTCTTTTTGCTCCGCTTAAAGTGCATTTGCGCATGCGCTAGAAGCCAGCAACTTCCGTTTCCTACTCGACATCAAATTTTTTTCAAAATAAAGGCATTTTAATTTTGTTTTAAAACAATGGTTGGCAAAAGTATCTAACATCAAATAATCTACAACTACTCTTTGAAAAAAAAAAAAAATATATATATACAATTACGTGCACATACATTTGTACAGATGTTCAAACCAGAAAAAGGGCATACGCCGAAGATAAAAATCATGCATTTTAAACACCACAAGAAACACATAAATATTTTTCAACTTACTTAGTTGTTTTAGTTAAAAACATTTAGAAACTAAAATTATTACTCTGAACAAACAAGAAAAGCACTAAGAGTGTAGATCTCCACCAGGACCAATCCTATTGTTCACATGGTACTAAATTGTGTGCCATCTCATGTGTATCGTGTGTTGGTATGACAATAAACTTCCATGAATCCTGTAAAACACCAGACAGTTAGTAATATGGTTTCACATAAAAATGTTGGTGAAACTGCTCATTTCTACCTAGCGATAGGTGGCTCTAACTGTAGTGCTAATCACTCACCAGCAGAAAGCCCTCATCACACTGCTAATCAATAACTACCATCTTAGGCACTTAACATCACTAATCGCCAGTTAACAGCTATCATGCTAAATGTCAACTATCTTAAATGCAAACATGAAAACAAGACACATTAACATCTTTCCCCATTACAAATATCTTAACCCAAACCAGGGGTGTAAGGAAGGGATAGTAGTTATTTTAGTTGTTGGGACACGATGGACAGATTCCGGCCAGAGAATCCTTTAATCATCTTTATTGCTGAAAGGTAAATGTGAATGTGTGTGTTTGTGTGTGATATTTAGTCGTCAACGCACACAAGGCTGGCTGCCACCATTGATCGAAAATGGGCTATTCTGACAAAGACCTGCTTAAAAGGGAAAATTATGTCACAGATTGACCTGGTAAACGGCACACAATAGACTTTCGTCCACAGCCTCCCCCAACTGTCCGTATGGTAGTTGAAACCAGAAGAAAGTCTATGAGGTAGTGTCCTCGTCATCAAGGGGTGGACGCATGATCAGTCGGGTGACGGGGCGAAGGTAGGTGCGATTCTTCCCTTGAACTCTGGCAGTCCGGACCAGTCCATCTGCTCCTGGGTGTGTCTTAGTGATCCGTCCTACAGGCCACGGTCCTCGGGGGAGTTGAGAATCCACTGTCAAGACAACTTGACCAGCCAAAAGGGTCTTACAATCGTTACTCCACTTGCTACGTTCTTGAAGCCCTGGCAGGTAATGCTGGATGAAAAACGACCAAAAGTGATCTGCTAGGACTTGGCTGTGCCTCTAAGGTCTTTTACCGAGACCACAGGGATCGTAGATTGCTTGAGGTAGAGATGAATCGTGACGGCCCATAAGAAGGAGATTTGGCGTGACTGGGTCTGGGTCTGAGGCGTCCGAAGACAGGTAACCGGGAGGTTAAGCATTCATTATGCCTTCAACCTCTATCAATGTGGTCAGTAATACTGGTTCAGGGACTGTTTGGTCTTTGAGAACAACTCTGAGTGCTGTCTAAATGGATTTTACCTCTGTCTTCCATGTGCCCCCAAAATGTGGAGCGCTTGGAGGATTGAATCGGAATGAAATCTGGTGCTCTGCAAGTTGTTCTCTCAACTGTGGTTCCATTGAAGCAACTCCTTCACATAATTCACGTTCTCCACCAACAAAGTTGGTACCATTCTCCATGAGGAGGTCAAAGGGTTTGCCGTGTTGTGAGATGAATCTTCTTAAGGATAGCAGGAATGCGTCCGTATCAAGATTCTCCAGTAGTTCCAAGTGTACAGAGCGAGTTGCCATGCACTTATAGATGATACCCCATCTTTTCTCTGTGTGGCGCCCAATTTTCACTTGAAGAGGTCCAAAGCAATAAACTCCGGTTGAGTAGAAAGGTGGCTTATGAAGTCGCAGTCGAGCAGGTGGGTAATCAGCCATTTTAGGAATGTCAGGCTTGGCTTTACAACGACGATATTCTAGACATGTACAGATATGCTGAGGTTTCCATATTGCTTCTCTGCCCCTTAAGATCCAAAATTTACGTCGTAGTTCAGAAATAACTCTTTCTGGACTGGGGTGCAACAGTACTTCATCATTTTCCTTTATGACAAGCTTTGTCACATGGTGGCTAGGAATGGGAATCGTTGTCAATGGCTGTGTCATCGGGATAGCGGCAGCAGATTTCATTGGAGCTATTGATGGGAGCTGAAGCATGTCAGCAGAGGGCGGAGCTGACGTTGTTGACAATGAATCATCTTCAGACTCCGACAGGAAATACTTGACAATATAGGCAATGTGTAAGTCTTTCTCCAGTTTCTTTAAGCGTCTGCGCCGTTCCATTTCCATTGCCATACCCTCCTTGGCAAGGTGAGCATCCTCTTGTAGTCTTTGTCCTTCTTTAGCTTGTACATCTAATCTCTCCGCATCCAAGTCAGCTTTCCTTTCCTCCTCTATTTCTTGCTGTAGAACAGCGAGCTCCAAACCTTTAATTCGAGCTCCAAACCTTTAATTCGCTCCTCTCGGGCAGCTGTTTGAACATCAGGAATATTTTGGAGCAGTTGAAGCCCATGCGATCGTCGAGAGGATCGACGTGATGAAGCAGATGACTGGTACCCTGGCGCACTCCTAGCTCTGGTTGGCCTTGCTTCACCGTGTTATCCTACTGGTAGTGAAGAGATTTGGGCAGCAGGCAGTTGAGAGGGAAGGAGGGTGACATCGTAAGGGGCCAAAATGCTGTGGTATTTGAATGTCTCTCTTTGGCCTGACAGAGGGCTGGTGATCAGCAGGTGATCTCTTCATAGTGTCTGATGGTGGAACTCTCTACGGATCGAAGGACCAATGTAAGGAAGGGATACTAGTTGTTTTAGAGTTGGGACACGATGGACAAATTCCGGCAAAAGAATCCTTTAATCATCTTTATTGCTGAAAGGTAGATGTGAATGTGTATTTATTCGTCAACGCACACAAGGCTGGCTGCCACCATTGATCGAAAACGGGCTATTCTGAAAAAGACATGCTTAAAAGGGGAAATGACATCACAGATTGACCTACCAACTTAAAGGCACGGGAACATTACAGAACTGATTAACGGCACACAATTGGCTTTCGTACAAGGGGAGTCAAACTCATTTTAGCTCAGGGGCCGCATGGAGGAAAATCTATTTCCACGTGGGCCGGACGGGTAAAATCCATCCATCCATCCATTTTTCTACCGCTTTTCCCTTTTGGGGTAGCAGGGATTCGCTGGAGCCTATCTCAGCTGCATTCGGGCGGAAGGCGGGGTACACCCTGGACAAGTCGCCACCTCATCAAAAATACGACCACGACAACTTCAGATTGTTATTTTTATTTTACTTCGGCCCAAAATAGAACAAGCACATTCTGAAAATGTACATATCACAAATAATCCTCTTGACAAAACACTTCAAGTTAGTTAAACATTTAGAGGAAACAAATGGTGCATTTTCAGAAACACCATGAAGAACACAATGAACTTGGACTTAATCTCAGTGTTTGTACAAAGCAATTTAACTTTAAGTCACAGCCCATCTAGGGTTGAACAAAAAACTAAATAAAGCATGACTAAAAACTATTCTATTTATCAACTACCTCATTTGTCATTTCCACATATTAATCCTGTGCTAACCCAACAAACCATACAAACTGAGGTAGAAACTATTCAAGAGTGTTGAGTTACTTCCTGTCTTCTAGACATAATGTGTATTGATAGGAAAATAAAAGCTGTGCAATGTGTGAACAATTTCAACAAAGCACAAATAAAAAGTTAAAAGACTGACAGTATTGCAGTAAATCACACACTGTTCACTTTCTTTACATTTGCACAGAAGACAATCATTTTCACAGAACTATATCAGTGTGCAGTGTCTCATGCTGCATTTGAAAAGGAGTTAATGATTGGTTATTTTACTCCTGTTTTACGTTTGGTTGAGGGGGAGGAGTCGTGTACCTCTTGCTTGGTGTACTTGCTTGCCTTGGTATAATATATTTGCTTGCCTAACATAATTGCTATTGCGACATCTAGTGGACACAATTAGAACAGCAGCTTCTTTCATTAAAAAATGCAGCTGAATTTTGCACTTCGCAAACTCATCTCGCGGGCTGGATTGAACCGGTTATGCCCGAATGTCGAGGGAGGTGGGGGTTGGGTTGTGGGTTTTGGGGGTTAATTGTTCATATGTCTCTGATTTGCACATCGATCAGTCTGAGGAGTAAAAGTTGGCAGTTTGTTATGCAAACAGCTACCCAGCATCACTTATGCGTCAACGTCAGTTTTGATACATCTCAACTTTGCAGTGAAAAAGGGTGTAGTGCAGGTTTTTGAGTGTGCACAAACTTGACACATGAGGCCCCAGGTCCCTGGACTGAAGAAGGAGTAACCAAGCACTTGAAGCATCATCTATCTTACTGTTCAGGAAGGTTTCAGATACAGAGAAGACATGGGGTCATGAGTAGATAAGATTATGCTCTAAATAATCAAATTTTGTATGAATACCTCAGATATTTGTGAAAGAAGCAGTGAGGAGGTCCTGGGTAGGGGGGATGTCACCACATATGAGCAACATACCACAAACTAAACAGCTAATTGGTTATTTTCCCTTGTGTGTTCTTATGTGTTTTACTGCGTCTGCATTATGTGGAAACCTTTTAGAGCACACTGAACAACTAAATGGTTTTTCACCTGTGTGTGTTCTTATGTGTTCAGTCAATTGGCTCTTAATAGAAAAGTTTTCACCACAAACCGAACAGTTAAATGGTTTTTCACCTGTGTGTCTTCTCATGTGTTCGGTCAAAGAGCTATTCCGAGAAAAGATTTTGCCACAAACTGAACAATTACATGTGTTTTCACCTGTGTGTGTTCTCATGTGTAGAGTCAAACGGCAATTTTGAGAAAAGCTTTTACCACAAACTAAACATTTAAATGGTTTCTCACCGATGTGTGTTTTCATGTGTTGAGTCAAACGGTAATTTCGATAAAATCTTTTGCCACAAACTGAACAATTAAATGGTTTTTCACCTGTGTGTGTTGTCATGTGTTGAGTCAAATGGACATTTTGAGAAAAGCCTTTGCCACAAACTGAACAATGAAATGTTTTTTCACCTGTGTGTGTTTTCATGTGTTTAGTCAAAGTCCTATTTTGAGAAAAGCTTTTTCCACAAACTGAACAATTAAAAGGTTTTTCACCTGTGTGTGTTCTCATGTGTTGAGTCAAATAGCTATTTTGAGAAAAGCTTTTTCCACAAACTGCACCATTAAATGTTTTTTCACCTGTGTGTGTTCTCATGTGTTGAGTCAAACGGCAATTTAGAGAAAAACTTTTGCCACAAACTAAACATTTAAATGGTTTCTCACCTATGTGTGTTCTCATGTGTTGAGTCAAATGGCTCTTTTTAGCAAAACTTTTAGCACAAACTGAGCAGCTCAAACATTTTTTACCTCTCTTCTTTGTAGAGCATTCAGAGTGTTTGTTGTCAGTGTGAGTCCTCATATCACCTTCACAGTCTGTATCGCTGCTCAAAGGTTCTTCAACCTCGTCTTCAGCCTCACTATCTGATAGTGGAGCTAAGAGGTTGTCTGCTTGTGGTTTCTCTTCATCATCGTCAGTCTTCACAGAGAGAATACTCAGTGGAAACTTGGTGTAATCAGATTCCTCTCGTCCTAGAAGACACTCTCCCTCCTGAGTGATGCAGAGTTCCTCCTCTTCCTTTTTAATGCAGGGTGGTTGTGGAGTCTCCTGCTTCAAAGTGGAGCTCCCCCCTAACTGAGGGGAAACTTCTTCTAGATTACCGATCAGCTGCCGGACGTCTGCAAGACACAAACAACAAAAACACACTTTCTTCTATGTACTGTATGTGTGTGTAGTAGGGTTGTTCGGTATCACTACGGGTTCAAAAAAGGAGCAAGGCTAACGCCACGCTACTGGGAACTGTAGTTAAGCTACATAGCGTCGCTACTTGTTGTGCACTACTGCCCATTACTGATTCTAACTCGTAAATAAACGCAAGCAAAAGTCAGCTAACAATGCAGGTAATGGGCATGCACTCTATTTCTTCTATAAAAAAACTTTTAAAAAATATCCAGCAACTTTTTATTTACACGCTGTAAGTATATATGTAATGTAATAACAGGCACATTCATAATAACATGTAATATTTACGTATTTTCATAATTTTTTATCATTTTAAGCGGCACATTACTTTCACAGGCACATCACAACGTTCGCTATTTCCTTCAACAACACCACCAACTATTACTAATGAAGGCAGACTTCATGAGTGCCATCAAAGAATATTTTGGGACAAATTATGATCCAGAACCTTATATTTCTGAGCCTGAATATAAGGAGGATGAGCTACAACATTTAGAAGCTGACTGATAAGCAGATCAAGCAATTAGCACTATTGCTAAGTGCTAAACAAAAAATACAAACTATATACCATCAAATCTCGATTAATATCACTTTTTATTTAAATTAAGGCAGATTTTCCAGTGCAGGACACTTCTGCGGTAACTTCAAACAGACATTTCCGCCATTTTTTATCGAGGTAAAAATGCTAACAGGTTATTTGTTCAACAAAGTCAGCTAATTTCTATTTTTAGGGCTTGGAATTCAAATAGCTTTCAAATGAGGGAACGCAACACACTTACCTTCATCTTCGCTTTTCAGATTGTTCTCCGTTGGTGGCGCTGATTCTCTTTCATGTTCTCTTTTAGCGGACGTCGCCATCTTAGCATAGCAGTAGTCGTCCATCTTCTATCACGTCTTCAATCTTCACTTCAGATAACACGCCATCGCTCCACACTCAATGCACGTTTGGTGGGCTTAAGAAAATGCTCTGTTTGCATGCAACTTGCTGAAGACTTGTGCACCTGCAAGACATCCTAGTATGTGTTCCACCGACCGTAGAATGTACGTCTCTCCGCAGGTCACTCTGTTGAGGGGGCTAAGCGTCTACGCAGATGCACACAGAGACATTTTTTGACGGAACTGGTCCCATCCCAGAACACCAGTCAGTTGGCTCTTCTACTTTTGAGATGACTCCTATCTTTTCTATTTTTTTCAACTCTTCCCTCACTTTGCCCATTAAAAGGAATAGGAAAACATCTCCGCGTTGCTAGTAAAAATGGATCTGCATCAGGTTTGAGCTTGATGGGGTGTGGCTCCTCCAGCATCCCTAGACCTTTGCACAGTTTTTGGTAAGACTCAGCCATCATTCCCTTGTCGATGCTGTCTGTCTGCGAAACAAGGTTGAGTTGAACGCTGACTAGTCTGCTTAGCAAAGCTACCCGCAGCCCTTTTATGACATATACCGCTCCCTGAATCACCTGTTCTCCTAAATATTGCTACCAAAAAATAATAAAATCTGAAAATGTTGAACATTATGAATAGGTTTTGAAAAACACACTTGCTAAAACACTGACAAACTGAGTAGTGAAAGAAAAGGAAACAGAAAAAGCCATTGAAAAAAGTAATTGGGTGAGCAGGTTTGAGTCTGGTTTAACATAATTTTAATGAATAAATGAACAAATGTAGTAGGAGTACCCTGCTTATCATGATGTGTACTAATGCACACATGTGCATGGTGTACAATTGATTCAACTTGGAAAAACTTAAATCCACAATACCTATATTAAACATGTGAACATTACAAAAAAAAGAAATCTATCAATATTCCTACAATGTAGTGACAGGCAATTAAAAACATTGTGTTAAATATATATTTAAAAAAAAAAGTGGATTAATCATTAATGGTATTTACCCTAATCATGCATCAAAAATCTTGTATAATGAAAAATAAACTAAATATATTTTTCTGAAAATCTTACAATGATAAAAAGTAGACATTTAAAGGTTAAAATGTAGTACGGGAAGATTTGAAAAACTTTGGCATTAATAGCTTTAAACATTTACCATTCATGTGAAACTAATTGTTCATCTTTTTTAACTGCATGATGTGGCATAAAACCTAAACTAAACCACACAATCAACAACATGACTTTAATATTATTTGTAGTATTGTTAAAACTATTGTTCATAAGTATATTTTCATGATGGTAAAAAATATAAAATCAAGATATATTTCAGAAACAAAGATAGACTTATTCATAACTTCCTTAGTTTGACTATGATATAAAGCAGGGGTCACCAACCTTTTTGAAACCAAGAGCTACTTCTTGGGTACTGATTAATGCGAAGGGCTACCAGTTTGATACACACTTAAATAAATTGCCAGAAATAGCCAAATTGCTCATTTTATCTTTAACTCTATGTTATTATTAATAATTAATGATATTTACACTTAATTGAACGGTTTAAAAGAAGAGAAAACACGAAAAAAATGACAATTAAATTTTGAAACATAGTTTAACTTCAATTTCGACTCTTTAAATTTCAAAATTCAACAGAAAAAAAGAAGAGAAAAACTAGCTAATTCGAATCTTTTTGAAAAAATTTAAAAAATAATTTATGGAACATCATAAGTAATTTTTCCTGATTAAGATTCATTTTAGAATTTTGATGACATGTTTTAAATAGGTTAAAATCCAATTTGCACTTTGTTAGAATATATAACAATTGGACCAAGCTATTTCTAACAAAGACAAATCATTATTTCTTCTAGATTTTCCAGAACAAAATTTTTAAAAGAAATTCAAAAGACTTTGAAATAAAATTTAAATTTGATTCTACAGATTTTCTAGATTTGCCAAAATATTTTTTTTGAATTTTAATCATAATAAGTTTGAAGAAATATTTCCCAAATATTCTTCGTCGAAAAAACAGAAGCTAAAATGAAGAATTTAATTAAAATGTATTTATTATTCTTTACAATAAAAAAAATAAATGTACTTGAACATTGATTTAAATTGTCAGGAAAGAAGAGGAAGGAATTTAAAAGGTAAAAAGGTATATGTGTTTAAAAATCCTAAAATAATTTTTAAGGTTGTATTTTTTCTCTAAAATTGTCTTTCTGAAAGTTATAAGAAGCAAAGTAAAAAAATTAATGAATTTATTCAAACAAGTGAAGACCAAGTCTTTAAAATATTTTCTTGGATTTTCAAATTATATTTGAGTTTTGTCTATCTTAGAATTAAAAATGTCGAGCAAAGCGAGACCAGCTTGCTAGTAAATAAATACAATTTAAAAAATAGAGGCAGCTCACTGGTAAGTGCTGCTATTTGAGCTATTTTTAGAACAGGCCAGCGGGCTACTCATCTGGGGCCATACTTATCAAGCTTGTTAGAATTACTCCTAAGAAGTCTGCTAAGAGTTGACTTAAGAGTAAATAAATTCTTCGCTGAAAGCTGCACTTAAAAGTTAGTTATCAAGCGTCTTACTCACACTTTCAGCGAAGTGTAGGACTGAATCTTAAGTGTCACACTCAGAGCTGAATTACGACATTACTATGTGCCGTAAACGGAATTTTAGGTGACGTCATTTCTGTGTCCATAGAAATGACCAATCACGGAAGGGAATCTGTTGTCTAAGAATAAAGAAATATCTTGGAAATATTTAAGTGGACAATGGGAGTGTATACTTTGACAATAAACTACAAAATAATACAAAACAAACTAGTCCCCGCCGGCACTCACGCTACCGCTCCCTCTCTTCTATCGCCCACACACTCACTGACGTCACTCACCTCACGGCCACACACATACGCTACTGTCATAACATTTTCTTTCCAATTCATTAATTAGGCAACTCATTTGAAACTGGTGTGGGTGGCTCTATATATACTAGCCCACTGCAGCCACATGCAGAAATCAACAAGGAATCGAAAAGTATTAAATCTGTGACAAAAATAATATCCGCTCTGTCTAAACGATACCGTTTGATCAGCTGCTCGTCATCAAAAAAAAAAAAAACATTGTTCCGTTCCCTGAACGTTCGCGGACGTCTCTCTCGCCTCAGTGCCATCCCCTGCTGGCAACTCCTAACCACTTAAGACACCTCTGAAGGTCTCTTAAATATCGTGGAGAGTAGGAGTGATTCTTAGACTTAAGAACGTTGATAAAAAGCTTTTATTCTTAAGTTTGAGAGTAGGACTACATTTCGCAAATTCTCAGGACTTAAGTGTAAAATGGCACTCTAAGAAGCTTGATAAGTACGGGCCCTGGTCCTTACGGGCTACCTGGTGCCCGCGAGCACCGCGTTGGTGACCCCTGATATAAAGTAAGACTAAATGTAGCATAATAAAACATTACAACATTTTCTTGAAAATAGTGGACAGCGTTAGGTAGAAACTGAAGGAATGATGAGAAGTCATTGTATGATCAATTGTCTCAGCATCATCCAACGATGGGGAGCGTGGTTACATCCAATCATGAAGGATGTGACTGTTCCCATTCCTACGACCCAGCACATTTGATTTAATTAATGGGATTGCACGCATGCTTATATGACTGCTTCTATTTTTCTTTCATTGTTACCTCAATCAACAACTGTCAAGATCAGTTTTAGACTACAACAGACAGGAGGGTGGGGACCCCCACACCCCCCCATTGTAGGGCTTTGATAACATGTCATCTTTATCTCAATTCACTGAAAATTTGATAAAACAGACCCCCAATTTTCCTGTTAGAAAAAAGCCCTTACTAAGGATACGAGACCCCCTTCAAGTCTACACACAGTGACTATAGCTGCAATAAATTCATATTAAATATAGTAAATATATAGATTGTTTTCACATCTTTCGAAAGGCCTGTCAAATTAAATATAGTAAATATATAGTGGTGAAATAGACTCATCTTTCATAGATTGATCTGCCAAGTCATAGCCAGATGTCAGGGGGCGGGACTTACATTTTTTGTATTATTTTTTCATATTAAATTTATATTACGTAATCACTTTTTGACAGAAAGCATATCCTATATTCTCTACTATAACACAAATAATTTAAAAGACTGACAGTATTGCAGTAAATCACACACTGTTCACTTTCTTTACATTTGCACAGAAGACAATCATTTTCACAGAACTATATCAGTGTGCAGTGTCTCATGCTGCATTTTAAGTGGGGTTACTGATTGCTTATTTTACTCCTGTTTTACGTTGGGTGGAGGGGGAGGAGTCACAGCACCGCTTTACCGTGTACCTCTTGCTTGGTATACTTGCTCGCCCCGGTATAAGCTATTTTCTTGCCTAACAGAATTGCTATTGCGACATCCAGTGGACACATTTAGAACAGCAGTTTATTTAATTAAAAAAATGCAGCTGAATTTTACACTTCGCAAACTCATATCATGGGCCGGATTGAACCTGTTATGCCCGGATGTCGAGGGAGGTGGGGGTTGGGTTGTGGGTGTTGGGGGTTAATTGTTCATATGTCTCTGATTTGCACATCAATCAGTCTAAGAAGTAAACGTTGGCAGTTTGTTATGCAAACAGTTACCCAGCATCACTTATGCGTCAACGTCAGTTTTGATACAGCTCAACTTTGCAGTGAAAAACGGCATAGTGCAGGTTTTCGAGCACACTTGACACATGAGGCCCCAGGTCCCTGGACTGAAGAAGGAGTAACCAAGCACTTAAAGCATCATCTATCTTACTGATCAGAAAGGTTTCAGATACAGAGAAGACATGGGGTCATAAGTAGATAAGATTATGCTCCAAATAATCCAAGTTTGTATGAATACCTCAGATATTTGTGAAAGAAGCAGTGAGGAGGTCCTGGGTAGGGTGGATGTCACCACATATGAGCAACATACCACAAACTAAACAGCTAATTGGTTATTTTCCCTTGTGTGTTCTCATGTGTTTTACTGCGTCTGCATTATGTGGGAACCTTTTACAGCACACTGAACAACTAAATGGTTTTTTCCTGTGTGTGTTCTCATGTGTTGAGTCAATTGGCTATTTTTAGAAAAGCTTTTGCTACAAACTGAACACTTGTATGGTTTTTCACCTGTGTGTGTTCTCTTGTGGTTAGTTAAATCCCTCTTAACAGAAAAACTTTTGCCACAAACTGAACAACTAAATGTTTTTTTACCTGTGTGTATTCTCATATGTCCAATCGTACTGCTCTTAAAAGAAAAGCTTTTGCCACAAACTGTACAACTAAATGGTTTTTCACCTGTGTGTGTTCTCATATGTCCAATCGTACTGCTCTTAAAAGAAAACTTTTTGCCACAAACTGAACAACTAAATGGTTTTTCACCTGTGTGTGTTCTCATGTGTTCAGTCAAATCCCTCTTAACAGAAAAACTTTTGCCACAAACTGAACAACTACTTGTTTTTTCTCCTGTGTGTCTTCTCATGTGTTCGGTCAAATGGCTCTTGACATAAAAGCTTTTGCCACAAACTGAACAACGAAATGGTTTTTCACCTGTGTGCCTTCTCATGTGGTCAGTCAAATTGCTCTTAAAAAGAAAGCTTTTGCCACAAACTGAACAACTAAATGTGTTTTTTCCTGTGTGTCTTCTCATGTGGTTAGTCAAATTTTGCTTAACAGAAAAGCTTTTGCCACAAACTGAACAGTTAATATTTTTTTTTCCTCCTGTGTGTGTTGTCATGTGTTGATTCAAATGATACTTTCGAGAAAAGCTGTAGCCACAAACTGAACATTCAAATGGTTTTTCACCTGTGTGTGTTCTCATGTGTTGAGTCAATTGGCCTTTTTGACGAAAGCTTACGACACAAAGTGAACATTTAAATGGTTTTTCTCCTGTGTGTGTTCTCATGTGTTGAGACAATTGGCCTTTTTGACGAAAGCTTACGACACAAACTGAACATTTAAATGGTTTTTCACCTGTGTGTGTTCTCATGTGTTGAGCCAATTGGCCTTTTTGACAAAAGCTTGCGACACAAACTGAACATTTAAATGGTTTTTCACCTGTGTGTGTTCTCATGTGTTGAGTCAAAATGCTATTTTGAGAAAAACTTTTGCCACAAACTGAACACTTAAATGGTTTTACACCTGTGTGTGTTCTCATGTGTCGAGTCAAGTGGCACTTTTTAGTAAAACTTTCAGCACAAACTGAGCAGCTCAAACATGTTTTACCTCTCTTCTTTGTAGAGCATTCAGAGTGTTTGTTGTCAATGTGAGTCCTCATATCACCTTCACAGTCTTTATCGCTGCTCAAAGGTTCTTCAACCTTGTCTTTTGCCTCACTATGTGATAGTGGAGTTAAGATGTTGTCTAGTTGTGGTTTCTCTTCATCATCTTCAGTCTTCACAGAGAGAATACTCAGTGGAAACTTGGTGTAATCAGCTTCCTCTCGTCCTAGAAGACACTCTCCCTCCTGAGTGATGCAGAGTTCCTCCTCTTCCTTTTTAATGCAGGGTGGTTGTGGAGTCTCCTGCTTCAAAGTGGAGCTCCCCCCTAACTGAGGGGAAACTTCTTCTGGATTACCAATCAGCTGCTGGACGTCTGCAAGACACAAGCAACAAAAACACACTTTATTCTATGTACTGTATGTGTGTGTACAAACCCTGTTTCCATACGAGTTGGGAAATTGTGTTAGATGTAAATATAAACGGAATACAATGATTTGCAAATCCTTTTCAACCCATATTCAGTTGAATGCACTACAAAGACAAGATATTTGATGTTCAAACTCATAAACTATTTTTATTTTTTTGCAAATAATAATTAACTTAGAATTTCATTGCTGCAACACGTGCCAAAGTAGTTGGGAAAGGGCATGTTCACCACTGTGTTACATGGCCTTTCCTTTTAACAAAACTCAGTAAACGTTTGGGAACTGAGGAGACACATTTTTGAAGCTTCTCAGGTGGAATTCTTTCCCATTCTTGCTTGATGTACAGCTTAAGTTGTTCAACAGTCCGGGGGTCTCCGTTGTGGTATTTTAGGCTTCATAATGCACCACACATTTTCAATGGGAGACAGGTCTGGACTACAGGCAGGCCAGTCTAGTACCTGCACTCTTTTACTATGAAGCCACGTTGATGTAACACGTGGCTTGGCATTGTCTTACTGAAATAAGCAGGGGCGTCCATGGTAACGTTGCTTGGATGGCAACATATGTTGCTCCAAAACCTGTATGTACCTTTCAGCATTAATGGCGCCTTCACAGATGTGTAAGTTACCCATGTCTTGGGCACTAATACACCCCCATACCATCACACATGCTGGCTTTTCCACTTTGCGCCTATAACAATCCGGATGGTTCTTTTCCTCTTTGGTCCGGAGGACACGACGTCCAGTTTCCAAAAACAATTTGAAATGTCGACTCGTCAGACCACAGAACACTTTTCCACTTTGTATCAGTTCATCTTAGATGAGCTCAGGCCCAGCGAAGCCGACGGCGTTTCTGGGTGTTGTTGATAAACGGTTTTCGCCTTGCATAGGAGAGTTTTAACTTGCACTTACAGATGTAGCGACCAACTGTAGTTACTGACAGTGGGTTTCTGAAGTGTTCCTGAGCCCATGTGGTGATATCCTTTACACACTGATGTCGCTTGTTGATGCACTACAGCCTGAGGGATTGAAGGTCACGGGGCTTAGCTGCTTACGTGCAGTGATTTCTCCAGATTCTCTGAACCCTTTGATGATATTACGGAGCGTAGATGGTGAAATCCCTAAATTCCTTGCAATAGCTGGTTGAGAAAGGTTGTTCTTAAACTGTTCAATAATTTGCTCACACATTTGTTGACAAAGTGGTGACCCTCGCCCCATCCTTGTTTGTGAATGACTGAGCATTTCATGGAATCTACTTTTATACCCAATCATGGCACCCACCTGTTCCCAATTTGCCTGTTCACCTGTGGGATGTTCCAAATAAGTGTTTGATGAGCATTCCTCAACTTTATCAGTATTTATTGCCACCTTTCCCAACTTCTTTGTCACGTGTTGCTGGCATCAAATTCTAAAGTTAATGATTATTTGCAAAAAAAAAAAAGTTTATCAGTTTGAACATCAAATATGTTGTATTTGTAGCATATTCAACTGAATATGGGTTGAAAATGATTTGCAAATCATTGTATTCCATTTATTTATTTATTTTTTTTGTCCTGTCCAGCTTCTCAGGCAAATCATATAGTAGATGTAGATGCCCATATCGGCTGTTCAGATTTATTTTACAAAAGAGAAGTGTAGGATACTTCTCTTGTTGCCTTATTTGTATTTGACTTTATTAAATGTATTTATATTATCATTTGGTGCAGCCGGGCCGCAGCAGGAGGGGATAGAAAGAGAGAAAAAAGAAGATAGAGGGGGAAATTGTAGGGACAAGAGGGCGATTAGACAGAGAGACAAAAACAACAACAGCAAACACAACAACAACAACAACAACAGAGCAACATCAGCAAATACGACATGTAGAAATATGATGGTAAAAGTGATAGCAAATAAGCAGTTAGCGAAAATAAAAAATAATACAGAAATGACAATGAGCATTATTACACTACAAATGGAGCAATACAAATACCAATAGAATTAGCGCTATTGATAATGAACAATACAGATACTTTACCTTTATTATCAGCAATACAGTTGTTCAAATGCAACAATACATATACGTAATGATAACTTGAGATACGAAAGAATGCAGAAAAATGGAGGGGAAGAAAGAGAAGCAACCTACATTAACCTTGTAGATTGTTATAGTAACAATAGGTTAAGCCTTGTCAGTGTGCCATGTGTTATACCCAGTTTACCCTAGGGCAACAGCATTAATATATGTTTGATGAAACGTGATTATGTGCATGAGTGTATGTGTGCATATGTACTTGTATATGTACAGTATGTGTATGTGTGCTTGTACAGTGAATGTATACAGTATGTACAGTATGTGTATATTAGGGCTGCAACAACTAATCGATTAAATCGATTATAAAAATCCCGAGGGAGAGGAAAAATAAAAAAATAATATTAATAAAATATATTAAAAAATAAACATAAATAAATACATTAAAAAATAAAAACAATTTAAAAAAAGGAATTAAAAGAAGATCACAGACATGCTGACACACAAGGTCACTACCCCAGCAACTGGCTGACTCGTAGCACCTCGGAATACCTTGCAGCAACAAGCTACCACAGTAGACGCAGGGACTAGACTCAGCAGGCCCCAACCAAGACGGGCACCCGGAAGAGATGGACGGTGGGACCCAGGAGCTCCAGACACGCAGTCCGGATGCAGTAGCCTGAGGCGCTGACCCCCGCCTGACAGGCAGGCCCAGAGCGTACCCCCAGAAATATACATACATACCTATATACATATACATACACATGTACACATACACACACATACACATATATACATGTACATACACATATATACACATACACATATATATACATACATACATACACACACACACACATATACATACATATACACAGTTTGTCAGCCCCGACAACCACCTTGCGCGCGCGCTGCCACCAGTCACAACATCAACCACCCCCCTGCACCAGGCCCAGCAGCCACGGGCGCCCACACCACAAACAAACGGCAGCAGAAACAGCAGCCGCAACACCCCCAGATAGCCAGCACCACCCAATCAAATCAAAGCGATCAAAAAAAAACTGCGACCGGCAACCGCACGCCAACAGGATCACGGAAACCAGCCAGCGCCAGCCCGCCAGTCAGCCCAAACGCCAACACGCAAACAAGAGACACCAACACCCCCCCACCAAAATACCCCACCACCCCAACCCAAACCCGCACAAACAACCGAGACACAGCATCCAGACCAGACACGGGGGTCGCGCCACCACATCAAGTCACCAACAGAGACCCTACAGCGCAAGGTCGGGCCACACGGGCACGGACCCCACCCAACAGGAAGTGAGACCCGCGCGACGCCACACACAAATAAATAATACGATTTTAAAAAAAATATAATAATAATAATAATAATAATAATAAAATAAAAAAATATATTTAAAAAAATTAAATAAATAAAAATAAAAAATACATTTAAAAAAAAATAATAATAATAAATTAATAAAAGCCTGTCAGGCCACCAGACCGCAGTCCCCGCAATCCGCCCTGGCCGACGAGGCAATGAGGGGCGCGCTGAACCCCAACCCCCCATGCATGCGTACAAGGCCCCCAGAGCAGAGTGTCCACTGCAACAACTAATCGATTAAAATCGATTATAAAAATAGTTTGGCGATTAATTTAGTCATCGATTAGTTGGATCTATGCTATGTGCTTGCGCTGCGGCTACGTCTCATGAGGTGGCAGTAAGCCAGCCAATGATGTGTCATGTGCAGCTCACATGACGACGCTGTCTCCTTTAAAGTTAAAGTACCAATGATTGTCACACACACACTAGGTGTGGCGAAATTAAGCTCTGCATTCGACCCATCCCCATGTTCACCCACTGGGAGGTGAGGGGAACAGTGAGCAGCAGCGGTGGCCACACCTGGGAATCATATTTGGTGATTTAACACCCAATTCCAACCCTTGATGCTGAGTGCCAAGCAGGGAGGTAATGGGTCCCATTTTTTTAGTCTTTGTGCCTGGAAACATTCGAAAAATGGCGGAGGAAAACAGTACCGATAGTTTAGCGGAGAACTATCCTGAGGTTATTGCTTCAGTGGAGAAAAGTGTACGACCTAAGTCATCAAAAGTGTGGGAGCACTTTACTTGAAAGACTTCAAAGAAGACCGTTTCCTGCAAAGTTTGTGTTTCCAAGAAGGCCATGAGCAGACTCTTTTTCCTGAGGAAGCTTAGGTCCTTTAATGTGTGCAGCAAGCTGTTGGAGATATTTTATCAGACTGTTGTGGCCAGTGCCCTGTACTTTGCAGTGGTTTGTTGGGGGAGCAGCACCAGCAAAAGGGACTCAAACCGGATTGACAAACTGATCCGGAAAGCCGGCCAAACTATTGGCACGCAGTTGGAGGCGTTTGTGTCAGTGAGGGACAGGAGGACACTGGACAAACTGCTGGCCATCATGGACAATCCTGCCCACCCACTCCATCTGACAATTGAGGGACAGCAGAGTTCATACTCCAACAGGCTCCTTCAGCTTCGTTCCCACAGTGTTTGATTCAAGAACTCCTTCATTCCGCACTCCATCCAGCTGTATAATCACTCACCAAACCACAATAGATGATATCTGTCTATTACCTGACCGCTTCTATGTTAGCTACTTCTCTATGTTTTTAATGTCTATTTTCTATTTTCTGCTGGATTTACTCTCTATTTTATGATGCAGCTGTCACATATACTGTAATATTGTACATAGTAATTGTTTTATATTGTATATGTCAGGCTTGTCCCTGACAGTTTGGTTATGTTTTTCCTCTGTGTTTGTCTTTATTTCCTGTCAGCGCTTTTATTTTGGTTGTTTCCCGCTTGTCTCCCTGAGCGCTGTTTCCTCTCAGCTGCGGCTGATTGGCACCTGTCCACACCTGGTGTCTATCAGCCAGCTGCTATTTAAGCCTGCTTTGCCATCCAGTCTGTGCTGGAGTATTACTGATTGTCGTTGTAGCCGTTAGCTGTTTCCAGTTTTTCTGTTTGCTTGTTCCTGTTTTCAGTTTGGCTAATCCTAGTTCCTGGTTTGTGTTTTACATTTATTTTGGACATTAAAGGCCTACTGAAATGCGATTTTCTTATTTAAACGGGGATAGCAGATCCATTCTATGTGTCATACTTGATCATTTTGCGATATTGCCATATTTTTGCTGAAAGGATTTAGTAGAGAACATCGACGATAAAGTTTGCAACTTTTGGTCGCTGATAAAAAAGCCTTGCCTGTACCGGAAGTAGCGTGACGTCGCAGGTTGAAGGGCTCCTCACATTTCCCCATTGTTTACACCAGCAGCGAGAGCGATTCAGACCCAGAAAGCGATGATTATCCCATTAATTTGAGCGAGGATGAAAGATTTGTGGATGAGGAACGTGAGAGTGAAGGACTAGAGTGCAGTGCAGGACTTTCTTTTTTCGCTCTGACCGTAACTTAGGTACAAGGGCTCATTGGATTCCACACTCTCTCCTTTTTCTATTGTGGATCACGGATTTGTATTTTAAACCACCTCGGATACTATATCCTCTTGAAAATGAGTCGAGAACGCGAAATGGACATTCACAGTGACTTTTATCTCCACGACAATACATCGGCGAAGCACTTTAGCTACGGAGCTAACATGATAGCATCGTGCTTAACTGCATATATAAACAGAAGAAATAAGCCCCTGACTGGAAGGATAGACAGAAGATCAACAATACTACCAAACCCTGGACCTGTAACCACACGGTTAAAGGCCTACTGAAATGCGATTTTCTTATTTAAACGGGGATAGCAGATCCATTCTATGTGTCATACTTGATCATTTTGCGATATTGCCATATTTTTGCTGAAAGGATTTAGTAGAGAACATCGACGATAAAGTTTGCAACTTTTGGTCGCTGATAAAAAAGCCTTGCCTGTACCGGAAGTAGCGTGACGTCGCAGGTTGAAGGGCTCCTCACATTTCCCCATTGTTTACACCAGCAGCGAGAGCGATTCAGACCCAGAAAGCGATGATTATCCCATTAATTTGAGCGAGGATGAAAGATTTGTGGATGAGGAACGTGAGAGTGAAGGACTAGAGTGCAGTGCAGGACTTTCTTTTTTCGCTCTGACCGTAACTTAGGTACAAGGGCTCATTGGATTCCACACTCTCTCCTTTTTCTATTGTGGATCACGGATTTGTATTTTAAACCACCTCGGATACTATATCCTCTTGAAAATGAGTCGAGAACGCGAAATGGACATTCACAGTGACTTTTATCTCCACGACAATACATCGGCGAAGCACTTTAGCTACGGAGCTAACATGATAGCATCGTGCTTAACTGCATATATAAACAGAAGAAATAAGCCCCTGACTGGAAGGATAGACAGAAGATCAACAATACTACCAAACCCTGGACCTGTAACCACACGGTTAAAGGCCTACTGAAATGAATTTTTTTTATTTAAACGGGGATAGCAGATCCATTCTATGTGTCATACTTGATCATTTCGCGATATTGCCATATTTTAGCTGAAAGGATTTAGTAGAGAACATCGACGATAAAGTTTGCAACTTTTGCTCGCTGATAAAAAAGCCTTGCCTGTACCGGAAGTAGCGTGACGTCACCTGTTGAAAGGCTTCTCACATTTCCCCATTGTTTACAATGCAGCGAGAGAGATTCGGACCGAGAAAGCGACGATTACCCCATTAATTTGAGCGAGGATGAAAGATTCGTGGATGAGGAAAGTGAGAGTGAAGGACTAGAGAGGCAGTGCAGGACATATATTTTTTCGCTCTGACCGTAACTTAGGTACAAGGGTTCATTGGATTCCACACTTTCTCCTTTTTGTATTTTGGATCACGGATTTGTATTTTAAACCACCTCGGATACTATATCCTCTTGAAAATGAGAGTCGAGAACGCGAAATGGACATTCACAGTGACTTTTATCTCCACGACAATACATTGGCGAAACACTTTAGCTACGGAGCTAACGTGATAGCATCGGGCTCAAATGCAGATAGAAACAAAATACATAAACCCCTGACTGGAAGGATAGACAGAAAATTAACAATACTATTAAGCCATGGACATGTAAATACACGGTTAATGCTATCCAGCTTGGCGAAGCTTAAAAATGCAAGATTAAAGATTAAAGTACCAATGATTGTCACACACACACTAGATGTGGTGAAATTTGTCCTCTGCATTTGTCCCATCCCCTTGGGGAGCAGTGGGCAGCAGCGGCGCCGCGCCCGGGAATCATTTTGGTGATTTAACCCCCAACTCCAATGCAGTTGCTAACGACGCCATTGAAGCTAACTTAGCAACGGGACCTCACAGAGCTATGATAAAAACATTAGCGCTCCACCTACGCCAGCCAGCCCTCATCTGCTCATCAACACCCGTGCTCACCTGCGTTCCAGCGATCGACGGAAGGACGAAGGACTTCACCCGATCATCCGTGCGGTCGTCGGCTAGCGCGTCGGCTATCCAAGTCAAAGTCCTCCTGGTTGTGTTGCTACAGCCAGCCGCTAATACACCGATCCCACCTACAACTTTCTTCTTTGCAGTCTTCATTGTTCATTAAACAAATTGCAAAAGATTCACCAACACAGATGTCCAGAATACTGTGGAATTTTGAGATGAAAACATAGCTTTTTTGTATTGGATTCAATGGTGTACCAATACTCCCGTTTAACTGGTGACGTCACGCGCAAACGTCATCATACATAGACGTTTTCAACCGGAAGTTTAGTGGGAAATTTAAAATTGCACTTTATAAGTTAACCCGGCCGTATTGGCATGTGTTGCAATGTTAAGATTTCATCATTGATATATAAACTATCAGACTGCGTGGTCGGTAGTAGTGGCTTTCAGTAGGCCTTTAAAGGCCTACTGAAATGATTTTTTTTTATTTCAACGGGAATAGCAGATCCATTCTGTGTGTCATACTTGATCATTTCGCGATATTGCCATATTTTTGCTGAAAGGATTTAATAGAGAAAATCGACGATAAAGTTCGCAACTTTTGCTCGCTGATAAAAAAAAGCCTTGCCTGTACCGGAAGTAGCGTGACGTCACAGGAGCTAGTATTCCTCACAATTCCCCGTTGTTTACAATGGAGCGAGAGAGATTCGGACCGAGAAAGTGATGATTACCCCATTAATTTGAGCGAGGATGAAAGATTCGTAGATGAGGAACGTTAGAGTGAAGGACTTGAGAGACAGTTATGGACGTATCTTTTTTCGCTCTGACCGTAACTTAGGTACAAGCTGGCTCATTGGATTCCACACTCTCCTTTTTTTATTGTGGATCACGGATTTGTATGTTAAACCACCTCGGATACTATATCCTCTTGAAAATGAGAGTCGAGAACGCAAAATGGACATTCAGTGCCTTTTATCTCCACGACAATACATTGGCGAAATGCTTTAGCTACGAGCTAACGTGATAGCATCGTGCTTTAACTGCATATAGAAACAAAAAAATAAACCTCTGACTGGAAGGATAGATAGAAAATTAACAATACTATTAAACCGTGGACATGTAAATACACGGTTAATGCTTTCCAGGCTGGCGAAGGTTAACAATGCTGTGCTAACGACGCCATTGAAGCTAACTTAGCAACTTAGCAACGGGACCTCACAGAGCTATGCTAAAAACATTAGCTGTCCACCTACGCCAGCCAGCCGTCTCCTTAGCCAGCCGTACTCATTAACACCCGTGCTCACCTGCGTTCCAGCGATCGGCAGAAGGACGAATGACTTCACCCGATGCGTTTGGCGGCCCGGAGACGTAGGAAGTCAAGGTGAGGTCGGCGGCTAGCGTGGCTAGCGCTCCAACAAAGTCCTCCTGGTTGTGTTGCTGTAGTCCGCTGCTAATACACCGATCCCACCTACAACTGTCTTCTTTGCAGCCTTCATTGTTCATTAAACAAATTGCAAAAGATGTCCAAAATACTGTGGAATTATGAAATGAAAACAGAGCTTTTTGTATAGGATTCTACGGGGTACCATAACTTCCGTTACTCTGACTTCGTCACGCGCATACGTCATCATACCGCGACGTTTCAGCTGGATATTTCCCGGGAAGTTTTAAAAGTCACTTTATAAGTTAACCCGGCCGTATTGGCATGTGTTGCAATGTTAAGATTTCATCATTGATATATAAACTATCAGACTGCGTGGTCGGTAGTAGTGGCTTTCAGTGGGCCTTTAAGGTGCCGACCGAGATGCTGGTGCAGTTTTACTCAGCCATCATCGAGTCCATCCTCACCTCCTCCATCAGTGTGGTTCCCCGGCGCTACAGTCCAGGATAAGCATAGACTGCAGCGCATCGTACGTGCTGCCGAGAAGGTGATTGGCTGCAAGCTCCCATCCCTTCAGGACTTGTTATCCTCCAGGACCAGGAGGCGTGTGGGTCAGATCACAGCTGACTCTTCTCACCCTGGACACAAACTATTCTCCCCTCTCCCCTCAGGCAGGAGACTACGCTCCATCCAGACCCACACCTCCCGCCACCTGAACAGTTTTTTCCCCTCAGCCATCAGGCACATGAACAATAACTCCTAACAGTAGCTCCTTTGAATTCCTTTCTAAGTCTATAACAAGATCTGATAGCTCAGTTACAGCTCTTGTTATTACCAAATCTGTGTTATATGTGTTTTATGTTGCACGATTGCACCAAGAAAAATTTCTAGTTTGTGAACCCGTTCTCAAACAATGGCAATAAAAACCATTCTGGTTCTGATTAAATGTGGCAAAATACTCACCTCACCTCAAAACCACGACATGATGAATATAAAAACACACTAAACGAGCCTAACAGAGTTGTTGTTTTGCTTTTAGTTTCTAAATTTGACTTTTGCATTCTTTCATCTCCTCTGATGTGAACTCCACTGCCTTCTTCAAGCTAACAATCATGGCGGCTCTTTCTTTACATTCTTCAACAAGGTCGGCTAATTTCGACTTTAAGGGCTTGAAATTCAAATAGTTTTCAAACAACAAAACTTCAAGTCACTCACCTTCATCTTTCGTCTTTATCTCCGTTAGAGATTTGCTGGAAGTTGGTGGCGCTGATTCTCTTTCATGTTCTCTTTTAGCGGACGTCGCCATCTTAGCATAGCAGTGGTCGTCCATCTTCTATCACGTCTTCAATCTTCACTTCAGATATCGCTCCAAACTCAATGCACGTTTCGTGACTTTGGAAAATACCAATTGAGATATTTGTTGCTATATTTGCTGTGAATCATATGACTTTAAGATCGTGAAATCGAAAAATCTCCGAACAACCATAGCACGCGGTCTTCGTCTTTTTGCTCCGCTTAAAGTACATTTGCGCATGCGCTAGAAGCCAGCAACTTCCGTTTCCTACTCGACATCAAAAAATTTTCAAAATAAAGGCATTTTAATCTTGTTTTGAAACAATGGTTGGCAAAAGTATCTAACATCAAATAATCTACAACTACTCTTTGAAAAAAATAAAAATAAAAAAAAATAAATATATATATATATATATATATATATATATATATATATATATATACAATTACGTGCACATACATTTGTACAGATGTTCAAACCAGAAAAAGGGCATACGTCGAAGATAAAAATAATACATTTTAAACACTACAAGAAACACAGAAATATTTTTCAACTTACTTAGTTGTTTTATACGGAGCCCCTAAAGGGACATGGGAATTTTTTTTTTTTTAGACATGTATCTCGTGGCCACGAGAAAGTATCTCGTGGCCACGAGAAAGTATCTCGTGGCCACGAGAAACTTTCTCGTGGCCACGAGAAACTTTTTATAAAAAAAAAAAAAAAAAAAAAAAAAAAATTAATTTTTTTTTTTTTTTTTTTTTTTAATAAAAAGTTTCTCGTGGCCACGAGAAACTTTCTCGTGGCCACGAGAAACTTTCTCGTGCGCACGAGAAACTTTCTCGTGGCCACGAGAAAGTTTCTCGTGGCCACGAGAAACTTTCTCGTGGCCACGAGAAAGCATTGGATGCGTGCTGATGGTTTAGTGTGTGTTAAAATGGCAGTTTAGGAGTTAATATGGCTGTATTTCCAGATAGGACTTTGCCCCATGTGTGTTGTGGCAAAATGTGAATGCTTGATTAGTAGGTGTGAGACAAACACTTTATCTTCCTGGTTATTGTAACGCTACGTGTTTGACATTATTTAAGACGTTATCATGCCCGGGAAAGGACAGTTTTCCTCTTCTGTGGCTGTGGGGGGTGGGCGTGGCTTGCGGACCTGCAGGGAAGCGGAGTGTGTCAGTTAGTCCCATGTTGATGTGATCAAACTTCTTTCTTGCTTAGAAGATACACACACAATTGTAACTGTTATTTCTTCCTGCACATAATAAATATGTACAACGTGTTTGGATGTATTCATTTATGTAAAATTGTCATTAAATGTAATATTGCCTGACAAAAAGTGATACGACGTACGTAATATTTTGATATTTACACATCGCATATTTACACACGCGCATTTGACTAGAATACCCTTATGTGCATTACATATATCAACATCAACTACCTACTGTACTGTTTACTTGTTGAAATACCCTTTTTAGAACAAATATCTACCCACATAATTTATATGTGTATATATAATATATATATATATGTGTATGTATGTATATGCATATATATATATATATATATATATATATATATATATATATATATATATATATATATATATATATATATATATATATATGCATATATATATATATATACGTGTATGTATGTATATGCATATATATATATATATATATATATATATATATATATATATATATATATATATATATATATGCATATACATACATACACATATATATATATACGTGTATGTATGTATATGCATATATATATATATATATATATATATATATATATATATATATGCATATATATATATATACGTGTATGTATGTATATGCATATATATATATATATATATATATATATATATATATATATATATATATATATATATATATATATATATGCATATACATACATACACATATATATATATATTATATATACACATATAAATTATGTGGGTAGATATTTGTTCTAAAAAGGGTATTTCAACAAGTAAACAGTACAGTAGGTAGTTGATGTTGATATATGTAATGCACATAGGGGTATTCTAGTCAGATGCGCGTGTGTAAATATGCGATGTGTAAATATCAAAATATTACGTACGTCGTATCACTTTTTGTCAGGCAATATTACATTTAATGACAATTTTACATAAATGAATACATCCAAACACGTTGTACATATTTATTATTTGCAGGAAGAAATAACAGTTACAATTGTGTGTGTATCTTCCAAGCAAGAAAGAAGTTTGATCACATCAACATGGGACTAACTGACACACTCCGCTTCCCTGCAGGTCCGCAAGCCACGCCCACCCCCCACAGCCACAGAAGAGGAAAACTGTCCTTTCCCGGGCATGATAACGTCTTAAATAATGTCAAACACGTAGCGTTACAATAACCAGGAAGATAAAGTGTTTGTCTCACACCTACTAATCAAGCATTCACATTTTGCCACAACACACATGGGGGAAAGTCCTATCTGGAAATACAGCCATATTAACTCCTAAACTGCCATTTTAACACACACTAAACCATCAGCACGCATCCAATGCTTTCTCGTGGCCACGAGAAAGTTTCTCGTGGCCACGAGAAAGTTTCTCGTGGCCACGAGAAAGTTTCTCGTGCGCACGAGAAAGTTTCTCGTGGCCACGAGAAAGTTTCTCGTGGCCACGAGAAACTTTTTATTAAAAAAAAAAAAAAAAAAAAAAAATTTTTTTTTTTTTTTTTTTTTTTAATAAAAAGTTTCTCGTGGCCACGAGAAAGTATCTCGTGGCCACGAGATACTTTCTCGTGGCCACGAGATACTTTCTCGTGGCCACGAGATACATGTCTAAAAAAAAAAAAATTCCCATGTCCCTTTAGGGGCTCCGTAGTTTTAGTTAAAAACATTTAGAAACTAAAATTATTACTCTGAACAAACAAGAAAAGCACTAAGAGTGTAGATCTCCACCAGGACCAATCCTATTGTTCACATGGTACTAAATTGTGTGCCATCTCATGTGTATCGTGTGCTGGTATGACAATAAACTTCCATGAATCCTGTAAAACACCAGACAGTTAGTAATATGGTTTCACATAAAAATGTTGGTGAAACTGCTCATTTCTACCTAACGATAGGTGGCTCTAACTGTAGTGCTAATCACTCACCAGCAGAAAGCCCTCATCACACTGCTAATCAATAACTACCATCTTAGGCACTTAACATCACTAATCGCCAGTTAACAGCTACCATGCTAAATGTCAACTATCTTAAATGCAAACATGAAAACAAGACACATTAACATCTTTCCCCATTACAAATATATTAACCCAAACCAGGGGTTTGTAGTTCTTTTAGTTGTTGGGACACGATGGACAGATTCCGGCCAGAGAATCCTTTAATCATCTTTATTGCTGAAAGGTAAATGTGAATGTGTGTGTTTGTGTGTGATATTTAGTCGTCAACGCACACAAGGCTGGCTGCCACCATTGATCGAAAATGGGCTATTCTGACAAAGACCTGCTTAAAAGGGGAAATTATGTCACAGATTGACCTGGTAAACGTCACACAATAGACTTTCGTCCACAGCCTCCCCCAACTGTCCGTATGGTAGTTAAAACCAGAAGAAAGTCTATGAGGTAGTGTCCTCGTCATCAAGGGGTGGACGCATGATCAGTCGGGTGACGGGGCGAAGGTAGGTGCGATTCGTCCCTTGAACTCTGGCAGTCGGGACCCGTCCATCTGCTCCTGGATGTGTCTTAGTGATCCGTCCTACAGGCCACGATCCTCTGGATGTGTCTTAGTGATCCGTCCTACAGGCCACGATCCTCGGGGGAGTTGAGAATCCACTGTCAAGACAACTTGACCAGCCAAAAGGGTCTTACAATCGTTACTCCACTTGCTACGTTCTTGAAGCCCTGGCAGGTAATGCTGGATGAAAGACGACCAAAAGTGATCTGCTAGGACTTGGCTGTGCCTCCAAGGTCTTTTACAGAGACCACAGGGATCGTAGATTGCTTGAGGTAGAGATGAATCGTGACGGCCCATAAGAAGGAGATTTGGCGTGACTGGGTCTGGGTCTGAGGCGTCCGAAGACAGGCAACCGGGAGGTTAAGCATTCATTATGCCTTCAACTTCTATCAATGTGGTCAGTAATACTGGTTCAGGGACTGTTTGGTCTTTGAGAACAACTCTGAGTGCTGTCTAAATGGATTTTACCTCTCTCTCCCATGTGCCCCCAAAATGTGGAGCGCTTGGAGGATTGAATCGGAATGAAATCTGGTGCTCTGCAAGTTGCTCTCTCAACTGTGGTTCCATTGAAGCAACTCCTTCACGTAATTCACGTTCTCCACCAACAAAGTTGGTACCATTGTCCATGAGGAGGTCAAAGGGTTTGCCGTGTTGTGAGATGAATCTTCTTAAGGATAGCAGGAATGCGTCCGTATCAAGATTCTCCAGTAGTTCCAAGTGTACAGAGCGAGTTGCCATGCACTTATAGATGATACCCCATCTTTTCTCTGTGTGGCGCCCAATTTTCACTTGAAGAGGTCCAAAGCAATAAACTCCGGTTGAGTAGAAAGGTGGCTTATGAATGGCTGCCACCATTGATCGAAAACGGGCTACTCTGAAAAAGACATGCTTAAAAGGGGAAATGACATCACAGATTGACCTACCAACTTAAAGGCACAGGAACATTACAGAACTGATTAACGGCACACAATTGCCTTTCGTACAAGGGGAGTCAAACTCATTTTAGCCCAGGGGCCGCATGGAGGAAAATCTATTTCCACGTGGGCCGGACGGGTAAAATCCATCCATCCATCCATTTTTCTACCGCTTTTCCCTTTTGGGGTAGCGGGGATTCGCTGGAGCCTATCTCAGCTGCATTCGGGCGGAAGGCGGGGTACACCCTGGACAAGTCGCCACCTCATCAAAAATACGACCACGACAACTTCAGATTGTTATTTTTATTTTACTTTGGCCCAAAATAGAACAAGCACATTCTGAAAATGTACATATCACAAATAATCCTCTTGACAAAACACTTCAAGTTAGTTAAACATTTAGAGGAAACAAATGGTGCATTTTCAGAAACACCATGAAGAACACAATGAACTTGGACTTAATCTCAGTGTTTGTACAAAGCAATTTAACTTTAAGTCACAGCCCATCTAGGGTTGAACAAAAAACTAAATAAAGCATGAATAAAAACTATTCTATTTATCAACTACCTCATTTGTCATTTCCACATATTAATCCTGTGCTAACTCAACAACCCATACAAACTGAGGTAGAAACTATTCAAGAGTGTTGAGTTACTTCCTGTCTTCTTGACATAATGTGTATTGATAGAAAAATAAAAGCTGTGCAATGTGTGAACAATTTCAACAAAGCACAAATAAAAAGTTAAAAGACTGACAGTATTGCAGTAAATCACACACTGTTCACTTTCTTTACATTTGCACAGAAGACAATCATTTTCACAGAACTATATCAGTGTGCAGTGTCTCATGCTGTATTTTAAGTGGGTTACTGATTGCTTATTTTACTCCTGTTTTACGTTGGGTGGAGGGGGAGGAGTCACAGCCCCGCTGTACCGTGTACCTCTTGCTTGGTATACTTGCTCGCCCCGGTATAATCTATTTGCTTGCCCAACAGAATTGCTATTGCAACATCCAGTGGACACAATTAGAACAGCAGCTTCTTTCATTAAAAAATGCAGCTGAATTTTGCACTTCGCAAACTCATCTCGCGGGCCGGATTGAACCGGTTATGCCCGAATGTCGAGGGAGGTGGGGGTTGGGTTGTGGGTTTTGGGGGTTAATTGTTCATATGTCTCTGATTTGCACATCGATCAGTCTGAGGAGTAAAAGTTGGCAGTTTGTTATGCAAACAGCTACCCAGCATCACTTATGCGTCAACGTCAGTTTTGATACATCTCAACTTTGCAGTGAAAAAGGGTGTAGTGCAGGTTTTTGAGTGTGCACAAACTTGACACATGAGGCCCCAGGTCCCTGGACTGAAGAAGGAGTAACCAAGCACTTGAAACATCATCTATCTTACTGTTCAGGAAGGTTTCAGATACAGAGAAGACATGGGGTCATGAGTACATAACATTATGCTCCAAATAATCCAAGTTTGTATGAATACCTCAGATATTTGTGAAAGAAGCAGTGAGGAGGTCCTGGGTAGGGTGGATGTCACCACATATGAGCAACATACCACAAACTAAACAGCTAATTGGTTATTTTCCCTTGTGTGTTCTCATGTGTTTTACTGCGTCTGCATTATGTGGAAACCTTTTAGAGCACACTGAACAACTAAATGGTTTTTCACCTGTGTGTGTTCTTATGTGTTCAGTCAATTGGCTCTTAATAGAAAAGTTTTCACCACAAACCGAACAGTTAAATGGTTTTTCACCTGTGTGTCTTCTCATGTGTTCGGTCAAAGAGCTATTCCGAGAAAAGATTTTGCCACAAACTGAACAATTACATGTGTTTTCACCTGTGTGTGTTCTCATGTGTAGAGTCAAACGGCAATTTTGAGAAAAGCTTTTGCCACAAACTAAACATTTAAATGGTTTCTCACCTGTGTGTGTTTTCATGTGTTGAGTCAAACGGCAATTTCGATAAAATCTTTTGCCACAAACTGAACAATTAAATGGTTTTTCACCTGTGTGTGTTCTCATGTGTTGAGTCAAATTGCAATTGTGAGAAAAGCTTTTGCCACAAACTGAACAATTAAATGGTTTTTCACCTGTGTGTGTTGTCATGTGTTGAGTCAAATGGACATTTTGAGAAAAGCCTTTGCCACAAACTGAACAATGAAATGTTTTTTCACCTGTGTGTGTTTTCATGTGTTTAGTCAATGTCCTATTTTGAGAAAAGCTTTTTCCGCAAACTGAACAATTAAAAGGTTTTTCACCTGTGTGTGTTCTCATGTGTTCAGTCAAATAGCTATTTTGAGAAAAGCTTTTTCCACAAACTGCACAATTAAATGTTTTTTCACCTGTGTGTGTTCTCATGTGTTGAGTCAAACGGCAATTTAGAGAAAAGCTTTTGCCACAAACTAAACATTTAAATGGTTTCTCACCTGTGTGTGTTCTCATGTGTTGAGTCAAACTGCTATTTTGATTAAAGCTTTTACCACAAACTGAACAATAAAATGTTTTTTCACCTATGTGTGTTCTCATGTGTTGAGTCAAACGGCTATTTAATGCAAAGCTTTTGCCACAAACTAAACATTCAAATGGTTTTTCACCTGTGTGTGTTTTCATGTGTGCAGTCAAACTGCAATTTTGAGAAAAGCTTTTTCCACAAACTGAACAATTAAATGGTTTTTCACCTGTGTGTGTTCTCATGTGTTGAGTCAAATTGCTCTTTTTAGCAAAACTTTTAGCACAAACTGAGCAGCTCAAACATGTTTTACCTCTCTTCTTTGAAGAGCATTCAGAGTTTTTGTTGTCAGTGTGAGTCCTCATATCACCTTCACAGTCTGTATCGCTGCTCAAAGGTTCTTCAACCTCGTCTTCAGCCTCACTATCTGATAGTGGCGCTAAGAGGTTGTCTACTTGTGGTTTCTCTTCATCATCTTCAGTCTTCACAAAGATAATACTCAGTGGAAACTTGGTGTAATCAGCTTCCTCTCGTCCTAGAAGACACTCTCCCTCCTGAGTGATGCAGAGTTCCTCCTCTTCCTTTTTAATGCAGGGTGGTTGTGGAGTCTCCTGCTTCAAAGTGGAGCTCCCCCCTAACTGAGGGGAAACTTCTTCTGGATTACCGATCAGCTGCTGGACGTCTGCAAGACACAAACAACAAAAACAAACTTTCTTCTATGTACTGTATGTGTGTGTAGTAGGGTTGTACAGTATACTGTTACTAATAAAGTATCATGCTACTAATTAATTGAAATCGGTACTATACCACCTTTGAAAAGTACTGGTACCATTTTTTCATCTGAATGCTGCTGTGCGGCGGTGACTACAGAGCGGAGGCGCATGATGTTGAGTGTGTCAAAACGCACACACAAAGTGCATACAAGCAATAACATGGTGGAGAGGAAGAAAGGCAACAAAGGACAATTCTACTGGTTAATAAAGAGGGTGCGTGAAGTGCAATATGGAGGTATTTGGGCTTCTAAACTAACAATAAAGGTGACACTTTAAAAAGGGAGCTGCTCTGCAAGGGTTGCTTTACACCTTTCCTGTTTGTGGGCTCCCAGACCGTGGTCGAGGAGCGCAGGGGAGACGTTCCCTCCAGGGCCCATGTTTTGTCGGGGGTAACACTGGGTCCATAAAGCTCCGCTCTTTGGTCGGAAGGACGAGGCCGTCGATTAGTTACAACTTGGTCACTTTTATTTATTATTTCCACAGGGCACAACCGGACATCCACCATGCTATTAACACTCCTGCACATGCTACCACTACCTCTCCTTACTTGCCCACTCACTCACTCACATCACTCACCCCACATACTGCCACTCTTAAAGGTGCACACACACATACACTACTCTCACAACAGCTGCTTTAAAACACACCTTGCCAAATGTGGTGATTAGTATTACCACCTTTGCTTCAGACTTAGGTCAACATTTAAATAATAAGCATTTAGATCTGCACAAGGAGTTTAAATAGTGACAGGTATAAAGTAGTTGTTACACCTGTCCTGCTGCTCTCTCTTTACTCGCCCGCTCACTCACTGACGTCACTCAGACAACACGTTGACATTCTCACAAACACACATACTACTCTCATAAGTTAACCAGCTCCCCTGCTGTGCACATGTAGATACGTAGACGCGCCGCGCACACAGCTGCTTAGCTTGATGCCAAATATTAGCGCAGTTAAAACTGCCCAATTAGCAGTCAACTAATGACTTACAGCATTACTACCTTGAGCACGCCCGATCTCGGAAGTTAAGCAGGGTCGGGACTGGTAAGTACTTGGATGGGAGACCGCCTGGGAATACCAGGTGCTGTAAGCTTGAGCGCGGTCTGTAGGAACCTGCTGCCACACGTTACGACCACCGAAGAAAGCAAGAACTCGACTCGGTGAAAGAAACAACGTGAGTATGACTCCCTGCTCTTCGTGCACCGTTCTCATGGATAGGTTGGCCCTACTAGAGGACCTTGTCCGCCGACTAGAGCAGAGTAATTTCGTAACTTTAGACGCGGCGGACACTAGCATTAGCTGTAGCGAGCTGACTAGCCCAGTTTGTAGCAGCCCTAAGCGGCCTACAAGCAAAGGTGAACCGGTTGAGACGCATAATAGAGTTAGCCTTTTAGCTAGTCCTACACCCCAGGCTACCGGGCAACCTTAGTCATATCATCAATCAATCAATCAATCAATGTTTATTTATATAGCCCTAAATCACAAGTGTCTCAAAGGGCTGCACAAGCCACAACGAGATCCTCGGTACAGAGCCCACATAGTCATAGGGGTCTCCATCACCCAAAACAAACAACTTAGCAAACCAGCCATAATTAAGTGTATTCCCAAGGTCAGAGCACCTGACATTGAAGCTAATCTTAGGGAGCTAACTCGCAGCAGGCCTAGTAAACTTGTACGACAGGCCAATTGCACCACCATAGTTAAAGTTAAGTTAAAGTTAAAGTACCAATGATTATCACTCGGCTGGGATTTGAACTCCAACCTACCGATCTCAGGGCGGACACTCTAACCACTAGGCCACTGAGATAGCTACACAAACATAGTTGTACACGTTGGCTCCAATGACACTAGGATGAGCCAGTCAGAGATTACAAAGAGGAACATAGCTAGGACTTGTAATCTCGCTAGAAAGATGTCCAGGCATCGAGTACTTGTCTCTGGCCTCCTGCCTGCGAGAGGCAATGATGAGAGGTATAGCAGATTAGTCTCGCTTCAACAGGAGGGTTAAAACTCATTTGTAAACGCTCGCTTTTAAATAGACCCCCTTTTAGACCAGTTGATCTGCCCTCTCTTTTCTGCTCTGCCCCCCTCTCCTGCGTGGAGAGGTTATTAAGTGACCCCAGATGAGGCACTAGCTGTTCCAAGTCGGGACCTGGGGTGGACCACTCATCTGTGCATCAGCTGGGGACGTCTCTGCGCTGCTGACTTGTCTCCATTCAAGATGATCTCCTGCTGGCCCCACTATGGACTGGACTCTCACACTATTAACTAGATCCACTATGGACTGGACTCTCACACTATTAACTAGATCCACTTTACGTCCATTGCACCGGTCTCAAAGGTTTCTCGTTGTTCCCATTGGGTTGACTTTTTTCTTGCCCTGATGTGGGATCTGAGCCTAGGATGTCGTTGTGGCTTGTGCAGCCCTTTGAGAAATGTGTGATTAAGGAATATATAAATAAACTTTGATTGATTGAACACTTATATGGTTTTTCATCTGTGTTTTTTCTCATGTGTTGAGTCAAAGAGCTATTTTGAGAAAAGCTTTCGCCACAGACTGAACAATTTTTTTTTTTTCTCTTGTGTGTGTTCTCATGTGTCGCGTCAAATAGGTATTTCAAGAAAAGCTTTTGCCACAAACTGGACAATTAAATGTTTTTTCACCTGTGTGTGTTCTCATGTGTCGAGTCAAAGAGCTTTTTTGAGAATAGCTTTTGCCACAAACTGAGCAGCTCAAACATTTTTACCTTCACAGTCTTTATCGCTGCTCAAAGGTTCTTCAACCTCGTCTTCGTCTTGTGGTTTCTCTTCATCATCTTCAGTCTTCACAAAGATAATACTCAGTGGAAACTTGGTGTAATCAGCTTCCTCTCGTCCTAGAAGACACTCTCCCTCCTGAGTGATGCAGAGTTCCTCCTCTTCCTTTTTAATGCAGGGTGGTTGTGGAGTCTCCTGCTTCAAAGTGGAGCTCCCCCCTAACTGAGGGGAAACTTCTTCTGGATTACCGATCAGCTGCTGGACGTCTGCAAGACACAAACAACAAAAACACACTTTCTTCTATGTACTGTGTGTGTGTGTGTAGTAGGGTTGTTCGGTATCACTACGGGTTCAGAAAAGGATCTCAGCTAACGCCACGCTACTGGGAACTGTAGTTAAGCGACATAGCCTCGCTATTTGTTGTGCACTACTGCCCATCACTGATTATAACTCGTAAATGACTAAAGACTATGTTAAGGTAACGTGCAGAGTTACCCAGGGTTCGGTTTTTGGCCCTGCACCCTTTAGCACCGACATGCTGCCACTAGGCAACATCATACGCAAATACGGTGTTAGGTTTCACTGCTGATGACACATTTAACTCTACATGCCCCTAAAGCTGACCAACACGCCGGATTGTAGTCAGCTGGAGGCGTGTCTTAATAAAGTTAAACAATGGATGTCCACTAACTTTTTGCAACTCAACGCCAAAAAAACGGAACTGCTGATTATCGGTCCTGCTAGACACCGACATATATTTAATAATACCACCTTAACATTTCACAACCAAACATTACACAAAGCGACTCGGTAAAGAATCTGGGTATTATCTTCGACCCAACTCTCTCGTTTGAGTCACACATTAAGAGTGTTACTAAAACGGCCTTCTTTCATCTCCATAATATCGCTAAATGTGTTCCATTTTGTCCACTAGCGACGCTGAGATCATTATTCATGCGTTTGTTACGTCTCCCTATGTCTAGCATTAAAAGATTACAGTTGGTACAAAATGCGTCTGCTAGACTTTTGACAAGAACAAGAAAGTTTGATCTTATTACGCCTATACTGTATATACCTTTATATACATATATATACACTGCCGTTCAAAAGTTTGGGGTCACATTGAAATGTCCTTATTTTTGAAGGAAAAGCACTGTACTTTTCAATGAAGATAACTTTAAACTAGTCTTAACTTTAAAGAAATACACTCTATACATTGCTAATGTGGTAAATGACTATTCTAGCTGCAAATGTCTGGTTTTTGGTGCAATATCTACATAGGTGTATAGAGGCCCATTTCCAGCAACTATCACTACAGTGTTCTAATGGTACAATGTGTTTGCTCATTGGCTCAGAAGGCTAATTGATGATTAGAAAACCCTTGCGCAATCATGTTCACACATCTGAAAACAGTTTAGCTTGTTACAGAAGCTACAAAACTGACCTTCCTTTGAGCAGATTGAGTTTCTGGAGCATCACATTTGTGGGGTCAATTAAACGCTCAAAATGGCCATAAAAAGAGAACTTTCATCTGAAACTCGACAGTCTATTCTTGTTCTTAGAAATGAAGGCTATTCCACAAAATTGTTTGGGTGACCCCAAACTTTTGAACGGTAGTGTATATATACACCTATACTGGCTCACCTGCACTGGCTTCCTGTGCACTTAAGATGTGACTTTAAGGTTTTACTACTTACGTATAAAATACTACACGGTCTAGCTCCATACTACCTTGCTGATTGTATTGTTCCATATGTCCCGGCAAGAAATCTGCGTTCAAAGAACTCCGGCTTATTAGTGATTCCCAGAGCCCAAAAAAAATCTGCGGGTTATAGAGCGTTTTCTATTCGGGCTCCAATACCCTGGAATGCCCTCCCGGTAACAGTTAGAGATGCTACCTCAGTAGAAGCATTTAAGTCCAATCTTAAAACTCATTTGTATACTCTAGCCTTTAAATAGACCCCCTTTTAGATCAGTTGATCTGCCGTTTCTTTTCTTTTCTCCTCTGCCCCCCTCTCCCTTGTGGAGGGGGGGAGGGGGGGGGCACACAGGTCCGGTGGCCATGATAATGATAAATGGGTTTTACTTGTATAGCGCTTTTCTACCTTCAAGGTACTCAAAGCGCTTTGACACTATTTCCACATTCACCCATTCACACACACATTCACACACTGATGGCGGGAGCTGCAATGCAAGGCGCTAACCAGCAGCCATCAGGAGCAAGGGTGAAGTGTCTTGCCCAAGGACACAACGGACGTGACTAGGATGGTAGAAGGTGGGGATTGAACCCCAGTAACCAGCAACCCTCCGATTGCTGGCACGGCCACTCTACCAACTTCGCCACGCCGCAGGCAGGACCCGGGGTGGCAATAAAAACTATTCTGATTCTGATTATACCAAGTATCGTTGCTTGCCTACTGTTTACTACTGCGGTAACTTCTAACAGACATTTCCGACATTTTGGATCGAGGTTCTTTGTTTACATTGTTCAGCAAAGTCGGCTAATTTCTATTTTTAGGGCTTGTAAGTCAAATAGCTTTCAAATGAGGGAACGCAACACACTCACCTTCATCTTCGCTTTTCAGATTGTTCTCCGTTGGTGGTGCTGATTCTCTTTCATGTTCTCTTTTAGCGGACGTCGCCATCTTAGCATAGCAGTAGTCGTCCATCTTCTATCACGTCTTCAATCTTCACTTCAGATAACACGCCATCGCTCCACACTCAAAGTCCGTTTCGTGGGCTTAAGAAAATGCGAATAGTTGAGGATTTTGATGCTATTTTTGAATCTATAAGATCGTAAATGTGAAACTTCTCCGGAAAGCCACGTCTCTTAGTCCGCCATCTTGGACTTTCTGCTTTGCCACTGTTCCATGTGTTTACGCATGCGCCAAAAGTTTGCAACTTCCGATCTAAAAAATAAAATACCTTTTAAATAACTAGCGGCCCTTTTCATATTTTCTTGCATTTCTGGCTCATAATTGAAGTGCTCCTTGTCGCGAAAACATTGTTGATATCAAAATACTTTGGAGATAGAAATTAAACAAAAATCGGCAATGTTGTATTCTGTCTTTTAGTGGGTTCAATCAAACGGCAAGTTCACAAAGTAAGTGTTGTGAAAGTGTGAAACTCACACTACTCCAGTATACATTTTCAACATTATAGCATTTCACCCTTTTGAAAATACAAAAACGTTTTTTTCCTTCTGACTTTTATCAGTAATATCCTCATTGAACGATGACTTGTACTCGACCTCGGACCAACTGCACTCAGTGAGGAAACAAACACGCTCACATAAATATTGCTCTTATTGCAAGCATAGACAGCAGAACACTTCTATTTTCACTTTTGTACACTGACTTTAGCAAACTTGCCAACCCTCCCGAATTTTCCGGGAGACTCCCGAATTGCATTGCCTCTCCCGAAAATCTCCCGGGACAAACATTCTCCCGAATTTCTCCTGATTTCCAGCCGGACCTGAGTGAGGACAGCCTGTCGTCACGTCTGCTTTTCCTCCATATAAACAGCGTGCCGGCCCAGTCACGTTATAACATCTACGGCTTTTGGAGCTCAGTGCACAACTGCACACACAACAAGAAGGAGACTATTATATATGTCTCCGTTGTCCATATGTTTATCTATAACCTATAAAGTAGGCAGGCACGGAGCTATTGCTCAGCGTGTGTTTATTCCAGCCGGCACGTTAATACACTGACACACAACATCCGGATTCCCATCGTGCATTGCTTCAAAACTACGGTAAGTAGTAATGTTAAAAAAACATAGCAGAGACGAAGCAGAAGAACGAAAAAGAGACAGTCATGGGGACGACGAGTAAGAAGAAGAAGTACGCTTGCAAGTTCCAAAATGATTGGAAACAAGAATTTCAGTTCATCCAGCACAGCTCGAAGGGGGAGGGGTATGCTAGGGAGAGATGGAACATTCCAGACTCTGGTGCATTTGATGAAGGCACTTTTGTGCGTGCCACACAGCAATGCATCATCAGAGAGGGTGTTCAGCATGGTTAGAAAGATAGTGACAGAGAATAGAACGAGGATGGACAATTCAACCCTAAACTCACTCCTTTCCTGCAAATTACATTTCACAGATGCTGCCCATACCTATGCTCCTTCAAAGGCTGTGCTACTGGCTGCAAAGCATTGCACTTTCAAATACAACAGTGAGTAGAGGAGTGTTATGTGTGTGTATATGTGTAAATAAATGTGAATTCTAGCTATAAATATACTCCTCCCCCCTTAACCCCGCCCCGCCCCCCAGCCTGCCCCGCCCACCTTCTATTCAATTTCTATATAAATGACATTTGTAAAGTTACAAAGGACTTAAAGTTAGTATTATTTGCAGATGATACAACAGCACGAAATGAACAAATTAAAAAGATGGTTTGACAAAAACAGACTATCTTTGAATCTCAGTAAGACTAAAATAATGCTTTTTGGTAACAGTAGAAGAGAAAGTCAAACACAAATACAAATAGACGGAGTAGATATTCGAAGGGTAAAAGAAAACACATTTTTGGGTGTAATAATAGATGATAAAATGAACTGGAAATCTCATGTAAAAAATATACAACATAAAGTAGCAAGAAACATGTCAATAATGAATAAAGCAAAACATGTTCTAGACCAAAAATCACTTCATATTCTCTACTGCTCACTAGTGTTACATATCTGAGTTATTGTGTAGAAATATGGGGAAACAATTACACATGTGTGCTTCATTCACTAATGGTGTTACTAAAAAGATCAATTAGAATAATACTTAATGTTGGATATAGGGAACATACAAACACTTTATTTATTGAATCACAAATATTGAAATTCAACGATTTGGTGCATTTGCAAACATCTAAAATGATGCACAAAGCAAACTACAACCTGCTAGCCAAGAATGTACAACAATTCTTCTCAACAAAAGAGGAGAAATATAACCTTTGAGGAAAGTGTAATTTAAAACATTTGTATGCACGTACAACACTTAAAACCTTTAGCATATCAGTATGTGGAATTAAATTATGGAATGGATTAAGTAAAGAAAGGCCTACTGAAAGCCACTACTACCGACCACGCAGTCTGATAGTTTATATATCAATGATGAAATCTTAACATTGCAACACATGCCAATACAGCCGGGTTAACTTATAAAGTGCAATTTTAAATTTCCCGCCACACTTCCGGTTAAAAACGCTTTATTATGCTGACGTATGCGTGTGACGTCACGAGGACAAGGGAAGTATTCGGAGCCCGGAGAATCCTATACAACAAGCTCTGTTTTCATTTCAAAATTCCACAGTATTCTGGACATCTGTGTTGGTGAATCTTTTGCAATTTGTTTAATGAACAATGGAGACTGCAAAGAAGAACGTTGTAGGTGGGATCGATCGGTGTATTAGCGGCTGGCTGTAGCAACACAACAAGGACTACTTACTTAGCAAACGCCTAGCCGATGCTAGCCGCCAAACCCACGGATGAAGTCCTTCGTCGCGCCGTCGATCGCTGGAACGCAGGTGAGCACGGCTGTTGATAGGCAGATGAGGGCTGGCTGGCGTAGGTGGAGCGCTAATGTTGTTATCATAGCTCTGTGAGGTCCGGTTGCTAAGTTGCTAAATTAGCCTTAGCGTTGTTAGCAACAGCATTGTTAAGCTTTACCAGGCTGAGAATTATTAACCATGTAGTTACATGTACATGGTTTAATAGTATTGTTGATCTTCTGTCTATCCTTCCAGTCAGGGATTTATTTATTTTGTTTCTATCTGCATTTGAGACAGATGCTATCATGTTAGCTCATGCTAAAGAGCTTTGTCGATGATGGGTGAAGTCCTTCGTCGCGCCGTCGATCGCTGGAACGCAGGTGAGCACGGCTGTTGATGGGCAGATGAGGGCTGATGAATGGGAATATGAGGGCTGGCTGGCGTAGGTGGAGCGCTAATGTTTTTATCATAGCTCTGTGAGGTCCGGTTGCTAAGTTGCTAAATTAGCCTTAGCATCGTTAGCAACAGCATTGTTAAGCTTTACCAGGCTGAGAATTATTAACCGTGTAGTTACATGTACATGGTTTAATAGTATTGTTGATCTTCTGTCTATCCTTCCAGTCAGGGATTTACGTATTTTGTTTCTATCTGCATTTGAGAACGATGCTATCACGTTAGCTCAGTAGCTAAGTGTGTCACCGATGTATTGTCGTGGAGATAAAAGTCACTGTGAATGTCCATTTCGCGTGCTCGACTCTCATTTTCAAGAGGATATAGTATCCGAGGTGGTTTAAAATACAAATCCGTGATCCACAATAGAAAAAGGAGAGAGTGTGGAATCCAATGAGCGAGCTTGTACCTAAGTTACGGTCAGAGCCTCTAGTTCTTCATTCTAACGTTCCTCATCCACGAATCTTTCATCCTCGCTCAAATTAATGGGGTAATCGTCGCTTTGTCGCTCCAAATCTCTCTCGCTCCATTGTAAACAAAGGAAAATTGTGAGGAATATTACCTCCTGTGACGTCACGCTACTTCCGGTACAGGCAAGGCCTTTTTTTTTATCAGCGAGCAAAAGTTGCGAACTTTATCGTCGATTTTCTCTACTAAATCCTTTCAGCAAAAATATGGCAATATCGCGAAATGATCAAGTATGACACATAGAATGGATCTGCTATTCCCGTTTAAATTAAAACAAATCATTTCAGTAGGCCTTTAAGAGGCTGTTCAAACTACAATTGTTCACAAAGTACACAAAACAAGAATTATGATGAACATCTTGAACCCTTTTTTTTCTCCTTTATTTTTTATTGAGACAAAGATGATTTATATTTTTAAAATGTGTTTGCTTACGATGGTATATTATTTATTTGTTCACTGTTCTGTTACAGAGAACAAGGAAATTGGATAAAATTGCTATGGTATGAAAAGGGGTAGGATTAAATAAACTCTGCTTCTTGCTATTGTCCACATATTTGTTTAATCTGGAGCCAGAAGATGTTTAAAGAGGACACGATGCGTAAACTTATAATCAGAAGTATTTATTCCCTATTGGATACAATTCTAATACAATTTGTCTGAGCGTCTGCTGTTTGTCCTTCTGACCTCGGTAAAGAAGCCAAGTGACCAGTGAAGAATGTTGGAGATAAGAGTTGGAAGCATTAACTTTCACCCAGTTTCAACTGGACTCAGAACACACAATGAGAGGCACAAGCATAATTATATTAAACATTTCTTAATCACTTCATCCTTCATTATCTTAATTATATCCCAAAACTACTCTTTTTCGGACGTGCTGTAATGAAACAACTGGAATTGTGTGTTATATCGTATGCATGTTCGAAATGAACTGAACTGAACTGCAAATATACTTTAACTGTACCTGAAAGTCTACTATATTCTGGCCACTCACTCTGACAATATGACATTACTTCCGAACAATCAGCGTCCTCTTTTAGCTGCTCTCTCAACCATGACATGTACACACTGCTAGCTGGCATGTTGTTTACCACTTCTTTCATGTCAATGTTAGTATCATCCTTTAAATCTTTGTCTTGCTCTGTGTTCGAGGCTACTGGAGCTTGTGACATTAAGTGTCTGCTGTGTGTAGTGCTTTGTCTGGTGTGTGTGAGACGTCACTGTGCAGTGTCTCATGCTGCATTTTAAGTGGGGTTAGAATTAGAACAGCAGTTTCTTTCATTATAAAAAGAGCTGAATTTTACACTTCGCAAACTCATCTCGCGGGCCGGATTGAACCTGTTATGCCCGAATGTCGAGGGAGGTGGGGGTTGGGTTGTGGGTGTTGGGGGTTCATTGTTCAAATGTCTCTGATTTGCACATCAATCAGTCTGAGGAGTAAATGTTGGCAGTTTTTTTATGCAAACAGTTACCCAGCATCACTTATGCGTCAACGTAGGGCTGGGCGATATGGCCTTTTATTAATATCTCGATATTTTTTGGCCATGTTACGATACACGATATATATCTCGATATTTTTCCTTAGCCTTGAATGAACACTTGATGCATATAATCACAGCAGTATGATGATTCTATGTGTCTACATTAAAACATTCTTCTTCATACTGCATTAATATATGCTCATTTTAAACTTTCATGCAGAGAGGGAAACCACAACTAAGTCAATTTACCACAACTGTATTTATTAAACAGTTATCAAGCAGTGGCACAAACATTCATGTCATTTCCAAAACAGAAAGTGTAAGATTGTCAGAGACATTTTAAAACAAGCTATTAGTGCACTTTTGTGCATGATGTCACTAAGACGACATATCAAAACAACACTGAATTAAAGGCCTACTAAAATGAATTTTTTTTATTTAAACGGGGATAGCAGATCCATTCTATGTGTCATACTTGATCATTTCGCGATATTGCCATATTTTTGCTGAAAGGATTTAGTAGAGAACATCGACGATAAAGTTCGCAACTTTTGATCGCTGATAAAAAAAAAGCCTTGCCTGTACCGGAAGTAGCGTGACGTCACAGGCTGAAGGGCTTCTCACATTTCCCCATTGTTTTCAATGCAGCGAGAGCGATTCGGACCGAGAAAGCGACGATTACCCCATTAATTTGAGCGAGGATGAAAGATTCGTGGATGTGGAACGTGAGAGTGAAGGACTAGAGTGCAGTGCAGGAATTATCTTTTTTCGCTCTGACCGTAACTTAGGTACAAGCTGGCTCATTGGATTCCACACTTTCTCCTTCTACTATTGTGGATCACGGATTTGTATTTCAAACCACCTCGGATACTATAACCTCTTGAAAATGAAAGTCGAGAACGCGAAATGGACATTCACAGTGACTTTTATCTCCACGACAATACATCGGCAAAGCTCTTTAGCTACGGAGCTAACGTGATAGCATCGTGCTTAAATGCAGATAGAAACAAAAGAAATAAACCCCTGACTGGAAGGATAGACAGCAAATCAACAATACTATTAAACCATGGACATGTAAATACACGGTTAATGCTTTCCAGCTTGGCGAAGCTTAACAATGCTGTTGCTAACGACGCCATTGAAGCTAACTTAGCAACGGGACCTCACTGAGCTATGATAAAAACATTAGCGCTCCACCTACGCCAGCCAGACCTCATCTGCTCATCAACACCCGTGCTCACCTGCGTTCCAGTGATCGACGGAAGGACGAAGGACTTCCCCCGATCATCCGTGCGGTCGGCGGCTAGCGTCGGATAGCGCGTCTGCTATCCAAGTCAAAGTCCTCCTGGTTGTGTTGCTACAGCCAGCCGCTAATACATCGATCCCACCTACAACTTTCTTCTTTGCAGTCTTCATTGTTCATTAAACAAATTGCAAAATATTCACCAACACAGATGTCCAGAATACTGTGGAATTTTGAGATGAAAACAGAGCTTTTTTGTATTGGATTCAATGGTGTCCGAATACTTCCGTTTAACTATTGACGTCACGCGCATACGTCATCATACATAGATGTTTTCAACCGGAAGTTTAGCGGGAAATTTAAAATTGCACTTTATAAGTTAACCCGGCCGTATTTGCATGTGTTGCAATGTTAAGATTTCATCATTGATATATAAACTATCAGACTGCGTGGTCGGTAGTAGTGGCTTTCAGTAGGCTTTTCAAGTGCACTTTTTGTACAGAACGCCACTACAATAGTTTAAAACAAATAAAGTGCACTTTTGTGCATGATGTCGCACAATATATTTCAATAAGTGTCAAATAAAAATGAGCTGCATAATAGGAAATAAAATAGTATATGTCCTTTGCTATGTGGTAGGTTCCTGCGGACGTTATCTCCTTCTGTTGTTGACTATTTTTTCATACGGTGTTGATGTGGAAATGGAAGACGCCAGGCTTAATTGGGTCAGTGCTGGTTGCTCCTGCATTTTGTTGGTGTGGCACCGAACAAAGATGTCGACATGCAGTTTCAAGCACTCTTCATTCTCTAGCGGTTGACTTTTCAAATGATGCTACAAATTAGCAGTGCTGCTAAGTTGCTAACGCTTTTGCTGCATACTTGTTCAACATCTTCGCGCTTGAAGCCAAACCACCACCAGACGATGGACCCCGTGCTGTTTTTCTTGGGAATTAATTCTTCCTTCATTTGTTACCAGATTCGCACCTTCTTTCTCTCGTATTACCACTCGCACCTCTTCGCTAGCATCACGGCTAACGTTACCCATGCTGCTACCTGTCTGCTCCGAGAGAGCGTTTGACGTTGCACGCACGTCAGTATGTGACGTATGTAAGAAGGTGCGCTTGTTTTAAGTCTCTGTGAGAAGGAGAGACAGGAAAGAGTGGGAAGAGCATGCAGTGTAATGCCCGCAGCTAAAAGCAACTGCGTGAGAACCTATACTCCAATATCACAATATAGTCATTTTCTATATCGCACAGAGACAAACCCGCGATATATCGAGTATATTTGATGTATCACCCAGCCCTACGTCAACGTCGTTTTGATACATCTCAAATTTGCAGTGAAAAAGGACGTAGTGCAGGTTTTTGAGCGTACACAAACTTGACACATGAGGCCCCAGGTCCCTCGACTGAAGAAAGACTAACCAAGCACTTGAAGCATCATCTATCTTATTGTTCAGGAAGGTTTCAGATACAGAGAAGACATGGGGTCATGAGTAGATAAGATTATGCTCCAAATAATTCAAGTTTGTATGAATACCTCAGATATTTGTGATAGAAGCAGTGAGGAGGTCCTGGGTCGGGTGGATGTCACCACATATGAGCAACATACCACAAACTAAACGGCTAATTGGTTATTTTCCCTTGTGTGTTCTTATGTGTTTTTACTGCGGCTGCATTATGCGGGAACCTTTTACAGCACACTGAACAACTAAATGGTTTTTCACCTGTGTGTTCTCATGTGTTCAGTCAAACGGGTCTTAATAGAAAAGTTTTCACCACAAATTGAACAGTTAAATGGTTTTTCACCTGTGTGTGTTCTCATGTGTTCAGTCAAATGGCTCTTAATAGGAACATTTTCACCACAAATCGAACAGTTAAATGGTTTTTCGCCTGTGTGTGTCCTGATGTGTTGAGTCAAATTGACATTTTGAGAAAAGCTTTTTCCACAAATTTAACAATTAAACGGCTTTTCCCCTGTGTGTGTTCTCATGTGTTGAGTCAAATGGCTATTTTGAGAAAAGCTTTTGCCACAAACTGAACAGTTAAATGGTTTTTCACCTGTGTGTGTTCTCATGTGTCGACTTAAAAAGCTATTTCGAGAAAAACGTTTGCCACAAACTGAACGATAAAATGATTTTTCACCTGTGTGTGTTCTCATGTGTTGAGTCAAACTACAATTTTGAGAAAAGCTTTTTCCACAAACTGAACAGTTAAATGGTTTTTCACTTTTGTGTGTTCTCATGTGTTGAGTCAAACTGCAATTTTGAGAAAAACTTTCGCCACAAACTAAACAATTAAATGTTCTTTCACCTGTGTGTGTTCTCATGTGTTGAGTCAAACGGCAATTTTGATAAAAACTTTTGCCACAAACTAAACATTTAAATGGATATGACAGAAAATGAACACAAACAACATTTGTTGCAAAATAAATCATTGTTCAGAAAGATGAACAATTATTTATTTTGCACGAACGAGAGTGAGGGGGAGACAGACAGATATGACTGAAAACGAGCGCAAAGAACATTTATTGCAAAATAAATAATTTGTTCAGAAAGATGAACAATGATTAATTTTGCAATAAATGTTGTTTGTGCTCGTTTTCAGTCATATCTGTCTGTCTTTCCCCTCACTCTCGTTCATGCTCGGGTTTTGTCTCCACCATCAACAACCTTTCTCCTTCCCGACCACTGCTTTTTAACAGAGCGGCAGGTGATCAGACAAACAACCACAGCTGTGTCATCTACGCACCTGCCGCTAATCTCGAAGCCGGTCCTGAAACGCCCCGCTTCTCCGCAGGCCATGCCCCCCACACCCTAATATAAGCAGCTTAATTTAATTTAAACACAAAATTTCTTCTTGCTTGAAGAAGCAACTTGTCATTCACCACAAAATGTGTGAATAACTGAGTTTTCCCTCTTCACTTTAGTTCTATAGCTTAAAAAAAGAAAAAAAATGTGCAAAAAGGAGTTTTGAATGCATTTTGTTTCATCCCAATGATCAATCCAATCAATCAAATCCACTTTATTTATATAGCACATTTAAACAAAATGTTTCCAAAGTGCTGCACAACAATATTAAAAACAATATTCAAATATTATCCTTAGCTCCACCAATGACTGAATAAAAACAAAAAATAAATACATATAAAACCAATATAAAAAACTATTTAAAATAAATATGATTACAAACGATTTTAAAGGGTAAAACCAATTAAAACAGTAAGTAGAAATCAACATTTTTAAAACACAGAGGACAACAGAAGACCACACAACTCACGTAGTGTTAAAAGCCAGAGAATAAAAGTGGGTCTTAAGACGAGACTTAAAACACTCCACTGTGGGAGCAGTTTGAACACGGAGGGGCAGAGTGTTCCAGAGCTTAGGGCCGACCACAGAGAAGGCCCTGTCTCCCCTGGTTTTAAGTCTGGTCTTGGGCACTACGAGCTGGAGCTGGCTCTCGGACCTCAGAGCGCGCGCAGGATTGTAAATTTGGATGAGGACCGAGATATACTGAGGTGCCAGGCCATGTAAAGCTTTAAAAACAAACAGCAAGGTTTTAAAATCAATTCTAAGATGAATGACTCAGTTTCTCTTTTTTTTTCACCAGTGAACAATTGAAGACAATGTACAATACAAAAATATGAAAAATAACATAACCCATTCAACTAATTGGCACATGTAGGGCAGTATGCAAGTGTGCAGCCTTTGCAGATATATTTCTTACACCTGCAGCACACAGTATGTGTTTTACAGTCCTTCTTTTGAGGGCAGAACTGACATCTCTTCCTCTTACTTGCCCTAGCTGGGGAAGTGGCTGTGGTAGCTGGATCCTCAGGTTGATCAGGAGCTTCTGCACTCTGAATAGCTTTCACAACTGCTGCTGAGGCTTCTGTGCGGGGGACATGCTTCCTTCTTTCAATGAGTGGAATTACAAGTGCCTTTCCCAGCTGCTCCAGGAACACCCTCCTCTTGTTATGCTTATGAGACATCCAGGTCGGGTTGATCTCTCTCCAAATCACAAAGGCATTGTAGGACGAAACATCAATGATGTTGTGGAAGATGACCAGGGGCCAGCGGGCAGTCGTCCTTCTGCAGCTGTATGTTCCAATCACCTTATCTAGGTTGTCCACACCTCCCTTGTTGCGGTTGTAGTCTAGGATGATGACTGGCTTTCTGTCCTCACGATCGCTAACGTCACCGTTTCTGTGCAGTGTGCTCAAAAGAACTACATTCTTGTTTTTCTTTGGGAGGTAAGAAACTAGAGTGGTGGTGGGCGTGAAGGCAAACTTTGATGAGCAAACCTCTCTCTCCTTTGACGCAAGCAGTGCAGGTGGAAGCTCAGGCTTGTTCTTTCGAACTGTACCAACCATGGTGATCTTCCTCTTCAAGAGCTGCTGTCCGAGTTCATAAGATGTGAAGAAATTGTCACATGTCAGATTGTGACCCCTGAGTCCCTCTGTCACATCAAGCACAACACGCATTCCCTGGTTCTTCTCTGGGCATCCACTGGTCGGCTTCCCGGTATAGACTTGCATTTTCCAAGCGTAGCTTGATTTGGCATCGCAAGCCACCCATGACTTGATCCCATATTTTGCTGGCTTGCTGGGCATATACTCCCGGAAAGGACAACGACCTTTGGACAGAAGACATTAGCATCTGTGATTAGTATCAGTGTCACAGAAAACAGTCAGACAAATCAATAGTGAAAATCACTTTTATTACAAATATGAAAATAGATTACCTCTAAATGGAACCAGTTGCTCATCCACTGTTACGTTAGGCCCTGGATTGTAGAGGTAGGGCAGCCGCTCCACCCACTTGTCCCAGACCTCTCTTATGGCTGCAAGTTTGTCTGTCACACGTCTTGCTGGTCTTGACTCACGGTCATCAAATCGTAGCAGTCTTGAGTAGGTGTGAAAGATATTGAGTGGCATTGTGGCTCGAAAAATAGGCCTTCCACTCTCTGCATCCCATAGACTAGCTGCAGCCTCACCTCGGGATCTGTATACACCGGCTAATATTAGCAGCCCTAAGTAGGCCTGTAGGTCAGTCTCATCCATCTTTTTCCAGCTGTCTCCATATTTGCGAAAACCCTCCAGATTTGTCATCTCCAGGATTATTTTTTCTATTGCTGGTGTGATAAACAGGTAGAATGTAGAGACAATGTCATGGGCATGAGAAACAGCATACCTTGTGGGTCCTGGGGTCATCTTTATGACGTTTTGTTCTGCATGCCTGCCGTGTTGGTCATATGCTGCTGAGGACCATGTTATTTTGCCATTTTTTGAAAGGAAAGTCTCTCTTTCAGCTTCAGGGTTTCCTTCTTCTTCTGAAGATGATTCATCATGCTCTGGGTTGTATTCCTCCCCATCTTCTTCTTCTGATACATCCTCCACTTCCTCTTCTGAATCAGTGTTGCCTTGCTGGACATCTGAAAAAATCAGCTTTAGAGCCTCTTCAGAGGTATGACGCACACTCATGGCTTCAGCACAGACAGAATTCGGGGCCCTGTCATCTGCAGCACTTTTATAATCTCTGGAAATCCACAGAAAAAGAGCTCTGCAGTCTGCGAGAACGCCTTTGTGTTGTTTACTTCTGCTACTGTCTTGTTCACGTCTACTACTAATTGATCTGAGACTGATCAAAGGCACAGCAGTCCGCGAGAAGACCACATGATTTGTCTTGTTTACTTCTGCTACTGATTGACTAAAACAACTAAAACATTGTAACATTCTGTCAATAACTCTGTGACCTTGATTTCAACTCTTTTTGCCTCACGGGTCATTTTGACCCGAAGACCACCTTTGTACCTTTTTTTGTACATCTTACATGGAAATGTGAATAAAAGCAACATTTCACTTTTTCTACTGTTGGTGGCAATCTAGGAAAAGTCATAACATTTCAAGTTAAAAAAATATTGTTTAGGGGATTTTTTTGTTTGTTTTTAACACAGTGGCGGGTCATTTTGATCCGAGGACAACAGGAGGGCTGGCTAGTTTTTGTAGAGAACGTTCTGGGGGAAACCGGGCTTGCTGAGGGACGACCCTCACCCAAACCGGGAAGGCGCCATCCCTCTATCTAGAAACATAGATTACTGGTTAAGTCCCACTTGACTAACTACACTAGAGCAAACTCGGACACAGGCAATTACAGTGTCTGTTAGACCCAGTAAGGAGTCAGTTAAGCTAGAATTAACCAGCGCCAGGCTGGAAAATTCCTGCACACATAGCATTTCTCGTAGATTTGTACACAACTCGCAATGTTTTTTCTGTAGTGACTGTACCAGATGTGAACATGCATTCTACTGAGGTGGCAAAAAATGACGTGTTCAATCTATCGCAGCACCATGCAAACAATCTGAAAATCCCCATCATATCAATAATATATTATTCAAATTATTTAAGGCGCACTACACAAAACAAACATAACATTATTAATATCACTACTTTGGATAACATTAACAAAAATTCCTCAAAACAGCCCACTACCTATAATATGGGATTTTTAAACATCAGATCATTGTTTCCCAAAACGTTATTACCGTATTTTCCGGACTATAAGGCGCACTTGCAATCCTTTTTTCCCCTCAAAACTCGACAGTGCTTCTTATAACCCGGCTATATGAATTTCTCTCTCTTAACGAGGCATCTCCTCCTAACTATGCGATTGCTTATATTGCCCTTCCCCTTAAAAGGGGTGGAGGGGTCGCACTAATATACAATGAAAACCTTAACCTTACCCCTAACCTAAGTAATAAATATAAATCATTTTAGGTGCTTACTATGGGATCTGTCACGCCGCTACCTCTCTAACCACGTTATCCACTAACCACGTTAAACCCAGATTCCGAACTAACAAAGGTCTTAACTCATTCTCTTTCTATGCCACATCAATGTGGAATGCGCTCCCAACAGGTATAAAAGAAAGGGCATCTCTATCCTCCTTCAAAACCGCTATAAAAGTTCACCTCCAGGCAGCTACAACCCTAAACTAACACCCTCCCCGGATTGCTAATAATCAAATGTAAACAATCAAATGCAGATTCTTTTTCTTATGCCTTCTGATCTCTCTCTCTCTCTCTCTCTCTCTATGTCCACTACTTGATGTCCATATCCCCACCCCCCCACCCCACCCCCCCTCCACACTCCTGATTGTAAATAATGTAAATAATTCAATGTGATTATCTTGTGTGATGACTGTATTATGATGATAGTATATATGATAGTATATATCTGTATCATGAATCAATTTAAGTGGACCCCGACTTAAACAAGTTGAAAAACTTATTCGGGTGTTACCATTTAGTGGTCAATTGTACGGAATATGTACTTCACTGTGCAACCTACTAATAAAAGTCTCAATCAATCAATCAACCTAGCTGTTATCTACTGCCCCCTTGGGCCCTATTCACACTTTATCAGTGAATTTTCAGAGTTTGTTGCTGATCTAGTGACACACGCAGATAATATAATTATAATGAGGGATTTTAATATCCATTTCAATACCCAATCAGACCCTACGTGTGTGGCGCTCCAGACTATAATTGATAGCTGTGGTCTTACACAGATAATAAATCAGCCCACGCATCACAACAGTAATACGATAGATAGATCGAGTCCTTGTCCGGGGTGTCACCACCTCCCAAGTTATGATACTCTCGTACACTAAAGAAATGTCCGATCATGACCTTATAAAATTCAAAGTTCTGACTGATTGTCAACAAGCTACTAATAACCGCTGCTTTAATTAATGCTGTCACAACTATGACTCTGGCTTGCCTACTGTCTTCGGTGATGGCGCCATTCCCAAATTACGTGGGCTCTATCGATAACCTCACTAACAACTTTAACGATGCCCTGATTGTATAGCACAGCTGAAGCTAAAAAAGGCCACTAAAAGGCGTACCCCTGATTGACAGAAGAAACAAGAACTCTTAAACTATCATGTAGAAAGCTGGAACGCAAATGGCGTGCGACTAAACTTGAGGTTTTGCATAGTTTACTAACTTATAAAGGCATGCTTACCTTAGCTAAAGCTAATTACTGCTCCAATCTCATCCGCCTCAATAAAAATGATACTAAATATTTGTTCAGTACAGTAGCATTGCTAACCCAACAAAGGACTCCTGCCAGTAGCTCCACCCACTCGGCAGACGATCCAACTCTCTCGTTTGAGTCACACATAAAGAATGTTACTAAAACGGCCTTCTTTCATCTCTGTAATATCACTAAATGTGTTCCATTTTGTCCACTGGCGATGCTGAGATCATTATTCATGCGTTCGTTACGTCTCGTCTCCATTACTCTAATGTGTTATTTTCGGGCCTCCCTATGTCTAACATTGAAAGACTACAGTTGGTACAAAATGCAGCTGCTAGACTTTTGACAAGAACAAGAAAGTTTGATCATATTACGCCTATACTGTACATACCTTTATATTAGGGCTGGGCGATATATCGATATACTCGATATATCGCGGGTTTGTCTCTGTGCGATATAGAAAATGATTATATTGTGATATTCGAGTATAGGTTCTCACGCAGTTGCTTTTAGCTGCGGGGCACTAAACTGCATGCATTTCTCACTCTTTCTTGTCTCTCCTTCTCACAGAGACTAAAACAAGCGCACCTTCTTACATACGTCACATACTGTCACGTGAGCAACGTCACACGCTCCCGCGGAGCAGACAGGTAGCGACATGGTAACGTTAGCTGTGATGCTAACAGCTAACGGTGTGGTTTGAGTGGTAATACGAGAGAAAGAAGGTGCGAATCTGGTAACAAATGGAGGAATAATTAATTCCCCAAAAAAACAGCACGGGGTCCATCGTCTGACGGTGGTTTGGCTTCAAGCGGGAATATGTCTTTACATGTCAACATCTCCATTCAGTGCCACACCAACTAAATGCAGAAGCAACTATTTCACATCAACACCGTAGGAAATATACTATTTGATATGCAGCTCATTTTTATGTGACACTTATTGAAATATCTTGTGTGACATCATGCACAAAAGTGCACTAATAGCTTGTTTTAAAATGTCTCTGACAATCTTGCACTTTCTGTTTTGGAAATGACATGAATGTTTGTGCCACTGCTTAATAACTGTTTAATAAATACAGTTGTGGTGAATTGACTTAGTTGTGATTTCCCTCTCTGCATGAAAGTTTAAAATGAGCATATATTAATGCAGTATGAACAGGAATGTTTTAATGTAGACACATAGAATCATCATACTGCTGTGATTATATGCATCAAGTGTTCATTCAAGGCTAAGGCAAAATATCCAGATATATTAAAAAAAGGCCATATTGCCCAGCTTATATACATATATACCTACATATATATATATATATATTATATATATATATATATATATATATATATATATATATATATATATATATATATATATATATATATATATATATATATATATATATATATATATATATATATACCTATACTGGCTCACCTGCACTGGCTTCTTGCGCACTTAAGATGCGACTTTAAGGTTTTACTGCTTACGTATAAAATACTAAACAGTCTAGCTCCATCCTATCTTGCTGATTGTATTGTACCATATGTCCCGGCAAGAAATCTGTGTTGTAAGAACTCCGGCTTATTAGTGATTCTCAGAGCCCAAAAACAGTCTGCGGGCTATAGAGCATTTTCTATTCACGCTCCAGTACTCTGGAATGCCCTCCCGGTAACAGTTAGAGATGCTACCTCAGTAGAAGCATTAAGTCCCAACTTAAAACTCATTTGTAAACGCTCACTTTTAAATAGACTCCACTTTTAGACCAGTTGATCTGCCCTCTCGTTCTGCTCTGCCCCCCTCTCCTGCGTGGAGAGGTTATTAGGTGACCCCAGATGAGGCACTAGCTGTTCCAAGTCGGGACCCGGGGTGGACCACTCATCTGTGCATCGGTTGGGGACGTCTCTGCGCTGCTGACTTGTCTCCATTCAAGATGATCTCCTGCTGGCCCACTATGGACTGGACTCTCACACTATTAACTAGATCCACTATGGACTGGACTCTCACACTATTAACTAAATTCACTATGGACTGGACTCTCACACTATTAACTAGATCCACTATGGACTGGACTCTCACACTATTAACTAGATCCACTATGAACTGGACTCTCACACTATTAACTAGATCCACTATGGACTGGACTCTCACACTATTAACTAGATCCACTTTACATCCATTGCACCGGTCGCAAAGGTTTCTCGTTTGTTCCCATTGGGTTGAGTTTTTTCTTGCCTGATGTGGGATCTGAGCCTTGGATGTCGTTGTGGCTTGTGCAGCCCTTTGAGAAATTTGTGGTTAAGGAATATATAAATAAACTTTGATTGATTGAACACTTACATGTTTTTTCATCTGTGTGAGTTCTCATGTGTTGAGTCAAAGAGCTATTTTGAGAAAAGCTTTCGCCACAGACTGAACAATTAATTTTTTTTCTCTTGTGTGTGTTCTCATGTGTCGCGTCAAATAGGTATTTCAAGAAAAGCTTTCGCCACAAACTGGACAATTAAATGGTTTTTCACCTGTGTGTGTTCTCATGTGTCGAGTCAAAGAGCTTTTTTGACAAAAGCTTTTGCCACAAACTGAGCAGCACGAACATTTTTACTAGAGATGTCCGATAATGGCTTCTTTGCCGATATCCGATATTCTGATATTGTCCAACTCTTAATTACCGATTCCGTTATCAACCGATACCGATATATACCGAAACACATTATTATGCCTAATTTTGTTGTGATGCCCCGCTGGATGCATTAAACAATGTAACAAGGTTTTCCAAAATAAATCAACTCAAGTTATGGAAAAAAATGCCAACATGGCACTGCCATATTTATTATTGAAGTCACAAAGTGCATTATTTTTTTTAACATGCCTCAAGACAGCAGCTTGGAATTTGGGACATGCTCTCCCTGAGAGAGCATGATGAGGTTGAGGTGGGCGGGGTTGAGGTGGGATTTAGGGGGTAGCGGGGGGATGTATATTGTAGCGTCCCGGAAGAGTTAGTGCTGCAAGGGGTTCTGGGTATTTGTCCTGTTGTGTTTATGTTGTGTTACGGTGCGGATGTTCTCCCGAAATGTGTTTGTCATTCTTGTTTGGTGTGGGTTCACAGTGTGGTGCATATTTGTAACAGTGTTAAAGTTGTTTATACGGCCAACCTCAGTGTGACCTGTATGGCTGTTGACCAAGTATGCATTGCATTCACTTGTGTGTGTGAAGAGCCGTAGATATTATGTGATTGGGCCGGCATGCAAAGGCAGTGCCTTTAAGGTTTATTGGCGCTCTGTACTTCTCCCTACGTCCGTGTACACAGCGGCGTTTTAAAAAGTCATACATTTTACTTTTTGATACCGATAATTTCCGATATTACAATTTAAAGCATTTATCGGCCGATAATATCGGCAGTCCGATATTATCGGACATCTCTAAATTTTACCTTCACAGTATTTATTGCTGCTCAATGGTTCTTCAACCTCGTCTTCATCTTGTGGTTTCTCTTCATCATCTTCAGTCTTCACAGAGAGAATTCTCAGTGGAAACTTGGTGTAATCAGCTTCCTCTCGTCCTAGAAGACACTCTCCCTCCTGAGTGATGCAGAGTTCCTCCTCTTCCTTTTTAATGCAGGGTGGTTGTGGAGTCTCCTGCTTCAAAGTGGAGCTCCCCCCTAACTGAGGGTAAACTTCTTCTGGAATACCGATCAGCTGCTGGACGTCTGCAAGACACAAACAACAAAAACACACTTTCCTCTATGTACTGTATGTGTGTGTAGTAGGGTTGTTCGGTATCACTACGGGTTCAAAAAAAGGATCTAGGCTAACGCCACGCTACTGGGAACTGTAGTTAAGCTACATAGCGTCGCTACTTGTTGTGCACTACTGCCCATCACTGATTCTAACTCGTAAAGAAACGCTAGCAAAAGTAAGCTAACAATGCAGGTAATGGGGATGCACTCTATTTCTTCTATAAAAAACTCTAAAAAAATATCCAGCAACTTTTTATTTACACGCTGTAAGTATATATGTAATGTAATAACAGGCAATTTCATAATAACATGTAATATTTACATCATTTTTTATCATTTTAAGCAAACGGCGGCACATTATTTTCACAGGCGCATCACAACGTTCGCTATTTCCTTCAACAACACCACCAACTATTACTAATAAAGGCAGACTTCATGAGTGCCATCAAATGATATTTTGGGAGAAATTATGACCCATAACTTTATATTTTTGAGCCTGAATATGAAGAGGATGAGGTACAAGTTTTAGAAGATGACTGATAAGCAGATCAAGCAACTTCTAACAGACATTTTTAATCGAGGTAAAAATGCTAACAGGTTCTTTGTTTACATTGTTCAACAAAGTCGGCTAATTTCTATTTTTAGGGCTTGGAATTTAAACAGCTTTCAAATGAGGGAACGCAACACACTCACCTTCATCTTCGCTTTTCAGATTGTTCTCCGTTGGTGGCGCTGATTCTCTTTCATGTTCTCTTTTAGCGGACGTCGCCATCTTAGCATAGCAGTAGTCGTCCATCTTCTATCACGTCTTCAATCTTCACTTCAGATAACACGCCATCGCTCCATACTCAAAGTCCGTTTGGTGGTCTTAAGAAAAGGTGAATAGTTGAGGTATTTGATGCTATTTTTGAATCTACAAGATCGTAAATGTGAAACTTCTCCGGAAAGCCACGCCGCTTAGTCCGCCATCTTGGACTTTCCACTTGGACACTGTTCCATGTGTTTGCGCATGCGCCAGAAGTTTGCAACTTCCGATCGACAACTGCACTTTAAAAAATAAAATACCTTTTAAATAACTAGAGGTCATTTTCATATTTTCTTGCATTTCTGGCTCATAATTGAAGTGCTCCTTATCGCGAAAACATTTTTGATATCAAAATACTTTGGAAATAGAAATTAAACAAAAATCGACAATGTTGTATTCTGCCTTTTAGTGGGTTCAAGCAAACGGCAAGTTGTTTCACAAAGTAAGTGTTGTGAAAGTGTGAAACTCACACTACCCCAGTATACATTTTCAACATTATAGCATTTCACCCTTTTGACGTTTTTTCCTCTTGACTTTTATCAGTAATATCCTCACTGAACGATGACTTGTACTCGACCTCGGACCAACTGCACTCAGTGAGGAAACAAACACGCTCACATAAATATTGCTCTTATTGCAAGCATAGACAGCAGAACACTTCTATTTTCACTTTTGTACACTGACTTTAGCAAACTTGCCAACCCTCCCGAATTTTCCGGGAGACTCCCGAATTGCATTGCCTATCCCGGAAATCTCCCGGGACAAACATTCTCCCGAATTTCTCCTGATTTCCAGCCGGACCTGAGTGAGGACAGCCTGTCGTCACGTCCACTTTTCCTCCATATAAACAGCGTGCCGGCCCAGTCACGTTATAACATCTACGGCTTTTGGAGCTCAGTGCACAACTGCACACACAACAAGAAGGAGACTATTATATATGTCTCCGTTATCCATATGTTTATCTATAACCCATAAAGTAGGCAGGCACGGAGCTATTTCTCAGTGTGTGTTTATTCCAGCCGGCACGTTAATACACTGACACACAACATCCGGATTCCCATCTTGCATTGCTTCAAAACTACGGCAAGTAGTAATGTTAAAAAATATAGTAGAGACGAAGCAGAAGAACGTCGTCATGGCGACGACGAGTAAGAAGAAGTACGCTTGCAAGTTCCAAAATGATTGGAAACAAGAATTTCAGTTCATCCAGGACAGCTCGAAGGGGAAGGGGTATGCTAGGGAGAGATGGAAGATTCCAGACTCTGGTGCATTTGATGAAGGCACTTTTGTGCGTGCCACACAGCAATGCATCATCAGAGAGGGTGTTCAGCATGGTTACAAAGATAGTGACAGAGAATAGAACGAGGATGGACAATTAAACCCTAAACTCAATCCTTTCCTGCAAATTAAATTTCACAGATACTGTCCATACCTATGCTCCTTCAAAGGCTGTGCTACTGGCTGCAAAGCATTGCACTTTCAAATACAACAATGAGTAGAGGAGTGTTATGTGTGTGTATATGTGTAAATAAATAAACACTGAAATTCAAGGCCTACTGAAATGAATTTTTTTTTATTTAAACGGGGATAGCAGATCCATTCTTTGTGTCATACTTGATCATTTCGCGATATTGCCATATTTTAGCTGAAAGGATTTAGTATAGAACAACGACGATAAAGTTCGCAACTTTTGGTCGCTGATAAAAAAAAGCCTTGCCTGTACCGGAAGTAGCGTGACGTCACAAGAGGTAGGATTCCTCACAATTCCCCGTTGTTTACAATGCAGCGAGAGAGATTCGGAGCGAGAAAGCGACGATTAACCCATTAATTTGAGCGAGGATGAAAGATTCGTGGATGAGGAACGTTAGAGTGAAGAACTAGAGAGGCAGTGCAGGGTGTATCTTTTTTCGCTCTGACCGTAACTTAGGTACAAGCTGGCTCATTGGATTCCACACACTCTCCTTTTTCTATTGTGGATCACGGATTTGTATTTTAAACCACCTCGGATACTATATCCTCTTGAAAATGACAGTCGAGAACGCGAAATGGACATTCACAGTGACTTTTATCTCCACGACAATACATCAGCGAAGCTCTTTAGCTACTGAGCTAACGTGATAGCATCTGGCTCAAATGCAGATAGAAACTAAATAAATAAATCCCTGACTGGAAGGATAGAGAGAAGATCAACAATACTATTAAACCATGGACATGTAACTACACGGTTAATAATTCTCAGCCTGGCAAAGCTTAACAATGCTGTTGCTAACGACGCTGAAGCTAACTTAGTAACTTAGCAACCAGACCTCACAGAGCTATGATAAAAACATTAGCGCTCCACCTATGCCAGCCAGCCCTCATCTGCTCACCAACACCCGTGCTCACCTGCGTTCCAGCGATCGACGGCGCGACGAAGGACTTCACCCGATCATCCAATCATCCGTGCGGTTGGCGGCTAGCATCGGCTAGCGCGTCTGCTATCCAAGTAAGTACTCCTTGTTGTGTTGCTACAGCCAGCTGCTAATACACCGATCCCACCTACAGCTTTCTTCTTTGCAGTCTTCATTGTTCATTAAACAAATTGGAAAAGATTCACCAACACAGATGTCCAGAATACTGTGGAATTGTTCGATGAAAACAGAGCAGTTTGTATGGTGACACATTGGGTACGAATACTTCCGTTGCCGTCGTGACGTCACGCGCATACGCATCATACATAGACGTTTCCAACCGGAAATTTAGCGGGAAAATTTAAAATTGCACTTTATAAGTTAACCCGGCCATATTGGCATGTGTTGCAATGTTAAGATTTCATCATTGATATATAAACTATCAGACTGCGTGGTCGGTAGTAGTGGGTTTCAGTAGGCCTTTAAAGTATTTATTTTATATATATATATATATATATATATATATATATATATATATATATATATATATATATATATAGCAGTGTTTCCCATAAACTGCCAAGATACCTGTGGTGGTGGGGGCTTGGCTATGGGCGTGGCTATGGGCGTGGTCACCATGACATCATCAATTTGCATAATTTACTACAATGATTTGATTTTCTCTAAAAAGGCTCAAAAAATGTATACTTACTAATTAATAATAACAGTTTTGTTTTAAACGTCCATCCATTTTTACAATATAATTACAACACTTTATGTACATATTTATATACAGATTTGAACAATTTTTACAATATAATTACAACACTTTATGTACATATTTATATACAGATTTGAACAATAAGTTATTCACTGAAATATATTTATTAATTGTGGTTCTTACAAAAAATATATCTTATAAAATATAAAAGCTAAAATGTCTCAAAGCTCTGCCCCTTTAATTAGTGCATGCTAAATAATTTAACTTTAGCCTACTACTACAACCATATTATTTACCAGCAACATAAAGTGAAACAGAGGCAGAGGTGTCCTGCCACAGTCAGTAACAAATAAACAGAAAACAGTAGTGGTGGTAGATAGACACAGAGCTTCATCAAACATCTGATCCACTGAACAAAGAGCTCCAAAAATCTTGAACTTTAGACTGCCATCAGTTTTACTCCCTACACTTAACCATGTGTTTCCTACTGCCTGCAGACTTTGCACCCTTTGTTATATACACATGTTGTGTTTCTAATATAAATACATTTAATAAAGTCAAATACAAATAAGGCACCAAGAGAAGTATCCTACACTTCTCTTTTGTAAAGTAAATCTGAACAGCCGATATGGGCATCTACATCAACTATATGATTTGCCTGAGAAGCTGGAGAGGACAAAAAAAACAAAAACAAAACAAACAACAAAAAACATTTTTAATTTTTATTTTATTTGTGGTAGACGTAAATCTTTCGTGGCGGGCTGCCACAAATAAATGAATGTGTGGGAAACCCTATATATATATATATATATATATATATATATATATATATATATATATATATATATATATATATATATATATATATATATATATATATATATATATATATATATATATATATATAGATTTTTTTTATGTATATATTATATATATATTATATATATATATATATATATATATATATATATATATATATATATATATATATATATATATATATATATATATATATATATATATATATATATATATATAAGAAATACTTGAATTTCAGTGAATTCTAGCTATAAATATACTCCTCCCCACTTAACCTCGCCCCCCGGCCCGCCCCGCCCACCTTCTATTCGATTTCTATATAAATGACATTTGTAAAGTTACAAAGGACTTAAAGTTAGTATTATTTGCAGATGATACAACAGCACGAAATGAACAAATTAAAAAGATGGTTTGACAAAAACAGACTATCTTTGAATCTCAGTAAGACTAAAATAATGCTATTTGGTAACAGTAGAAGAGAAAGTCAAACACAAATACAAATAGATAGAGTAGATATTCAAAGGGTAAAAGAAAACACATTTTTGGGTGTAATAATAGATGATAAAATGAATTGGAAATCTCATGTAAAAATATACAACATAAAGTAACAAGAAACACGTCAATAATGAATAAAGCAAAACATGTTCTAGACCAAAAATCACTTCATATTCTCTACTGCTCACTAGTCTTACATATCTGAGTTATTGTGTAGAAATATGGGGAAACAATTACACATGTGTGCTTCATTCACTAATGGTGTTACAAAAAAGATCAATTCGAATAATACTTAATGTTGGATACAGGGAACATACAAACACTTTATTTATTGAACCACAAATATTGAAATTCAACGATTTGGTGCATTTGCAAACAGCTAAAATGATGTACAAAGCAAACTACAACCTGCTAGCCAAGAATGTACAACAATATAGAAATATAACCTTTGAGGAAAGTGTAATTTAAAACATTTGTATGCACGTACAACACTTAAAACCTTTAGCATATCAGTATGTGAAATTAAATTATGGAATGGATTAAGCAAAGACATTTTAAAAAGCACCAATGTGATCCAGTTTAAGAGACTGTTCAAACTACAAGTGTTCACAGAGTACACAAAACAAGAATAATGATGAACATCATGAACCCTTTTTTATCCTTTATTTTTTATTGAGACAAAGATTATTTATGTATTTAATATATGTTTGCCTACTAGGGTATATTATTTATTTGTTCACTGTTCTGTTACAGAGAACAAGGAAATTGGATAAAATTGCTATTGTATGAAAAGGGGTAGGATTAAATAAGATCTGCTTCTTCCTATTGTCGACGTATTCGTTTAATCTGGAGCCAGAAGATGTTTAAAGAGGACACGATGCGTAAACTTATAATCAGAAGTATTTATTCATTGTTCATATGTCTCTAATTTGCACATCAATCAGTCTGAGGAGTAAAAGTTGAGAGCCGAGGCGCATGATGCTGAGTGTGTCAAACCGGACATCCACCATGCTATTTACACTCCTGCACATGCTACCACTACCTCTCCTTACTTGCCCACTCACAGGCTGTCCGTCACAATGGAAGGCATGGGTCGAGCTGTGGGATCACAGACTTTGGCGATTTCTAAACTAAATGGCAAGATGGATCACATCATAGAGAGGCTTGCTGGATTGGAAAAAATTGGATTGAGAGCTGGCATGGACGCCTAGAGAAGACAGGCCATGAAAATGTCTGCTCACTTGGAAAACAACATTCCTAATCTACGATCTGACTCCCTCACATGGCCTTGACGCTGCTCAAAGCAGAAGAAAGGCTGTTGGGAAACATCCCTGAAGGACACCTCAGCGAGGGACACTCTGACTACCCTCCCTCCCTCCTCAACAACACCTGGGAGTTGAACTTTGCTTGCACTGCCTGCAGAGCGACTCCGGGCCAATAGACACAACAACAACTCACCCTGAACAATGGGCACACACACACACACACACACACACACACACACACACACACACACACACACACACACACACACACACACACACACACACACACACACACACACACACACACACACACACACACACACACCTCTGCCACTGCTTATTTCCCTTGGGGCGATGGACGGAGCAGCGACGCTTACAGCAGCGACTGGCCTTCATGGCCCCTCACCCCCCCCCACCCCCCCTCTGTCGCGAGTTTTGTTGATTAACGTCTTAATGTGTGCTATGGCTATGAGTTTTTTTTCCTTGGCCTCAGTCTGGACCCCCGCCCTGGAGTCCAACCTTTGACTGAATATTTTTTTACTCTCACCCCTCCCCGACATGTACCTGTTTCTCACCTTTTTATTGAAAGGGGCACTGGACTTTCTGGCTGACCCATCAGCGATCCTTTTTCTGTCTCCCTGTAATGTTTTGTCTGATCTTGAATGGGATTGTACTGAACATCTCATTTCCCCTCGGGGATCAATAAAGTACTATCAAATCTAATCTAATCTAATCTAACTCACGTCACTCACCCCACATACTGCCACTCTTAAAGGTGCACACACACATACACTACTCTCATAACAGCTGCTTTAAAACACGCCTTGCCAAATGTGGTGATTAGTATTACCACCTTTGCTTCAGACTTAGGTCAACATTTAAATAATAAGCATTCAGATCTGCACAAGGAGTTTAAATAGTGACAGGTATAATGTAGTTGTTACACCTGTCCTGCTGCTCTCTCTTTACTCGCCCGCTCACTCACTGACGTCACTCAGACAACACGTTGACATTCTCACAAACACACATACTACTCTCATAAGTTAACCAGCTCCCCTGCTGTGCACATGTACAAAACCCGAAACCAGTGAAGTTGGCATGTTATGTAATTCGTGAATAAAAACAGAATACAATGATTTGCAAATCCTTTTCAACTTATAGTCAATTGAATAGACTGCAAAGACAAGATATTTAATGTCGGAACTGAGAAACTATTTTTTTTGCAAATAATCATTAAATCAGAATTTAATGGCAGCAACACATTGCAAAAAAGTTGGCGTGGGGCATTTTTACCACTGTGTTACATGGCCTTTCCTTTTAACAACACTCAGTAAATGTTTGGGAACTGAGGAGACACATTTTTGAAGCTTTTCAGGTGGAATTCTTTCCCATTCTTGCTTGATGTACAGCTTAAGTTGTTCAACAGTCCGGGGGTCTCCCTTGTGCTATTTTAGGCTTCATAATGCGCCACACATTTTCAATGGGGGACAGGTCTGGACTACAAGCAGGCCAGTCTAGTACCCACACTCTTATACTACAAAGCCACGCTGTTATAACAAGTGGCTTGGCATTGTCTTGCTGAAATAAGCAGATAACGTTGCTTGGATGGCAACATATGTTGCTCCAAAACCTGTATGTACCTTTTAGCATTAATGGTGCCTTTCACAGATGTGTAAGTTACCCATGCCTTGGGCACTAATACACCCCCATACCATCACAGATGCTGCCTTTTCAACTTTGCCACAAGAACAATCCGGATGGTTCTTTTCCTCTTTGTTCCACGTCCACAGTTTCCAAAACCAATTTGAAATGTGGACTTGTCAGACCACAGAACACTCTTACACTTTGCATCAGTCCATTTTAGTTGAGCTCGGGCCCAGCGAAGCCGGCAGCGTTTCTGGGTGTTGTTGATAAATGGCTTTTGCTGTGCATAGTAGAGTTTTAACTTGCACTTACAGACTGTACTTACAACTGTAGTTACTGACAGTGGTTTTCTGAAGTGTTCCTGAGCCCATGTGGTGATATCCTTTACAGACTGATGTCAGTTTTTGATGCAATACCGCCTGAGGGATCCAACGTCACGGGCATTCAATGTTACGTGCAGTGATTTCTCCAGATTCTCTGAACCTTTTGATGATATTATAGACCGTAGATGGGAAAATCCCAAAATTCTCTGCAATAGATTGTTGAGCAATGTTGTTTCTAAACTGTTGGACAATTTGCTCACATACTTGTTCTCAAATTGGTGACCCTCCCCCCATCCTTGTTTGTGAATGACTGAGCATTTCATGGAAACTGCTTTTATACCCAATCATGGCACCCACCTGTTCCCAATTAGCCGGTTCACCTGTGGGATTTTTTTGCCACTTGTGCCAACTTTTTTGAAACATGTTGCAGGCATCAAATTCCAAATGAGCTAATATTTGCAAAAAATAACAAAGTTATCCAGTTTGAACGTTAAATATCTGGTCTTCGCAGTCTATTAAATTAATATATATTGAAAGGGATTTGCAAATCATTGTATTCTATTTTTATTTACGATTTACACATCGTGCCAACAAGAGCAAAACAAACCAGAGTCTCTGCAATCCAGAGCAAGACCGGTGAATGCCTAGCGGAAGAACAGAAGATTCTAGACAGGTGGACAGAATGCTGCTCTGAGCTCTACAACCACACGGCAAGCGGAGATCCAACAATCCTGACATGTCCTCAATCCACAGAAGATGATACACTCCCCATCCTCCGTGAAGAAGTTGAGGCAGCAATCCGAGCACCGAAAAAAGGAAAAGCAGCCGGAGTGGACAACTACCCAGCTGAACTCGTACAAGCAGGGGGAGAAGCCATGATCGACACCCTCACCATCCTGTGCAACAAAATCTAGCAGATTTGTGAGTGGTCTACATCAAGGACCCAGTCACTTATCATCACACTTCCAAAAAAAGCCAATCTCCAACTGTGCCAAAACTACCGCACCATCAGTCTTATTAGCCATTCTGGCAAAGTCCTACCGAAAATAATTCTAAATAGGTTAAAGGCCTACTGAAAGCCACTACTACCGACCACGCAGTCTGATAGTTTATATATCAATGATGAAATCTTAACATTGCAACACATGCCAATACGGCCGGGTTAACTTATAAAGTGCAATTTTAAATTTCCCGGGAAACTTCCGGTTGAAAACGTCTAGGTATGATGACGTTTGCGCGTGACGTCAATCGTTGAAATTGAAGTATTCAGACACATTGTATCACAATACAAACAGCTCTGTTTTCATCGCAAGATTCCACAGTATTCTGGACATCTGTGTTGGTGAATCTTTTGCAATTTGTTTAATGAACAATGGAGACCGCAAAGAAGAAAGCTGGAGGTGGGATCGGTGTATTAGCGGCTGGCTGCAGCAACACAACCAGGAGGACTTTGAGTTGGATAGCAGACGCGCTATCCGACGCTAGCCGCCGACCGCATCGATGATCGGGTGAAATCCTTCGTCGCGCCGTCGATCGCTGGAACGCAGGTGTGCACGGGTGTTGATGAGCAGATGAGGGCTGGCGTAGGTGGAGAGCTAATGTTTTTAGCATAGCTCTGTCGAGGTCCCGTCGCTAAGTTAGCTTTAATGGCGTCGTTAGCAACAGCATTGCTAGGCTTCGCTAGGCGGTACAGCATTAACCGTGTGGTTGCAGGTCCAGTGTTTGGTAGTATTGTTGATCTTCTGTCTATCCTTCCAGTCAGGGGCTTATTTCTTTTGTTTCTATCTGCATTTAAGCACGATGCCATCACGTTAGCTCCGTAGCTAAAGAGCTTCGCTGATGTATTGTCGTGGAGATAAAAGTCACTGTGAATGTCCATTTCGCGTTCTCGACTCTCATTTTCAAGAGGATATAGTATCCGAGGTGGTTTAAAATACAAATCCCTGATCCACAATAGAAAAAGGAGAGTGTGTGGAATCCAATGAGCCAGCTTGTACTTAAGTTACGGTCCAGAGCGAAAAAAGATATGTCCTGCACTGCACTCTAGTCCTTCACTCTCACGTTCCTCATCCACAAATCTTTCATCTTCGCTCAAATGAATGGGGTAATCGTCGCTTTCTCGGTCCGAATCGCTCTCGCTGCTGGTGTAAACAATGGGGAAATGTGGGGAGCCCTTCAACCTGTGACGTCACGCTACTTCCGGTACAGGCAAGGCTTTTTTATCAGCGACCAAAAGTTGCGAACTTTATCGTCGATGTTCTCTACTAAATCCTTTCAGCAAAAATATGGCAATATCGCGAAATGATCAAGTATGACACATAGAATGGATCTGCTATCCCCGTTTGAATAAGAACATTTCATTTCAGTAGGCCTTTAAACCCCCAAGCTGAACTGATCATAGCTGAAGAACAGGCTGGATTTAGAGCAGTGCGGAGCACCACAGAACAGGTTTTTAACTTGAGAATCATTTGTGAGAGACACCTGCAGCATCAACAACACCTTTACCATTTGTTCGTAGACTTTAAGAAAGCCTTTGACTGGGTATGGAATGCTGCACTGTGGGCAACCATGAGGAAATATAACATCAGTCCTAACCTTGTCAGAGTCATTCAACATCTGTACAATAAAGCTACCAGCGCAGTTTTCTACAAGGGAGCTATCGGAGACTGGTTCAGGACAACAATTGGAGTGCGCCAAGGATGCCTTCTCTCTCCCATTCTCTTCAACATCTTTCTGGAGCGCATCATGACGGATGCCCTGGCAGATCATGAAGGAACTGTCAGCATTGGAGGCAGACCAGTCACCAACTTCCATTTTGCAGATGATATTGATGGGCTAGCTGGAGAAGAAAGAGAACTTGCCAGTCTAGTTGAAAGGCTTGATACCACCTCCCGAGCCTACGGAATGGAAATCCATGCTGAAAAAAACAAAATGATGACCAACAACAACAATGGCGTCCGCTCAGACATCAAAGTCAATGGACAGGCACTGGACACGGTGCCGAGCTTCAAGTACCTCGGTGCAATCGTGTCCAATGAAGGATCCAAACGGGAAGTCCTTGCCAGAAGTGCTCAAACAACTGCTGCCCTGGCAAAACTCAAGCCCATATGGAAAGACACAAACATCAGTCTGGCATCAAAGGTGAGATTACAGCGCTCACTTGTAATGTCGATTTTCCATTACGCCTGTGAAACACGGACCCTTACAGCAGAGCTGCAGAAGACAATTCAGAACATGGAGATGAGATGCTACAGAAGATTCATGGGTATCTCCTATTTTTATTTTACTTCGGCCCAAAATAGAACAAGCACATTCTGAAAATGTACATATCACAAATAATTCTCTTGACAAAACACTTCAAGTTAGTTAAACATTTAGAGGAAACAAATGGTGCATTTTCAGAAACACCTTGAAGAACACAATGAAATTAGACTTAATCTCAGTGTTTCTACAAAGCAATTAAACTTTAAGTCACAGCCCATCTAGGATTGAACAAAAAACTAAATAAAGCATGAATAAAAACTATTCTATGTATCAACTACCTCATTTGTCATTTCCACATATTAATCCTGTGCTAACTCAACAAACCATACAAACTGAGGTAGAAACTATTCAAGAGTGTTGAGTTACTTTCTGTCTTCTAGACATAATGTGTACTGATAGAAAAATAAAAGCTGAGCAATGTGTGAACAATTTCAACAAAGCACAAATAAAAAGTTAAAAGACTGACAGTATTGCAGTAAATCACACACTGTTCACTTTCTTTACATTTGCACAGAAGACAATCATTTTCACAGAACTATATCAGTGTGCAGTGTCTCATGCTGCATTTTAAGTGGGGTTACTGATTGCTTATTTTACTCCTGTTTTACGTTGGGTGGAGGGGGAGGAGTCACAGCCCCGCTTTACAGTGAACCTCTTGCTTGGTATACTTGCTCAGTATTAACTATTTGCTTGCCTAACAGAATTGCTACTGTGACATCCAGTGGACACAATTAGAACAACAGTTTCTTTCATTAAAAAAACAGCTGAATTTTACACTTCGCAAACTCATCTCGCGGGCCGGATTTAACCTGTTATGCCCGAATGTCGAAGGAGGTGGGGGTTGGGTTGTGGGTGTTGGGGGTTAATTGTTCATATGTCTCTGATTTGCACATCAATCAGTCAGAGGAGTAAAAGTTGGCACTTTTTTATGCAAACAGTTACCAAGCATCACTTATGCGTCAACGTCAGTTTTGATACATCTCAACTTTGCAGTGAAAAAGAGTGTAGTGCAGGTTTTTGAGCGTGCACAAACTTGACACATGAGGCCCCAGGTCCCTGGACTGAAGAAGGAGTAACCAAGCACTTGAAGCATCATCTATCTTACTGTTCAGGAAGGTTTCAGATACAGAGATAAGATTGGATAAGATTATGCTCCAAATAATCCCAGTTTGTATGAATACCTCAGATATTTGTGAAAGAAGCAGTGAGGAGGTCCTGGGTTGGGTGGATGTCACCACATATGAGCAACATACCACAAAACCACTAAACAGCTGATTGGTTATTTTCCCTTGTGTGTTCTTATTTGTTTTACTGTGTCTGTATTACGTGGGAACCTTTTGCAGCACACTGAACAATTAAATGGTTTTCCTCAAGCATGTGTTCTCATGTGGTGAGTCAATTTTCTCTTAACAGAAAAGCTTTTGCCACAAACTGAACAACTAAATGGTTTTTCACCTGTATGTGTTCTCATGTGTTCAATCAAAGTGCTCTTAACAGAACAGCTTTTGCCGCAAAATGAACAACTAAATGGTTTTTCTCCTGTGTGTGTTCTCATGTGTACAGTCAAAATGCTATTTCGACAAAAGCTTTCGCCACAAACCGAACACTTATATGGTTTTTCACCTGTGTGTATTCTCATGTGTTTAGTCAAATAGCTATATCGAGAAAAGCTTTTGCCACAAACTGAGCAATTAAATGGTTTTTCACCTGTGTGTGTTCTCATGTGTTTAGTCAAATAGCTATTTCGAGAAAAGCTTTCGCCACAAACTGAACAATTACATGGTTTTTCTCCTGGGTGTGTTCTCATGTGTTTAGTCAAATAGCTATTTCGAGAAAAGCTTTTGCCACAAATTGAACAATTACATGTTTTTTCTCCTGTGTGTGTTATCATGTGTTGAGTCAAAGAGCTATTTCGAGAAAAGCTGTTGCCACAAACTGAACACTTAAATGTTTTTTCTCCTGTGTGTGTTCTCATGTGCTGAGTCAAATGGCTATTTCGAGAAAAGCATTTGCCACAAACTGAACAATTAAATGGTTTTTCTCCTGTGTGTGTTCTCATGTGTTGAGCCAAATGGCTATTTCGAGAAAAACTTGTGCCACAAACTGAACAATTAAAAGTTTTTTCCCCTGTGTGTGTTCTCATGTGTTGAGTCAAATGGCTATTTTTAGTAAAACTTTTCTCGTCTTCAGCCTCACTATCTGATAGTGGAGCTAAGAGGTTGTCTGCTTGTGGTTTCTCTTCATCATCTTCAGTCTTCACAAAGATAATATTCAGTGGAAACTTGGTGTAATCAGCTTCCTCTCGTCCTAGAAGACACTCTCCCTCCTGAGTGATGCAGAGTTCCTCCTCTTCCTTTTTAATGCAGGGTGGTTGTGGAGTCTCCTGCTTCAAAGTGGAGCTCCCCCCTAACTGAGGGGAAACTGCTTCTGGATTACCGATCAGCTGCTGGACGTCTGCAAGACACAAACAACAAAAACACACTTTATTCTATGTACTGTATGTGTGTGTAGTGTTTCATGGCCATTCATTTAGTGCCTTGCCAGAATGATGGGTCAATGTTTACAGGACTTGTCATGGACTAAAAAAACTTCAGCTAGAATCACAGAAAGTAGAAAACATCTGCTGCGATGGACATTAGGATACTACAAACTAACAGTGGGGGAAAAGTCAATATTGAAATACATCACAAGACAAAAAAAGATAATATCTACTTTAAAAAAGTCTGTAGTTAAAACGTAGAGGACTTTTTTTTAGATACCTAATGCAATAAATTTGATCCACTTTCTGTACAATTGTAATGATCCTTTTATTTACTTTGTTTTAGACACAGTTTGTCCAAAAAAGTATTACTGGCATCGAGTGTACTTACATACATTTATTTTAAGTAGTTTTTTTATTTTTTCAATGACTTTGTAAAAATCACAGTAAAACTCCATGTCACAATATTACAATAGACTATTGTATCGTGACTCAAGTACCGTGATACATAGTTTATCATGAAGTCCTTGCCAATACCTCGTCTAGGGCTGGACAATTATGGCAAAAGATAATAATCACAATTATTTTGAGTGATTTTGGAATCACGATAAATAACACCATTATTTATTCATTTGAAAACGTAAAAACAGTACCACCAAAACTCAATTGTAAATATAATCTAAAAGAACAACCAGATATACATGAGTAACAAATGAATAACACATAAACTAACAATCATAGTAACAAAAAATTAAAATGATTTTAGCAATATTTTTTTTCCAACCCTTGATTAGCAGTCTATTTTCTCTCTTTGTAGCGTTTGATGGACGCTACGTCACTACATGGGTCGAAAAAAAAGCTAAGCTACAGGAATCACTACGGGTTCAAAAAAAGCGAGGCTAACGCCACGCTACTGGGAACTGTAGTTAAGCGCTACTTGTTGTGCACTACTGCCCATCCCTGATTCTAACTCGTAAATAAACGCTAGCAAAAGTCAGCTAACAATGCAGGTAATGGGGATGCACTCTATTTCGCCTATAAAAAATATCCAAAAGCTTCCAGTAACTTTTTACATACATGCTGTAAGTATATATGTACTGTAATAACAGGCACATTCATAATAACATGTACTATTTATGTATTTTCATCATTTTAAGCAAACGGCGGCACATTATTTTCACAGACGTATTACAACGTTCGCTATTTCCTTCAACAACACCAACAACTATTACTAATAAAGGCAGACTTCATGAGTGCCATCAAAGAATACTTTGGGACAAATTATGATCCAGAACCTTACATTTTTGAGCCTGAATATAAAGAGGAAGAGCTACAAGTTTTAGAAGCTGAGTTGTTCTGAAGGTTTGCATATTTGTGTAATTGTCCCTTTAGTCCTGCAGATAGGAGATTATTTCTGTTAAGGGATTAAATTAGTATTATTATTCATTTCTATTTCATATGTGTTGTTTGGGAAGCTAAAATGTGTTTCTGTAAGTTGTTTTAACCGTTGCGATGGTTGCGGTTGCTATTGTTACGGGCAGTTCCGTTTCTGCCGGCAGGTAAAAGGAGTGAAAGTGTTTAGAGTCTCCCCTGTGACTGTGTACAAGCTGGAGAGCGAGTGTGGGAACATTAGAGAGAGTTTAGCTGTGTGCTATGGTGGCTACATCACTGCGAGGGACGTGGACAGCGTGAGTTTGGAGTGTTAATTGCACACGCTCACGGACTAGTCGACAGAGAGGTGACCCAGGAAGAGGTTGGTTCTCCTCCCAATCCAGACTGGGCTCGTGAGGCCAGCTAAAGGAAGCACGGCTGAGTTTCTCTTCTCCACAATAGAATAGAATAGAATATAATGGACTTTATTGTCATTATATTTGAAATATAACGAGATTACAACGTGAGGTGTCCCCCCTCTCCAACGCCCCCTTTGTATCCAGCAGTTTCAACTCACCCCACCCCTACGTGCACCACCCATTCAGCAGGACCACCCCTACGTGCACCACCCATTCAGCAGGACCACAACAGACTATCTTCTGGCCCAGCCAAGGGGCCCAGGTTGGACTGTGTGTGTGTGTTGTGTGATTGCTTTAGTGCGGGAGGTTCTATTGGGGAGGCAGTGTGTGAGTGGGGATGAGTGTATGAGTGTAATTTATGTGTTTATTATTGTCTGGTTATTGTACTTTTATGTGGTATATAGTCAATTGTTCAACTATATAAGTTGTCTCCTCTCACTCTCTCTTAGACTAGATTTCTTTGGTAAACCGTGAATAATTCGAGCATCCCCCTAAGGTAACATACAGTCCTTTACAGGCTCCCTCCCGTACAACCACCAAAATTCAATTTTAAATATAATCTAAAAGAACAACCAGATATACATTTGTAACAAATAAATAACACGTACAATAACAATCATAGTAACAATAAATTAAAATGACTATAGCAATATGAAAAACAAATCAAATTCGAGTTTTCTGTTTACATTTTTCTGAATTCCGTTTCTTACCCCTCACACTTATTTTACCACAGTAGATTGTTTGCTTTTTGTGTCATAACAATAAAAACAATTTTAATCAATCAATCAACCAATCAATCAAAGCGGAAAGTGTGAGTTTTGAGAAAACTTGAGGCTGTAAAATAAAGAAAGCCTCTCAAGTTGCGACTGCTTTTCTGTTTGTACATTGATCTTACATCGTGATGCCGTTCACAACAACACAAGAAGTGTTTTGTGGTGAATGGATTGTTCTTGCTAGTTTTAGCTTCATAGTTTAGTCGCTGTTTCAAGTGCCCGTCTCCACATTGTTTAGTTCAGGACAGGGTGGTTGAGTGTTTCGGGGATGAACGAGGGGTACCGGACAAAACGTAAAAACAGTACCACCAAAACTAAATTTGAAATATAATCTAAAAGAATAACCAGATATACATTAGGAACAAATACATAACACGTAAAATAACAATCATAGCAACAATAAATTAAAATGACTCCAGCAATATGAAAAACAAATCAAATTCTGTTTACATTTTTCTGAATTCCATTTCTTACCTCTCACACTTATTTTACCACAATAGATTGTTTGCTTTTTGTGTCATAAATAACATTTTCTAAAATCAATCAACCAATCATTCAAAGCGGAATGTGTGAGTTTTGAGAAAACTTGAGGCTGTAAAATAAAGAAAGCCTCTCAAGTTGCGACTGCTTTCCTGTTTGTACATTGATCATACATCGTGATGCCGTTCACAACAACACAAGAAGTGTTTTTGTGGTGTATGGATTGTTCTTGCTAGCTTTAGCTTCAAAGTTTAGTCGCTGTTTCAAGTGGCCGTCTCCACATTGTTTAGTTCAGGACAGGGTGGTTGAGTGTTTCGGGGATGAACGAGGGGTACCGGACACATTATTGTCCCAAACAAATGTTCCTTCTCCTCACAATGACAACATTTCACTCACATTTATGTCAATTTCCGTGAAATTCTGCGTTTACCAGCAGATTCTGTTTTAGTGGCCAATTCCGAAGTTACTTTAAAGCGAAAATCATGTGGTCTTATTTTTTTGTTGCGTTCAGTGATTACCGATTAGACATACTAGCGCTGTGTCAAATAAAAAGTAGCACATTCTAGTAAACATGGTCGTTTTTTCAATCATCCCTTTAACCGCTACAGGCTCAAGAATTTGCATGCAAGTTCCGCGGGCCGTTTATTTTTTTACGATAACCTTTTTATGATCGTGACATGTCTTAATTGAAATTGAGATTAAAATGGGAATACTTGTCCAGCCCTAACTCAGAACTGGGAAATACAATTCAAATATGCTCAAAATCAAATCCTGGCGCAACAACATCATTTTAATCTTTCACTAGCTGCTACAGTGTTTACAAGATGGAGGATGACTTACGCTATGTCTTAAGGGTGTAACAATACACACAAATTTTGGTTCAGTACGTACCTCGGTTTAGAGGTCACAGTACGGTTCATTTTCGGTACAGTAAAAAAACAACAAAATATACATTTTTTGGTTATTTATTTACCAAATTTGTAAACAATGGCTTTATCCTTTTAACATCGCTTTAAAATAGCTCTGTGTGAGATGGATGTGAGCCACCACTAGGCTGATCAGTGCAACAGCAGGCAGTCATGAATCCTAAGCATAACAATAACATACTTATACACACAGGGTCCATTGCCAGGGTTAATGCAGTCAACATACATAAAATGAAAAACTAAATAAGATAAGGCTCAGAATGGTTTCTTAACAAAACCTTCCTACATATAAAGTGCAACATTAAACTGCCTCAAGTTTAAATAAAATGACAAAACTTTTCTTCTACATACAAAAAGTGCAACATTAAACACAGCCTCAGACTAACTTTTCTTTTCCCCCCCCAGCCTTTAACCCTGGTGACTTTCACTCAATCTTCATGTTTTTTGCCAGAAAAATCAATTTATCCACAATGTCTGCAGAAAGAGCAGACCTGCTTGCAGTTACAATGCCAACAGCTGTGGAAAATACTCTTTCGCACGGAGCTCGCAGCTATGGCGAGTAGGGTTGGGTATCGTTTGAATTCGAACGATTCTGATTCCGATTCTTTGTTTCGATTCCGATTCCTGACGATTCTCGATTCCGATTCTTTTAAGAGGCAGGGTCAAAAAAAAGTTTAGGATATTTTAAATGAGCTAGCTGACCTACAGTCTTTCTGAATGAAATAGTCTGACATTCTCCATCAATTTTAATTCTAGTAACTTTTTATGAACTTTACTATAAAGTCCTCACAGGGCTGTTTTCAACTAGAATATAAATATCAAATCTATGAACTTGAATATAAATATTATAAATTATGAATACATTTTCCCAGGGGTACACTTTCCTCAAGAGAGCTTTATTTTTGAAAACCTCATGAAAACACATTTACACATAAGTGTATGATGCTGCAGGAAACCTCATGAAAACACATTTACACACACAAGTGTATGATGCTGCAGGTACTTAAAAATGTTACCGTGCTCCCACTGATGGGCTAACCTGGTGCAGAAAAGCAAATAAACAATAAGAAACTACTTGCAAAACCCAGTCCAGATTAGCAGCAGGTACAGTATAAAATCAGAGGCAGTTCTTGTTTAGGAAAATGACCATATCCGCCTTCTCAGGCAGGATGCGTGAGCGTTCTGGACAGATAGTGTCTCTTGCTGTGGAAAATACACGTTCGCTGGGTGTGGAAGAAGCTTGAACGCATAAATAGGAGAAAGCTAGATCTGACAGCAAAGGATAAGTCTTTTGTTGGTTCCACCGGACCACCACCATGCAGCAGGGTCGTCAGACATAAGTATCGGTGAAACGTCCTGGTACATCTGCAGCTCTCTCTCCACTCGTTTCTTGATGGACATGGAGCTCTGTTATTTCGCGGTTATTTCATTTTTTTTTGTAAACTAAAGCCACACTTTCGACCGCCGACGCCCGCTATCCATGCTTGAGCTTGACTGACTCGCTCGGCTATGCTAACACTTCCGGCGGTGGGCGCTTCTTCGTTGGTGTTCAGCGGCTTCTTCTTCCGGTTCGGCGGACATATTTTTTTCCGGTCGGCGGACTGGGTATTGTCACGCCAGTTCGTGACAGTATCGAAAAACGGAATCGAAATTTAAACTTTTGAACGATTCCGGGAGAATCGGAAAGTTAGTCCCGGTTCCAATCGATACTCGATACCCAACCCTAATGGCGAGGTAGTGCCTGGCTAACTTGGCAGTAAGAGGATATATGGGCTCATTGTTCTTCCATCATAGAAGTGGGTCAAAATCTAGTTTTTAATGCAATATGGTCTTAAATCTGCTGCTTTAAAAACACCAACGGCATTTGTTATTGCTTTAGCCCTGGCTGACTCGCCGAGGAGAGGCTGCTTGAATGCGGTGTTTGCACGACGCTCATAATTATCCTCGTTGAAGTGAAGCGAAGAGAACAATGTCGGCAAACCGCTTTCGTTTTGTCCATCTCTCGTCCTCCATTGTTGTATCGCACCGCGGAGCCAAAATGTTCCCAAACGGGAGATCTTAACGAGGCAGGAGGGTCTTCCAGCTCTGGCTTTTACATGTTGACCTAGCCCGGTCGCTGCTAGCATGCCATGTGTTGTGCCTCTGTGTGCATTGTTTACACAACGTGCGCTACGCTACTTAATATGTCCGTGTGGAAACTCGTTCGGTACACCTCCGAACCGAACCCCCCGTACCGAAACGGTTCAATACAAATACACGTACTGTTACACCCTTACTATGTCTACATTAAGCCGGATAATCCCTTAAATGAATATTAGTTAGCCTAAGCATCGTGTCAGCCACACTAAACTATTGTTTAAGGTCCCCCTCCTTGGATAATTTTTTACACGGGTAACTGCGCCGTGTATTTCTTGAGTCTCAGGCTTCTAGCTTTGAATGGACTCATTGATTGTTTACAAACTGAGTTCAGAGAGGAAGTGACGCCAGAAAGACCACGCCACAGCCAGTTTCATAACAACCTGTTTCCACTCGGAGCTAACCACTGGAAAGATGGAGGCGAGTCATCCACACATGCCCGTGTTTCTCCTTCTTCTACATGTACAGACACTTGTGGAAATCACACATGAATACCTTAAAAGAAAGCGATTGCAGCTATTTGGGATACAACACTTCTCAAACAACAAGAGAACATTCGAATGTCCTACTTCGCAAAAAAATGTGTCCATTTGTCGAAGGAGAGACAACGAGAATGCGGGCTCCTGTGGATGTGATAAAAAAAGGTAGCGTGTGCTTTGTATTAGCTGGCCGTCGAGGGAAGACTACGGAAAACGGAGAATGCATGTGGACTGGCAAAGCAGACTGTATCAGTTATTGTCCGCCATGTATGTCGCAGACTCAACGTCTCAGTCCAGAGTATATAAAGTCACCAAAAACTAATGGACAATGAAGGTGAAGGCAAATGAGTGTCCTGACCAGATATCTAGATCCCTAGATTGATTTATGTAAAATGTTCTTTCACGAGTTTATTTAAGATTTGATTAATTCATGATGACTCAGGTGTGATTCACTACAATAAGGCCCCACAGCACACTGGATTCCAGTTCATTGAAATACCACAACACTGGATATTGTTCAGATAAGTTACATTTAAGAACTTGCACACAAAGCAACGCTGGAGATGGCTATGGCGTGCGCATTTCCCGCGCATGCGTACTAGGTCGCGTTGTGCCGGCGGACGGAGGGGGGAGGGGGTCTTAAACGACCATTGTGTGTGTGTGTGTGTGGACAAGGATAAGGTTAGGTGGGATATACCCTGGATAACCTTAGTTAGTGTAAAAGGGGCCTTAGAGATAGTGGGTGTTATGTCCTCGATGTATAGCTTAGCTTAGTAATAATGCTCGCTAAATATTTTATTAGTGGCATTTGCCAAACATAGGAAAGAGGAACTCTTTTGTTTTGATTAAAAAATTCAGACAGCGACCAAACAACTGTAGGCTAGTCTTCAAAACACGCTGCTAACGAGTCGTTGCTCGCGAGTTGAACACGTCCATTCTTTTCTGTTACTTGACGACACGACAAACTGTACAGAGACTTTGTTAAATGTGACTAAATACTCACCTTACCTCAAAACCACGACATGATGAATATAGAAACACACCAAACGAGCCTAACAGAGTTGTTGTTTTGCTTTTAGTTTCTAAATTTGACTTTTGCATTCTTTCATCTCCTCTGATGTGAACTCCACTGCCACGGCGTGGCGACGTTGGTAGAGTGGCCGTGCCAGCAATCGTAGGGTTGCTGGTTACTGGGGTTCAATCCCCACCTTCTACCATCCTAGTCACGTCCGTTGTGTCCTTGGGCAAGACACTTCACCCTTGCTCCTGATGGCTGCTGGTTAGCGCCTTGCATGGCAGCTCCCGCCATCAGTGTGTGAATGTGTGTGTGAATGGGTGAATGTGGAAATACTGTCAAAGCGCTTTGAGTACCTTGAAGGTAGAAAAGCACTATACAAGTATAACCCATTTATCATTCTTCTGATGATGCAATTGTTGATGACTGTTATCACCCAAATCCTCCTCATCCCACCCCCCGGATTGTAAATAATTAAATGCATATACTCTGATGATTAACTTGTGTGATGACTGTATTATGATGATAGTAGCCTATATATTTGTACCATGCATTGATTTACGTGGACCCCGACTTAAACAAGTTGAAAAACTTATTGGGGTGTTACCATTTAGTGGTCAATAGTACGTAACATGTACTGTACTGTGCAATCTACTAATAAAAGTTTCAATCAATCAATCAAATTTTCCAAGCTAACAATCATGGCGGCTCTTTCTTTACATTCTTCAACAAAATCGGCTAATTTCGATTTTAAGGGCTTGAAATTCAAATGACAAAACTTCAAGTCACTCACCTTCATCTTTCGTCTTTATCTCCGTTGGTGATTTGCTGGAAGTTGGTGGCGCTGATTCTCTTTCATGTTCTCTTTTAGCGGACGTCGCCATCTTAGCATAGCAGTAGTCGTCCATCTTCTATCACGTCTTCAATCTTCACTTCAGATATCGCTCCAAACTCAATGCACGTTTCGTGGCTTTGGAAAATACCAATTGAGATATTTGTTGCTATATTTGCTGTGAATCATAAGACTTTAAGATCGTGAATTCGAAGAATCTCCGAACAACCATAGAATGCGGTCTTCGTCTTTGTGCTTCGCTTCAAGTACATTTGCGCATGCGCTAGAAGTCATCAACTTCCGTTTCCTACTCCACAACAGTTGTTTTTCCAAAATAAAGGCATTTTAATCTTGTTTTACAGCAATGGTTGGCAAAAGTATTTAACCTCAAATACTCGACAACTACTCTTAGAAAATAAAATATATATATATACACTACCGTTCAAAAGTTTGGGGTCACATTAAAATATCCTTATTTTTCAATGAAGATAACTTTAAACTAGTCTTAACTTTAAAGAAGTACACTCTATACATTGCTAATGTGGTAAATGACTATTCTAGCTGCAAATGTCTGGTTTTTGGTGCAATATCTACATAGGTGTATAGAGGCCCATTTCCAGCAACTATCACTCCAGTGTTCTAATGGTACAATGTGTTTGCTCATTGGCTCAGAAGGCTAATTGATGATTAGAAAACCCTTGTGCAATCATGTTCACACATCTGAAAAGAGTTTAGCTCGTTACAGAAGCTACAAAACTGACCTTCCTTTGAGCAGATTGAGTTTCTTGAGCATCACATTTGTGGGGTCAATTAAACGCTCAAAATGGCCAGAAAAAGAGAACTTTCATCTGAAACTCGACAGTCTATTCTTGTTCTTAGAAATGTAGGCTATTCCACAAAATTGTTTGGGTGACCCCAAACTTTTGAACTGTAGTGTATATATATATATATATGTATATATATAAGCACAGGACAGATGGCTGTTGTTCAAACCAGAAAAAGGGCAAACATCGAAGAAAAAAATCATACATTTTAAATACTACAAGAAAAACAAGAAATATTGTTCAATCCACTTAGTCATTTTAGTTAAAAACCTTTAGAAAGTCAAATGATTACTCTGAATAAAGAAGAAAAGCACTAAGAGTGTAGATCTCCACCAGGACCAATCCTATTGTTCACATGGTACTAAATTGTGTGCCATCTCATGTGTATCGTGTGCTGGTATGACAATAAACTTCCATGAATCCTGTAAAACACCAGACAGTTAGTAATATGGTTTCACATAAAAATGTTGGTGAAACTGCTCATTTCTACCTAGCGATAGGTGGCTCTAACTGTAGTGCTAATCACTCACCAGCAGAAAGCCCTCATCGCACTGCTAATCAATAACTACCATCTTAGGCACTTAACTTCACAAATCGCCAGCTAACAGCTATCATGCTACATGTCAACTATCTTAAATGCAAACATGAAAGCAAGACACATTAACGTCTTTCCCCATTACAAACATCTTAACCCAAACCAGGGGTGTAAGGAAGGGATAGTAGTTCTTTTAGAGTTGGGACACGATGGACAGATTCCGGCCAGAGAATCCTTGAATCATCTTTATTGCTGGAAGGTAGATGTGAATGTGTGTGTTTGTGTGTGGTATTTAGTCGTCAACACACACAAGGCTGGCTGCCACCATTGATCGAAAATGGGCTAGTCTGAGAAAGACCTGCCTAAAAGGGGAAATGACATCACAGATTGACCCACCAATTTAAAGGCACAGGAACGTTACAGAACTGATTAACGGCACACAATTGCCTTTCGTACAAGGGGAGTCAAACTCATTTTAGCTCAGGGGCCGCATGGAGGAAAATCTATTTCCACGTGGGCCGGACGGGTAAAATCCATCCATCCATCCATTTTTCTACCGCTTTTCCCTTTTGGGGTAGCAGGGATTCGCTGGAGCCTATCTCAGCTGCATTTGGGCGGAAGGCGGGGTACACCCTGGACAAGTCGCCACTTCATCAAAAATATGACCACGACAACTTTAGATTGTTTTCTTTATTTTACTTCGGCCCAAAATAGAACAAGCACATTCTGAAAATGTACATATCACAAATAATCCTCTTGACAAAACACTTCAAATCAGCTAAACATTTAGAGGAAACAAATGGTGCATTTTTAGAAACACCTTGAAGAACACAATGAACTTAGACTTAATCTCAGTGTTTCTACAAAGCAATTAAACTTTAAGTCACAACCCATCTAGGATTGAACAAAAAAAAAAATAAAGCATGAATAAAAACTATTCTATGTATCAACTACCTCATTTGTCATTTCCACATATTAATCCTGTGCTAACTCAACAAACCATACAAACTGAGGTAGAAACTATTCAAGAGTGTTGAGTTACTTCCTGTCTTCTTGACATAATGTGTATTGATAGAAAAATAAAAGCTGTGCAATGTGTGAACAATTTCAACAAAGCACAAATAAAAAGTTAAAAGACTGACAGTATTGCAGTAAATCACACACTGTTCACTTTCTTTACATTTGCACAGAAGACAATCATTTTCACAGAACTATATCAGTGTGCAGTGTCTCATGCTGCATTTTAAGTGGGGTTACTGATTGCTTATTTTACTCCTGTTGGGTGGAGGGGGAGGAGTCACAGCCCCGCTTTACCGTGTACCTCTTGATTGGTATACTTGCTCGCCCCGGTTTAAACTATTTGCTTGCCTAACAGAATTGCTATTGTGACATCCAGTGGGCACAATTAGAACAGCAGTTTCTTTCATTAAAAAATGCAGCTGAATTTTACACTTGGCAAACTCATCTCGCGGGCCGGATTGAACCTGTTATGCCCGAATGTCGAGGGAGGTGGGGGTTGGGTTGTGGGTGTTGGGGGTTAATTGTTCATATGTCTCTGATTTGCACATCACTCAGTCTGAAGAGTAAAAGTTGGCAGTTTGTTATACAAACAGTTACCCAGCATCACTTATGCGTCAACGTCAGTTTTGATACATCTCAACTTTGCCGTAAAAAAGGGTGTAGTGCAGGTTTTGGAGCGTGCACAAACTTGACACATGAGGCCCCAGGTCCCTGGACTGAAGAAGGAGTAACCAAGCACTTGAAGCATCATCTATCTTACTGTTCAGGAAGGTTTCAGATACAGAGAAGACATGGGGTCATGAGTAGGGATGATGTTTGATAAGAAATGATCGAGTTCGAGCCTATTATCGAATCCTCTTATCGAACCGATTCCTTATCGATTCTCTTATCGAGTCCAGATAGGTTGTTGTATATGGAAAAAAACACACAATATTTGGTTTAACAAAAGCTAACTTTTATTATATAAGAAAAAAATTAAATCTAATAAATAAATAAATATTGACTGTTACCCCCCTAAAAAAAATATATATATATATATTGACTGTTGTTACCCAAAGTATATTAAGTGGGATTTTTCAGAAAAACAAATATATACAGTAACACAAAAACAACCTGTCTCTGTGATCACTATAGGTGTATAAATAATAATATAGTGTTAAATAAAATCAGGCCCTTGGGCACAAAACTGAAAATAATACAGCTCTCCAAAAAGTGCAATTCTGCTGCTATTTGACATAACTATTTCTTATAATGCTTTGACATTTTTGCACTTTATTTCTTTATTGAAAGAAAATTCTACGAAGAGAAAAGTTGTTTGCAAATGTGGTTACAATGCTAAAAAATGAAAAGTTAAAGCTAAAAAAAGAAAGACACTTTATTGAGTTAACATTATTTCTTTGTAAGGGGAAATATGTTATGACCTAGGGAATATAACAACTACACTACCCAGCATGCAACGGGAGTGACGAGCATGCGCGGTAGCCCCGAAAAGTGTTGCATGTTGCCACGCTGTGAAAGTAAACGTCAAGAACTCAGCCAACACACCTCGTCTGCATTAATTATAATTAGACAGACAACACATCTACAGTGTGAGTTTGTTTTGTTTACAAGGAAAGAAAAACAAAAGTTAAAAAAGGGAGATATGTTGTATATATATGTATGTGCTGCGGTTGCTTTAAGAATGTTGCGACAGCTGCCGTAAAGGAGGTGCGTTGCTAGCCTGGTTGCTATGTTTCCGGTTGGTCGTAAAAGTGTTGGTCATGTGTTTGTACCCTGCTCAAATCTGTCAGTAAAGTTATTCATTGGATTATACCTTTTGTTTTGAACTTTATTACACCTTGGAGTGTAATAAAGTGTATAGGAGTGTTTTTCCTGCTTTCGGTATCTGCGCCTAATGACTGAGCTACGTGACGTCATTTCTTGTGATGTCCCACGGGGCATTTCTGGTCGGGACGGGAGTCGTTCCGAGGGATTCGAATAAAGAACCAACTCTTTTTCTTTACTATAGTGGTCTCGATAACGGGTACCGGTTCTCAAAAATGGATTCGAGTCCGAGGACTCGGTTCTTTTCTTATCGAACAACCGGAAAAACCGGTTTCGAGTATCATCCCTAGTCATGAGTACATAAGATTATGCTCCAAATAATCCAAGTTTGTATGAATACCTCAGATATTTGTGAAAGAAGCAGTGAGGAGGTCCTGGGTAGGGTGGATGTCACCACATATGAGCAACATACCACAAACTAAACAGCTAATTGACTATTTACCCTTGTGTGTTCTTATGTGTTTTGCTGCGGCTGCATTATGTGCGAACCTTTTACAGCACACTGAACAACTAAATGGCTTTTCACCTGTGTGTGTTCTCATGTGTTCAGTCAAATGGCTCTTAATAGAAAAGTTTTCACCACAAATCGAACAGTTAAATGGTTTTTCACCCGTGTGTCTTCTCATGTGTTCGGTCAAAGAGCTATTTCGAGAAAAGATTTTGCCACAAACTAAACAACTACATGTGTTTTCACCTGTGTGTGTTCTCATGTGCAGAGTCAAACGGCAATTTTGAGAAAAGCTTTTGCCACAAACTAAACATTTAAATGGTTTCTCACCTGTGTGTATTTTCATGTGTTGAGTCAAACGGCGATTTCGATGAAAACTTTTGCCACAAACTGAACAATTAAATGGTTTTTCTCCTGTGTGTGTTTTCATGTGTGCAGTCAAAGTGCAATTTTGAGAAAAGCTTTTTCCACAAACTGAACAATTAAATGGTTTTTCACCTGTGTGTGTTCTCATGTGTTGAGCAAAACGGCAATTTTGAGAAAAGCTTTTTCCACAAACTGAACAATTAAATGGTTTTTCACCTGTGTGTGTTCTCATGTGTTGTGTCAAACGGCTATTTAGAGAAACGCTTTTGCCACAAACTAAACATTTAAATAGTTTCTTACCTGTGTGTGTTCTCATGTGTTGAGTCAAACGGCTATTTAGAGCAAAGCTTTTGCCACAAACTAAACATTCAAATGGTTTTTCACCTGTGTGTGTTTTCATGTGAGCAGTCAAAGTGCAATTTTGAGAAAAGCTTTTTCCACAAACTGAACAATTAAATGGTTTTTCACCTGTGTGTGTTCTCATGTGTCGAGTCAAATGGCACTTTTTAGTAAAACTTTTAGCACAAACTGAGCAGCTCAAACATGTTTTACCTCTCTTCTTTGAAGAGCATTCAGAGTGTTTGTTGTCAGTGTGAGTCCTCATATCACCTTCACAGTCTTTATTGCTGCTCAAAGTTACTTCAACCTCGTCTTCAGCCTCACTATCTGATAGTGGAGCTAAGAGGTTGTCTACTTGTGGTTTCTCTTCATCATCTTCAGTCTTCACAGAGAGAATACTCAGTGGAAATTTGGTGTAATCAGCTTCCTCTCGTCCTAGAAGACACTCTCCCTCCTGAGTGATGCAGAGTTCCTCCTCTTCCTTTTTAATGTGAGGGGGCTGTGAAGCCTCCTGCTTCAAAGTGGAGCTGCCCTCCTTAGGCTGAAGGGGAAGTTCTTTACAGTCAGTTTTCCTACTCATAGGTTCTTCAACCTTGTCTTTCGCCTCACTATGTGATAGTGGAGCTAAGAGGTTGTCTACTTGTGGTTTCTCTTCATCATCTTCAGTCTTCACAGAGAGTGGAAACTTGGTGTAATCAGCTTCCTCTCGTCCTAGAAGACACTCTCCCTCCTGAGTGATGCAGAGTTCCTCCTCTTCCTTTTTAATGCAGGGTGGTTGTGGAGTCTCCTGCTTCAAAGTGGAGCTCCCCCCTAACTGAGGGGAAACTTCTTCTGGATTACCGATCAGCTGCTGGACGTCTGCAAGACACAAACAACAAAAACACACTTTCTTCTATGTACTGTATGTGTGTGTAGTAGGGTTGTTCGGTATAACTACGGGTTCAAAAAAGGATCTCGGCTAACGCCACGCTACTGGGAACTGTAGTTAAGCTACATAGCGTCGCTACTTGTTGTGCACTACTGCCCATCACTGATTCTAACTCGTAAATAAACGCTAGCAAAAGTCAGCTAACAATGCAGGTAATGGGGATGCACTCTATTTCTTCTATAAAAAAAACTATAAAAAAATATCCAGCAACTTTTTATGTACACGCTGTAAGTATATATGTAATGTAATAACAGGCACATTCATAATAACATGTAATATTTACGTATTTTCATCATTTTAAGCAAACG